>NC_045436.1:74694275-74702318 GCF_002776525.5 Piliocolobus tephrosceles | reverse complement strand
AAAAAAAAAAAAAAAAAAAAAAAAACTCATTTTAATGGTCGGGCGCAGTGATTCATGCCTGTAATCCCAGCACTTCAGGCGGCCACCGCAGGAGGACTGCTTCAGCTGAGAAGTTCAAGACCAGCCTGGGCAACCCGTGTGATCCCATCTCTACAGAAAAACAAAACAAAATTACCCACAGGTGGTGGTGTGGGCTTGTAGTCCTGCTATTCAGGAGGCTGAGGTGGGAGGACTGCTGCCCAGGAGGTTGAGGCTGCAGTGAGCTATGATCGTGCCACTGCACTCCAGCCTAGGCTTCAAAGAGAGACCTTGTCTCAAAATAAGTAAAATTAAAAAGTAAAAATAAAAATATATCATTTTAATGCATTGTTTGTAGGGCATATTTGCTGTTCTTCCCTGAATTTATGGAGACAAGTTGGAAGTACAGTACTCTGAAACTGCCAATTCTTGAATGAGAACCAATCAAAGACACATAATGCTTCAGCTATAGGGCCAACCTGATAGGAAAATTCTATTTTTTAGTAAATGAGAAACACACATATACTTAACAGCATGTTGTATGTTTTTTAAAAAGTCAAAAATTATGAATAAAATAATAATAATTTGTATTATTTTGTCATTTTATATAAGATGTCCCATAAAAATATTTTGTTATGATAATCACTTCTCTTAGATACTGGATGAATACCACAAATAACAAGTCTATAACTAATTATATTCAAATTCAGTCTAGGAATTCCAAACAATCCATATGGTTGGTATAACCACAGTAGTTTCAATGTACAGAGTTTTTTTTTAAGTATCAAACTTTGTATTAAAAAATGATTTTTCACTGTGTAGTACACTGTGTAGCCTTGACCATATGCACACCAATTTAATGATACAAATATATCATGAGATATAGTTAGTAAACAAAATATTTTTCTATGTCTAATTCTATAATAATGAGAAAAAAATTTAAAGATCTCCTGGACCAAACAACAGGAAAAGAAAAATCACTGGATACTAGAAAAATAAGAATCAAATGTACTTATTTTTATTTTTATTTATTTTTGAGATGGGGTCTCGCTCTGTCACCCAAGCTGGAGTACAGTGGTGCCAACATGGCTCACCATAGCCTCGACCTCTGAGCTCAAGCGATCCTCCTACCTCAGCCTCCTAGAGTAGCTGGAACAACAGGTACATCCCACCACACCTGGCTAATTTTTTTAAAAAAATTTTATAGAGACCAAGTCTAGCCATGTTGCCCAGGCTGGTTTCAAACTTGTGGGCTCTAGCAATCCTCCTGCCTTGACCTCCCAAAGAATCAAATTTAAACACTCACATAAATCCAAATGTTTTCCTTGACAATTTTCATTAATGCCTTAAACATTTTAAGAGTCCCTTGTTCAGTTCTATCCTACCAGGAAGTATGAGGTACTGCTAAAGACCATAGGATTTACAACCATATGACCAGTTCAAATACCAGCTCTACCATTTACTTGCTGGATTATCTTTCAAAGATTACTTAATCTTGCCTTGCCTTAGTTTCCTCATTTACAATCACTACCTAAGATTGTTAGGAAGAGTGAATAACAAAATAGATCCAGAAACATAACACATAATTCATCTACTTTTGCTATTTAAATTGTCATTTTTGGTTTTCTAAATCTGGAAATGAGAAGAAATTATAAGAAAAAAATCTATTAAACCTGAATATACAATGTGAAACTGCTATACTTCAATAAATTCATTAAAACAGAGGATAAATGGTAGAAATATTTGATATAAATAACAGTCAAAGAGTTGATCACCTTAATTACATAAGGAGCTCATACAAAAAGTGGGCAAAGGATATGAACAGACACTTCTCAAAAGAAGACATTTATGCAGCCAACAGACACATGAAAAAATGTTCGTCATCACTGGCCATCAGAAAAATGCAAGTCAAAACCACAATGAGATACCATCTCACACCAGTTAGAATGGCAATCATTAAAAAGTCAGGAAACAACAGGTGCTGGAGAGGATGCGGAAAAATAGGAACACTTTTACACTGTTGATGGGACTGTAAACTAGTTCAACCACTGTGGAAAACAGTGTGGCGATTCCTCAAGGATCTAGAACTAGAAATACCATTTGACCCAGCCATCCCATTACTGGGGATATACCCAAAGGATTATAAGTCATGCTGCTATAAAGACACATGCACACGTATGTTTACTGCAGCACTATTCACAATAGCAAAGACTTGGAATCAACCCAAATGTCCATCAATGACAGACTGGATTAAGAAAATGTGGCACATACACAGCATGGAATACTATGCAGCCATAAAAAAGGATGAGTTCATGTCCTTTGTAGGGGCATGGATGAAGCTGGAAACCATCATTCTCAGCAAACTATCCCAAGAACAGAAAACCAAACACTGCATGTTCTCACTCATAGGTGGGAATTTAACAATGAGAACGCTTGGACACAGGAAAGGGAACATCACACACTGGGGCCTGTCGTGGGGCGGGGAGACGGGGGAGGGATAGCATTAGGCGATATACCTAATGTAAATGATGAGTTAATGGGTGCAGCACACCAACATGGCACATGTATACATAGAACTTAAAGTATAATAAAAAAAAATTTTTTTAAACAAATTAGTAACAAACTAAAACTGTAATAAACAAATTAGCAAAAGCATGAAGTTTAAAAAAAACAAAACAAAAAAAAACAAATGCAGAACCTGTTAAATGAAATGTATGGGAGGCCACTGGTTTGGACTGAGCTTCTGCACTAGGCCCAATATACCAGACAAGACCAAAAGAGAGTCACTCAGAATGCAGTCATTATGTGGCTAGGAGTCACATAATCAAACCGAACTTTGAAATGGGCCTGTTTTCAGAAAAAAAATTAGGAGACGCACAGCAGCCAATGAGGAGGAGCCTAGTTGACCCGGCCCAGTGTAACAAGAAAGTCCTCTCTGTTTTAATTCTATAAGAAAAGTTACTTTGAAATGACCAATTCACTTTTCATTTCCTGTTTCTGCTTTCTTCAGCCCTTTCCGGCCTATAAACATAATGTCCTCTGCTCAGCTCATGGGAGCACCTTTTCTAAATGTTTAGATGAGATGTTACTGATTCATGAATTGAAAATAAAAACCTAATATCTTTAAACTAAATTTGTTGCAATTTTGGTTTTTAACAAACCTTAGAAGGAATAAAAAAACAGCACATTAAAACAATGGAAACCAGTCCCCTCTATGCTCCTGCAACAAATATTAGTCATACAGCATTCCTGAAAGCAATTTTGCAATATGCTTAAAGAGCCTTTAAAAATGTTCTCATCCCTTGATCTAGTTATTCCACTGTCAGGAATATATCCTAGAAATAAAACCTGAAATAATAGAACATAAGATGATACAAGATGGTAGAGCCATTAAAATTGTTTTTTAGAAGACCATTCATCAATACAGGCAATACAATTCCACTTTAAATGCACATACACACACACATGCACACATGTACATGCACACAAACACAAGAAATATAAAAGTGCTGACACTGAACTGGTGTAATTTACCTTTTGCTACCAAATCTGTCTAATAAGCATAGATTATTTTCACAAATAAAAATACTGTGTTAATTATTCTATTATTAATAAATATTACACTTCTAGACATATATAAAATGTATCTCAATGTATTTGATAGTTGATATCTCTGGAAAAATATGTTTGCATTTCAGTTACTACTTTCCTTGGCCTCACTTTCTTATAGTTTAAAACCACTCTTCTGGCAAATCTTCAAAAAATAGACACTATAATTCATACTGGGAGTAGGGGATGTAGGATCTAGATTAATCTAAATTAATCCTAAAATTTATTTCTAGAGAAAGGTGGCCATAGGCACCCGCTCGCTCTCTCTTTGTAGAGCCTAGCGCACAGGCAGTGGTTTTCTCTGCTTTCTGACTTACTTCAGTTCACTAACAGGAAATGCCAACCCTGAGGCCAATCCATCTGACTGGTTCTCTAACCCCATCCCAACTCCTGGGGTTAATTTCTGATCCCATCGACAACTGGAAGCATGACTCAAAAATGAACAAGACCTTTTCCAAACCCCTCACCCTTGTACCATGGGAGGTTCCTGATGCCCTGCCCCACACCTCAAATACTAACCTTTGGAAAGAGACAGTCACCCAAATCAAGACCTATTATTTCTGGCTTACTCCCCAACCATCTCTCTCCATGAAGAAAATTCTATGATTCTAACACTTGAATCAATGTGAGTTTTTAAGCACAGTGGCATAATATGTGGTCCAACTGAAACTTAATGTGCTGAAAATTTAACCTCGTAACACCTAGCCAGGGGAAAAAATATACATTGTACTTATAGCCCCCAAAGGAGTAATACTAATAGTTGTAAAGTACATCATTTCTGCTTTCTTAATTAAAATTATGCTACCATCTTTTAATATGGGTATTTTTAAGCAAGCGATGAAACATTTTATAAATATGCAAAAGTAACTTTCTGAAAACTTTACTGAGTAGATTTATAAGGATTTAAAGTATAAAAAATTTCTGATAGAGTTCACTGGCGTAAAGTCAAACCCATTAAGAAGTGTAACATGTATTCATCCTGCGTTTGTTCATGTGTTATTAGAAAAGATATATCAAAAGTAAAGCACATCCTCCCATCATTATTATGAGCCAGTTCAAATTGTTCAAATAGTATTACAGGTTTTCAGTATAGCACTGAAGTAAAGATCAGGAGGTCTCAATGTAATTTCAACTCTACCATTTACTATCTACATAATCCTGGGTAATTTTCTTAATTTTTCAATGCTTCAGTTTTAACATCTATAAAATGGGAATATTAACAGAACAGTTTTCACAGACTTGTGAAAAACAAATTGAATTCATTTAAAGCATTCGTAATAGCATTTGAACATTTTAGCACACTATAAAAATAGCTACAATAGGAGCAAATGCTTATTAAAGAGTCTCCAAGTTAACATTCACTAATATACATGGGTCAGAGGTGGGGCCTCTGAAGTCCACACCACCTGTTTCACATTTGCCTTCTAAAATCAGTGACACCAACTAGAACTATCAGCATGAAAAGTATAATGGATGGATTTGCTTTAAAATGGCATAATTTTGTAATCTAGTTTGTATTAACCTAAAACATGTTATCGTGATAATATCAGCAATGGTTGATAAAAGGTTATTACCAATCATGTAAATGTTTGAGGAACAGACTAAGTGTGTAGGCCAACATTTCAAATGAAAAGCACAAGTTACTTTCTCATTATAGAACAAATCCATATCCACTTTGTCATGTTGATTTACACCAGTTTCCTTATCTTATGGGTTTTTACTGATAACTAAAGGAACCAGTGTAGATTCCATTCATCTTATAAAATGTATTATCTTTCTGTTAACTTCAGCATACCACAAAGTCAGAATGTCAAAAAGCAGTAACGATGCCTACCAAACATCTCAAACTCTTTAATAATTACCATGACCTTACCTTTATCAACAAGGCATGAAATGACCTTCCTTTCCTTTCACATCTAAGAAAGAGTAGGCTGAACTCCACCCTGTTAACAAAGACACAAAAACTGAATTGCTATTTGTGGCTTGAGAAAGGTTTATTATTATTTACCAGTTCAAATGCAGAATCATGGTAATACATAATGAAATTGTGGGCAGGGGGTGGGGTGGGGAAGTACAGTTCTTCCACTGTTTTTTTTTTTTTTTTGAGACTGAGTCTCACTCTGTTGCCCAGGCTGGAGAGTAGAGTGGCTTGATCTTGACTCACTGAAAGCTTTGCCTCTCGGGTTCACGCCATTCTCCTGCCTCAGCCCCCCAAGTGGCTGCGACTACAGGTGTCCGCCACCACGCCAGGCTAATTTTTGTATTTTTAGTAGAGACGGGGTTTCACCGCGTTAGCCAGGATGGTCTCAATCTCCTGACCTCATGATCCACCTGCCTTGGCCTCCCAAAGTGCTGGGATTACAGGCGTGAGCCACCACACCCGGCCTCATTTGTTATTATTAATAGAAAAGATATACCAAAAATAAAGCACATCCTCCCATGATTATTATGAACCAGTTCAAATTGTTGAAATGGTATTACAGGTTTTCATTATAGCATTACAGTAGAGATCAAGAACACCTCAAAGTTCCAAATTTTGGTGTAATTTTTAACAAAGTTCTAATTTTTTACAAACTTTTAACAAAGTTCTAAGGTTTGAGCTCCTAGCTTATGAATAAGAGAAAATACAATATTCCATATAATAGAATTACAGATACCATATGATGTTTCTCTGGTATCTTTCCAAAAAGAAGCAATTACTAAGTCTTACTAGACTTACAATTTTGGGATGTTACTTAGTGCAAGGATTTTGATACTTAAATGCTAGCCACAGATTTGTTGTTGTTGTTGTTGTTTTTTATGGTGTCTTGCTTTGTCTCCCAGGCTGGACTGCAGTGGCGCAATCTCGACTCACTGCAAGCTCCGCCTCCTGTGTTCACACCATTCTCCTGCCTCAGCCTCCAGGGTAGCTGGGACTACAGATGCCTGCTGCCACGCCCGGCTAATTTTTTGTATTTTTAGTAGAGATGGGGTTTCACCATATTGGTCAGGCTGGTTTGAACTCCTGACCTCAAGTGATCCACCTGCCTCAGCCTCTCAAAGTGCTGGGATTACAGACAGGCATGAGCCACTGCACCCGGCCAATAGCCACAGATTTTAAGAGTAAATATGTAAACTAGAATTTGATCTATAACATTTTTCTAATCAAGTTTACTTACTAAAAAATAGAAAGCAAAAGATAATCGGATTTCTATAGCCTTTTGTTGGTATTCACATCAGCAACACCCTCTCCTACTAAAATGTATAAAATCACAATTAGATTTTAAATAGATATAAAATATATTTTTCTATATTTACATATGCTCCATCATTTCCATATTTTCCAAAACATAAACAAAAGAGACACAAACTTAAAGGAGAAGACTGAAAGCAGTATGGCTGGAGTAGTCAAATTAAGGTCAAAAATAAGACTACAGCAACACTTTTCATTCTAAAAATAGAGTTACTATACGATCCAGCAATTCCACTGTTGAGTATAGAAATCAAAAGAATTGAAAGCAGGATCTCAAAGAGATATTTGCACACCCATGTTCATTGCAGTATTATTCACAACAGTCAAAAGCTAAAAACAACCCAAATGTCCACTGAAAGATGGATGGATAAAGCAAAATGTGGTATGTATATATATACACACACACACATATATATACACACACACACATATACACACATATATATAAAATATTTCACCTTAAGAAGGAAATTGTGTCACATGCTACAAGTGACAGGATGAACCTTGAAGACATCATGCTAAGTATAATAAGCCAGTCACTACAAGACAAACACTCTATGATTCCACTTACATGAGGTATCTAAAGTACTCAAACTCATACAAACAGAGAGAAGGTAGAACGGTGGCTACCAGGGACCTGAAGAAAAGAAAATGGGGCTTGTGGCTTAATCTAGAGTTTCAGGTCTGCAAGATGAAAAAGTTCTGGAAATCTGTTGCACAATAATGTGAATATACTTAACACAGCTGAACTGCATTTAAAAATGGTTAAGACAGTAAATTTTATGTTACATGTTTTTTACATTAATTTTTTTAAACGCAATAAGACATGTAACACACAGGAAGATAGAAGTAAGAATTCATGGTTGGGCCGGGCACAGCAGCTCACGCCTGTAATCCCAGCACTTTGGGAGGCTGAGGTGGGCAGATCACGAGGTCAGGAGATTGAGACCATCTTGGCCAACATGGTGAAACTCCATCTCTACTAAAGAAATACAAAATATTAGCTGGGCATGGTAGTGCATGCCTGTAGTCCCAGCTACTTGGGAAGCTGAGGCAGGGGAATCGCTTGAACTCAGGAGGTGGAAGTTGCAGTGAGCCAAGATCACGCCACTGCACTCTAGCCTGGAGACACAGCAAAACTGTGTCTCAAAAAAAAAAAAAAAAAAAAAAAAAAAAAAAAAAAA
>NC_045436.1:74515043-74694175 GCF_002776525.5 Piliocolobus tephrosceles | reverse complement strand
AAAAAAAAAAAAAAAAAAAAAAAAAAAAAAAAAAAAAAAAAAATTCATAGCCTTGAAGTATGGATAAGATTTATCCAAGCAGAAGCAGAGATAGAAAATCCTGGTACGAGATTCAATCTGCAAAAAGTCATCTCCAAACGATGAAGGAAAAAAGCAAAAATTTATGTAAACAACCACCTAATAGGTAACTCAGATAAAAATAGAAAGGCAGATTGAGGGTTGTTTAGTAAAACGGTCAGTACTTAAGGGAGAGTATCCCAAGTGACAGAACAAGTAGTTCTGACCATATGGACCAGAAGTAAGAGGAAGCAGTCAGAAACCTGTTGGAAATTTTGCTCAATGCTGACCCAGGAAGTCTGGCTTATGGCAAATAAAATAAAATAAAACAAAATAAATCATATAGAATATTTCTAGATATAGTCCAGGCACATCAGGCAAATGTGAAGTTCTACTTGGGGGCCCTACAGGCATTGAATCAGTTGTGTTTCCCATAAAGACACATCCTAGAAAACCTTCAAACTCAGTATGACTACCTTACCTTTAAATTGTATCAAACTGAAATTTCTTCACTCTAAAACTTCTTAGGTGCAGAATCTGCCTCGTACAACTTTCACATCTAAAGTTCAGTTTTATACTCACAGAAAGCATTATGTAAGTAATTGCAAAACAGATAATCACCTTTTATTGCTGAATATTAAGCACTTGAAACTGGTTGTTGTTTATTTTTGACACAGGGACTAGCTCAGTCACCCAGGTTGGCGTGCAGTGGCACAGGCTCAAGCGATCCTCCCACCTTACCCTCCCAAGTAGCTGGGACTATAGGCATGCTCCACTGGCATCCAGCATTCTTCTTTGATAATAAAAATGTTAAATATCACAAAAAACCAGTAGATTCATCAATTCTTGTAAAAGATGAAGACAAAATTTCTAATTTCTCATCTGAGAAGGTTTAAAAATTTATACTTCTACTTCAATCAAAAGTTAGAATTTCAAAATTTATATTTCAAATAAATACTTGTAATCATCACTAAACATGTGCTATTGATAGGGGCTTTTACACTCTATTGCTTCTGGGTTTACAAAATGATTTTGAAAAATATTTTTATATGTTTAGAGGGTATTTAAAACCAGTCGGGACTTGAAAGCTTTGTCTACAAATATTTACATTTATCTTTATTTAAATTATCTTTTTTTTTTCTGAATTTCCAAGCCATATTCTAGGACTTTGCCTTCAAAGCTAGAGAAGCTAAAAGATTTTAAAAGTGTCTTGTGAAGTCACAGAGAATGCCAGGGGGCCGGTAAGAGAAAGCAGACCTCACTGCCTGGATGTCAATTTTCTAGCTCCTAGGCACTCACTCACAAAAGCGCCACAGCTTAAAATGATTATAAAGATAGCATTAAGACAATTAAACAAATTACTTGGAATCAAGAGTACTTAAAACCTATTCCTAACCTGAATAAAAGGTACAACCTTAGAAATTGAGGTAAATTACAGAAAAGTGTTACAACATGAGTAAGCATTCATTTGTTTTCCTTTTGCAATTTAAAATTTTTCAAGCATTCTAGAATCAAACCTCGGGTATTTCAGCAATGCATACAAACTAAGGAAGGCCTTAAAGTATTTCAGTAATGCATCAACACTCAAGGTAGCTTGTATATATAGGTAGTAAACTAAGTTGATGAAAATTGTTTGACTATTTAGTATCCTTACTGGAGCAATCAAACCTTTTCTGTATGTGTTTACCTTGTATTATCTTTTAAAATAATGGAATATTGAAGATCTTATTCTCTAGTATGAAATTGTAAGTGAACAATATGACTAATTATTAAATTCTGGAGTCCAAAAAATTCTAAAGATTCTGATGTAAAATCAAGTTTTTTCTTTTCAAAACAAAAATCCATGGAATATGTGAGGGGAGGGGATATAGATTTCCTTCCTTCTTAGAAAGGGTTTTTAAAGAATAACAAGAGTACTTCATAAATCAAGAAACATGACATTGACAAAATATTAACAATCTTGAAGGTGTAAAATACTTATATATAAAATTATGAAATGCATGTGAAGCCTTAAAATAGCAGAAAAGATTAGTAACAGTTCCATGTTCCAAATGTGTCCATATTTTTACCAAGACTAATATCTTACTTTACAAAGGATGTACACATTAGCTTATTTAATCCTTAAAATAAGCACACAGTACTTTACATATAGCAGAATGCAGAGCAGCAAAGGAACAGGTCTTGGAGTCAGGCAGTCCTTGGGTATGAATTCTAGCTTTATGTTTACTGGCTGTGTGACCTTGAGCAAGCTGCTTAACTTCTCTAACCCCTGGTTTTCTCATCTGTAAAACTGCGATAATGCATGCCTCCAATTTACTACATGAATTAAATAACATAATGCACACAAAGCATTTAACCAAGTACCTCTTACCCCCGCCCCCCAAAAAATCATCATCATTTACAGATAAGTGTCTGTAATTCAATAAACAGAGTGCACTTGAGAACTTGGGATGCTCAGCTCCTCACCTAAGGCTATTTCTGTAGCTCCATAATTGTTTAAGAGCCTACCAAAAGACACCTTCCAACAGTAATGTGGGAAACTACAAAATCTGAGGTAGGGTAACCTTTATAACATCTTTGCTTCCAGAGTGAAGTCAGAATCCAATGCAAGACGAAATGCTGGGCAATTATCAATTCATCGTGCTAATAGAGGCTAATTTTTGCTGAAGACTATCAAACCCACAGAGAATGTAAACCCATCACAATCAAAACTTTCAGGTTAAGTCTAACATACTCAAGAAAAGTCAAATTAAACGGTAGAACACTAAATCATTTCTTATTATTCCCAATTCTCCATTCTCTAAGGCATAATGAAATGAGCAAGAGAACTGAGGGAAATAAAAGCTAAGGATGCTATTAATCCAAAACTTGCACTGATAACTTAGAGCTGGCAGTTTCTATCATAGTAGTAATTCCATAACAATCACATGGAAAATAGCATAACCAAGTAAAGATGTTCTCTACCACAAGTGGTAAAACTCTCTCTCTCTCTTCTCTCTCTCTTTCTTTCATTAAAACATTTCAAAAACTCTTGGCAGGAAGTAGAGAGAAAGGGAAGTCAATTCACTGAGAGCTCCACCAGCAAGACACTCCACAGACACAGTGATTAAGAGCTAGTCTACGAAGGTCTCTGAGAGCCAAAAACCTATTCTTCAAGAATACATTCCAAGTTTAGTGCAAGAAAATCATAAAAACAAGCCCAAATACGGCACTACGTTCACACTGCAAGAACCCGTGTAACGTGACTTTTATCCAAGTTTAAACGCAAAATTTAGCTAAGACTGATCAGTTTATAAAAATAGAATTTTAAAAGGCCATTTAGAACATGAAGCTAAATTTTCCTTAAAACCTAACTTTCTTTGCAACTTCTTCTCTAACATAACATTGTAAATCTACTGACTACATAGATTTTCAACCCTGCTACCCAGAAAGTTTGCTAAATATCCCTTGAAAGTACTATTAATAATGTATTCAGTCTAAAAGATATTTGTTATCCTGTACACAAGTATTCAAATATTGACCAGGCCTCAACTCAAGGGGGAAAGTGGTGCCTCTGTTCCTTACAACCATTCGGCTTTACATCTTTAGAAAAAATAAAGGCCAAACATACATAAAACATCAGCCATTTTATAAAAACTATTTTTTTTAAAGAAATGCTTACATGATCTCAGAGAAAATAACAAATTAAAATGTTATAGATTATAAAAAGTATGCATACTTAGAAACACAGTCACATTTTATTTTATAACAAACAGGAGTGTTTCAAATTCAAGTAGGTCTTTTGAACCCATTTAACACAGATGGAACATAACTCTAATTCAGTCAAACCTAAAAGAAGAAAAAGGAATACGATTTGGTTGAAGTATAGCCCATATGCAAAGCGAATATTGAAGATAAATGTTATCTGAATAGCATAAATATTTAGACAAAGTAGCTCAGATGAAAGAGCTGGCCATATTCACTTAAAAGTCTACATTTGATCATTTAAGAGAACCCTCAAAGAAAAAAGGAAAAAGGTATTTCAGCATGTGATCTGGAAGAAATTTTAGCATCACAGGAAATATCTGACTTTCTTCTGGTACTTAGTAAAATAAAGGAAAAAGGTTTAAAGAAAAAGAAGTGTAAAATTGTTTTCATACAATATATGAACGATGATTCTAGATTTAAAAACCTCATGGAAGTTTTATCTTTGACATTTCAGAAAGAGTAAAACAAAAGTCACAAATTATCTGGCAAGTAGAAATACAAATTATTATTCTTCCTTTAAAGCAAAGAGAGAGAGAGAGAGAGAGAATGTGTGTGTGTGTGCGTGTGTGTGTGTGTGTGTGTGTGTGTGATAGTAAAATTTAATTCAAACAAATCATGGAGTTTAATTTTAAAAAACAGGTTCTAGAGAAATTTAAGATATAGTTTTTGACTGTTTAAGCCCTCTCCTCAGAGTACTCTAATGTTTAATTGTTGAATGAGGACTCCATGGAGACACACACTACCATGCAAATAAGCAGTGCCATAATAGAAATTAGCAGTTACAGAAGAAATTAAGCTACAGCATTCAAGCCTTCATGCTGTAGTCTACCAAACTGGGAATACTTGAGACGAAATATATGTTATAAAGTGATTAGGTGAACATAAATACTCATCCTCCTATGCAATACCGTTGATTAATAATAAGTCAAATGTGTTATGCTAAATTCAAACACTTATTTTCATGATCTAGGAATACTTTCACTGTGTTGTTCACAGCCTCAAGCACTAGCATTTGCCTTCCCTTTGCCTGCGATGGCCCTTCCCTCAGATCCAACTGTCCAATCCTGCTCATCCTTCAACACTGGAAACAAAGGACACTTATTGGTCCCTTCCAAGGAAATAGGATTTCATTTGGTCTCTCCACACCCAAATCCAATGACAGTGAGGAGTCCCCTTTTTTGCTAAATAAAAAAGCAAGGTATCCGGGCATGGTGGCTCACGTCTGTAATCCCAGCACTTTGGGAGGCCGAGGTGGGTGGATCACTTGAGATCAGGAGTTTAAGACCAGCCTGTCAATATGGTGAAATCCCGTCCCTACTAAAAAAATACAAAAATTAGCTGGGTGGTAGTGGTGCACACCTGTAATCCCAGCTACCTGGGAGGCTGAGGCAGGAGAATCACTTGAGCCTGGGAGGTGGAGGTAGAGGTGAGCTAAGATCATCTCACTTCACTCCTGTCTGGGCGACTGAGTGACACCCTGTCTCAAAAGAAAAAAAAAGAAGAGATAAGGCTAGGTATGGTGGCTCACGCCTGTAATCCCAGCACTTTGGGAGGCTGAGGCAAGAGAATTGCTTGAGCCCAAAACTTTGAGACTAGACTAGGCAACATGGTGAAACCCCATTTCTACTGAAAATACAAAAAAAAAAAAAAAATAGCAGGGCACAGGCATGGTGGCACACGCCTATAGTCCCAATGTACTTGGGAGGCTGAGGTAGGAGAACCACCTGGGGCCCAGGGGGCTGAGTGAGTTGTGACTGAACCACTGCATTCCAGCCTGGGTGGGTGATGGAAGTGAGACTGTGTCTCAAAAAAGGAAAAAAAAAGAAAGAAAGAGAGAGAGAGAAAGAGAAAGAAAGAGGAAGGAAGGGAGGAAGGAAGGAAGGGAGGGAGGGAGGGAAGGGAGGAAGGAAGGAAGGGAGGGAGGGAGGGAAGGAAGGAAGGAAGGGAGGAAGGGAGGGAGGGAGGGAGGGAGGGAGGGAGGGAGGGAGGGAGGAAAGAAAGAAACGAAGGAAGGAAGAAAGAGAAACTGTGATCTTAATACACAACTAAAAAACTAACCTTAATGCAGTAATTACACAAGAATAAACATTTATTGGGCAATGTGTCAATCGCATTTTGAAGGTTATGAAAACTTATGTTTTCCCAATGGTTCAAAGGCCAGTATTTTCAATTTGCTCCAGAAACTGTAAAAAGTTCCATACATCCCAGGGAAACTCTACAATGTTTTCTTTAGGTTAAATGAAGTAAAAAAGAGAAGAAAACTCACAAAACAGACAGAATCAAAATTAGAAACACAGGCAGGGAAACTAAACTAAGGCTATTCCAAGGTGAAAACCGAGATGGTATTAACTGAGGCCCTAAGATGTAGGAGGAATAAAGAGGAGGTGAAGAACTCAGAATTAAGATAGTAGATGCAGCAAGAATTAGTGATCTATTCCTAGATTTCTAGTTTAAGCATCTGTGTATCTGGTGATACCACTGAGAAAGATACCTCTTATCAGTAATAAATTAAAAGGACCCAGTTTGGTGAGATTGGAAATGAGCGTAAAATTGGATATATTGAGTTTGAGGTGTCTATGGAACACATGAATACGTTGACCCCTTTTAATAAGGGTCAACACTTCAGGTGGAAGACTTGCTATATATGCATCTTCTGGAGGCATGCTTGAGAATGGCGTGTCTACCCAGAGAAAAGTTAACTATACTAGAATGAGAGACAGCGGTTTCTTGGAACCTTTAGAACACAAATGTTTAAGAGGCAGAGAAGAGCCAGTAAAAGACCCCACAGAAGGGAAAGTCACATAAGAAGATAAGTGAAAAATGTTATTCACTTATCTAATATTATTGTGTGCTCAACATGGGGCCCTACTGCACACAGGAGATAGGCCAGGGCCTGAAACAAGTATCCATGGATCTGACAAATTACTGGTCATCAATGATTTGGTGAAAGCATTTCCAGCTATCGAATACAGCGAAATTAACAATGAATGGAGCCGGGCACAGTGGCTCACGCCTGTAATCCCAGCACTTTGGGAGGCCGAGGTGGGTGGATCATGAGGTCAGGAGATCAAGACCATCCTGACCAACATGGTGAAACTCCATCTCTACTAAAAATACAAAAATTAGCCAGTTATGGTGGTGCATGCCTGTAATCCCAGCTACTAGGGAGGCTGAGGCAGGAAAGTAGCTTGAACGAGGGAGTCAGAGGTTGCAGTGAGCCAAGATCATGCCACTGCACTCCAGCCTGGTGACAGAGCAAGACTCCAACTCGAAAACAAAAACACAAACAAAAACAAAAAAGCAATGAATTGGTGGTAAGGAACACAGACAGCCTTTTTCCAAAGGGAGTTACAGCAGCAAGTAGAGGTTGACACTGGACCAGGGAAGGATTTTGGATGGGAAAAGAGATGCTAAAGGAGGAGTACAGCAGGGACAAAAAGAGAAGAAAGAGAGGAGACAGATAATATGACTGGAAAAGAGTCTTGTTTCAGGGTGGATGGGGGAAGATCCTTACACTGTGAAAGGAAGAAAGACAGTATCAATATATGGAAATACAAGTGGATGTTGACACGAGACAGAAACTGGTACATGTCTCCGATGACCTGTATTTCCTTGGTCAGAGAAGAGAAATGCTAATTCTCTGAAAAAGGATTGGAATATATTGATGGAGAGAGCTTGAGAAGATGGATGGTGACATAACTCCTAAGTAGGAATGAGAAAGATAACAGATGGGACAAACAGAATTTTTACTCAGCAACAATCAGCACCTAAAAAGCTGGGGACTATGAATTTACAGTGTCACCAATACACAAAGTTGTCAAACAATCTGTGCATTCACCTCTATTCCAAAGGTTTAGGCATAAGCACAGACTTTATGATATGTACTTGCTTGTTTGTTTGTCTTGAGGGTTACTCAGTAAATAGTATATTCGAAAATCATGCTAAGCATCTGAAAACTCCTGACACAAATCAGAAAAAATCCACTTAACATATTTGATAAGAGCGTTATCTTATGCCACCATCACCTCCAAAAAAAAAAAAAAAGTTTTTCAATGAGTCTGTTATGTAATGCATGTTGTTGTTCTTTCCTCTTAGCAAATAAAAACTGAAAATGAGCTTTCCATGCTAGAAATGTTGGATTTCACCCAGAGGCAATGGGAACCACTGAAGGATTTTTAAAGTTGAAAATGGCAGCTGGGTGCAGTGGCTCACGCCTGTAATGCCAGCACTTTGGGAGGCTGAGGCAGGTGGATCAGGAGGTCAGGAGTTCGAGACCAGCCTGGCCAACACAGTGAAACCCTGTCTCTACTAAAAACACAAAAAAATTAGCCGGGGGTGGCCACGGGCACCTGTAATCCCAGCTACTTAGGAGGCTGAGGCAGAAGAATCACTTGAACCCGGGAAGTGGAGGTTGCAGTGAGCTGAAATGGTGCCACTGTACTCCAGTCCAGGTGACAGAGCGAGACTCTGTCACAAAATTTAAAAAAAAAAAAAAAAAAAAAAAAAAAAAACCAGTATCAACAGGTTTGTGTTTAGAACTATGTTCTATATTCTTGGCCGGGCGCAGTGGCTCAAGCCTGTAATCCCAGCACTTTGGGAGGCCGAGACGGGCGGATCACGAGGTCAGGAGATTGAGACCATCCTGGCTAACACGGTGAAACCCCGTCTCTACTAAAAATATAAAAACTAGCTGGGCGAGGTGGCGGGCGCCTGTAGTCTCAGCTACTGGAGAGGCTGAGGCAGGAGAATGGCGTAAACCCGGGAGGCGGAGCTTGCAGTGAGCTGAGATCCGGCCACTGCACTCCAGTCCGGGTGACAGAGCAAGACTCCGCCTCAAAAAAAAAAAAAAAAAAGAACATATATTTAATAGATTAAAATACACATTTGTTTTTTCTGAATTAATCTAAAATATATCCATAACACTTGAAGATTATTTGGGAGGCTGAAGTGGGCAGATCACAAGGTCGGGAGTTCAAGACCAGCCTGGCCAACACAGTGTGACCCCATCTCTACTAAAAATACAAAATTAGTCAGGCATGGTGGCATGCACCTGTAGTCCCACCTACTCAGGAGGCTGAGGCAGGAGAATTGCTTGAACCCAGGATGAGGAGGTTGCAGTGAGCTGGGATCACACTACGGCACTTCAGCCTGGGTGACAGAGTGAGACTCCATCTCAGAAAAAAAAAAAAAAAAGAAAAGAAAAACTTGAAGATTATTAAAAACCTATATATCATTGCATTCAGATGTATCATTTCTAAATTATAAAGCAAACCTCCATTTAACCACTAAACTACTAAAATGTTTTTTGATGTGCAATGCAAAAATACATACTGTTAGCCCTCTGTATCTACGGGTTTTACCAACAACAGATTGAAATGTTTTTTAAAGGGATGGCTGTGTCTGCCCTGAACATGTACGCACTTTTTTTCCTTGTCATTATTCCCTAAACAATATAGTACAACTATTTACAAAACATTTGCATTGTATCAGGTATTAAAAGTTTTTACCTTAAGCTTGTGCCTCTTTTTCAACTGCAATGACCTAATATCACCAAGTTGAATCCCTAATCTACAGTGAAGAAATTCCAAGAAATTATCAACTTACATACAGTTTGTTTTTTAATAAGGACTTGGCCCTTATCAAAAGAACTATTCATAAAAAAATACAGAACTACATGGCTTACAGCAGCTAACATACATTTCCTTCATATGGAATTCAGGTCACTCTAACATTCAAAATGACTTCCCAATCCTTCCTTGTTCTGCCTCTACCTTCCCTCCTTAAAGAATCTTCTAAATACTCTCTTAATGTCAACTTTTTAGTAATTGGAGTTTGGGGTTTTTTAATCCTAATCTTCATCCTGACATCTCCCTCCTGCTACCATTACCTCCCACCCACCATGAAGACAATCTGAAACGGGAGAGGTTAAAATCCATTCTGGGGTTCTGGCATAGACGAAGGGGCTTCTGAAGACTGAATCCCAGTAATTATACTGGTAGAAGCTCAAGGCAGAGACCACTGTTTCTTTACAGCATATATCCCTTGATTTTTCCCACTCAAAATGCTGCTATCTGGAGATATAACCTAATAGACCACTTTTTGTTTTCTTTTGTTTTATAAATAATAGTATATCAAATAAAATGGATAATAAAGGAACAATTTAAATATTCATCATGTCTATTCAAATCTGTCTTCCATTACTTTTAATGCCATTACCAGATACTAGCTACCTGTGTCCTGAATGCTGTTCTGACTGACAACCACACATTATTGTGTAGTCATTTAATGAACTATAACTTCCAACAGGCAAGTATAAAATATCTACTGGCATTAGAGGATGTTGTGCTTATTCAGATACGGTTTCAGGAATGCACCACAGGAGCAACTCTGAAATGTGTAGATGAACCAAAAGATATCTGCCTCTTTCATTTGTATAATTAACACTATTTCTGAAATAAGTTTGAGTCTGGTTCCCATCACATACGATTCAAGTAAATAAAACGCAGCCACATTGCCGCCTGGAACTTAAGAAAAATCATATCATAAAATTGTATCCACAAGAAAAGTCCATTTTAAAATATATTACGTCAAAATGAAACATTAAAGGAAAATACACAACCTAAATTAGAAACCAAATAGCGACTGCAAACTAAATACAGAGGGCTATTTTCTTCACCTTTCACTTTGAACAGCCTGGTAGAAAAGAAAATCCTGCACTGTTATTCACCACTCTGTTGCCAAGAGCAATGTTCACTATCTCACTTTACCTCTGGTGGTGACTACCCTCGACTGATATACTCAAGAACCATATCGAGGCTGGTGAACTGGCTAGAAGCACTATTTCTATTAAACACAAACTGCCTTGTAACTTTTATTTTAGTTTCAGGGGTACACGTGCAGGTTTGTTCTACAGATAAATTGTGTGTTGTAGGGTTTGGTGTACATATTCATCACCTAGGTAATAAGCATAGGTAGTTTTTTGACCCTCACACTCCTCCTGCTCTCCACCCTCAAGCAGGCCTCGGTGTCTATTGTTCCCTTCCTTATGTCCACGAGCATTCAATTAAACACAAACCTTTGTTTTTGTGAGATGAGTCTCACTCTTGTTGCCCAGGCTGGAGTGCAGTGGTGCGATCTTGGCTCTTGTTGCACAAGCTGGAGTGCAGTGACGCAATCTCGGCTCACTGCAACCTCTGCCTGCTGGTCAAGCTATTCTTCCGCCTCAGTCTCCCAAGTAGTTGGGATTACAGGTACCCGCCACCATGCCAAGCTAATTTTCTTGTATTTTTATTGGAGACGGTGTTTCATCATGTTGGCCAGGCTGGTCTCAAACTCCTGACCTCAGGTGATCCACCTCCTTTGGCCTCCCAAAGTGCTAGGATAACAGGCATGAGCCACAGTGCCTGGCCTAAATACAAACCTTTTAAACCGAAAATCTTTCATTAAGAAATATGTTTCCAAAATTTATATTTAAATTTGGGGCTGGGCACGGTGGCTCATGCCTGTAATCCCAGTACTTTGGGAGGTGGAAGCAGGTGGGCTACCTGAGATTAGGAGTTCCAGAGCAGCCTGGCCAACATGGTGAAACCCTGTCTCTACTAAAAATACAAAAAATTAGCTGGGCATGGTGGCACATGCCTGTAGTGCCAGCTACTCAGGAGGCTACGGCAGGAGAATCGCTTGAACCTGGGAGATGGAGATTGCAGTGAGCCAAGATCGCGCCACTGTACTCCAGCCTGGGTGATAGACCAAGACTCCATCTCAAAAAAACAGCAACAACAACAAAAATAATTTGGAATCTCCCAAGTCACTGTGTCTTTTTTTTTTTTTGTTAAAGGTTTTTCAAAGTCAAAATTAGGTGTTGGTTGACAGGTACTGTGTGGCATACAGTAAGCACTAGGTAATGTTAGCTGCTACTATTATTATTTCCACTGAAATCTTAGTTTCCTTACAACTAAAGTCAAATAAGCAGTAAATACAAATTATTCACCACCTGAATAAAACTCAGCCTTGGGATGATAATATTTCATTCAAAGTTCAGAGAATACACAATGTAAAACCATCTCTGATTACTTCCATTCTATTAACTAAATGCACAACGGAAACTGCAAATAGCATCAATCTATTCTGACCTACATCATATCATTTCTACATTTCTCTTTTGGAAAATGGCTTAGCTATAACCATAATTTTTAAATCAGCATGTGTTTATTGGGTAATCTCTTTTTTCTCAGTTCTATGATAAACAATATCATAAAGCCTAATTTCTCCAACCTCAAGAAGTTTGCAATCTAGTTTGGTCATGTATGTTTTGTGTGTTCAGGGACTATGTCTTTGTTCTGACCGTAAGAGAAGGATAACATAGGAGACTTAACCTGGATCTTCACTAATAGTTAATATTTAGGTAGCTGAGCACAGTGTCTGAGCACAGGTACTCTAGAATCTTGCAAAGGATGGATGGAATACACCAAAGGAAGATACCATTCTTGGCCAAATACAAACATCATACTGAGTCAGAAAATACTCTCTGATGAAACCGGTAATATCAAATTCTTACCAGCCTTCAAATACTTGACAATGAATGTAGATATGCACTACACGTTGTCCTAAGTACTTTACATGTATTATCACATTTAATCCTCATAACAGCTCTGAGGGGTAAGCGAATGATATTATTACCCCAATTTTGCACATCAGAAAACTGAGACACAGAGGGATTAAATAACTCAGAGACACAGAGGAATTAAATAACTTACCCTCAGTCACCCAGCTAGCAAGCAGCAGAACCGGGATTTGAAGCCATCTTAGCAGCAGCATCCTTTATCTTAATCACAGCACTATACTACCTATGACTCTCAAGACCCAGGCAAAAGAGATATACATATATATGAAGGACTACAGAATAAAATGAAAGAAAATGGAATGGGATGGGTTCTTGTGAAAGAGAAAGACATATAAAAGCCGACTTTTACATGGACTTTGTCCAAGAACCGCTTGTAGGATGCACTGGCACCAGAAATGCCTATACAAGAAGACTCAGCTCCGCCAAGCTCCAAAACAGGTTTTAACATTATAAAACAATATTTACTACACTATAATCTCAATGCTTATTGACAGGGGAAGCAAACTCCTACAAAAACTAAAAAATAAAAGTTTAATATTTATAAATAGCAGACAATCTGAAAAAACGGAATATGCCTAGCTATAGAAACCAATAGTTACAAACAGGTTCAATCAGAGTACATAAATTGAATCCTTAGGCCTCAGTTTTTAAAAATTTTCTTGATGGATATTTAAGCAACCTTACTACATAAAAACTGCTTTTCTAGATCTAGGAATAAAAAACTTAGTAAGAAGCAATCCTTATTATCAAGAAATGCCTTCTGTAAAATTACATATATACGATTCTCTAACATCTGAGGACTACTTTGAAAACAGTATTTACTCAACATCTTACTTTTGTTTCTGGATTTCTAAGTGCTTCTAAATACTCGGTTTTTGCTCTTCAAGTTTGTAGCATATACCATCCAATTTTCAGACCTACCTAAATCCTTTAGGACCAAAGGTTTTAACTTAATTTCCTCCCTAACTAAAGGGGAACCAAAGTTTTTCCCATTAGTGAAAGAATTTCTACATAAAATAAAATAACAGTCTCATGAATTTGTTAAATTCTTTCAACCTACAATCTCTCACATCATCTGTAGTAATTCCACACAGTTTAGGGGAGTGTTAAGGAATAATCTGTGAAGAGAGAATGGGGGCAGAAAACGTTGCTTCTCTTACTCCAGTAGGAAAGTTTCACTGAGGAAGGAAAATTTCGAATCAAACCGACAAGTTTTAATAAGTCACTGATGAAAATCTCCAAAACGATGCTGATCACAATACAAATCATTAACTGGGCTCCTGGAGACCCAGGAAGAGGAAGATTTTTTTTTATTGGATAAAATGAAAATATTTTACTTCTGAAATTTTAACCATGCCAACCTTTAGTCATTTATACGCAATTAAGTAATCTCCTCACAGTCTAGACCAAAATATTACAAAAATATTTTGCTATTTTCATGGATTTCTCAAATATTAAAGACTTCGTTATCACTGCATATTAACCCTTTTTTTAAGTCTTGTCAGAGAATATTTTAAGATTCATCATCTTTATGCCACCTGGTTTAAGATCTGGCCAGAAAACTGCCACCCTACACTGATCAAAGTGTTCAACAAATAAAAAACGCAGGAGTTGACCATATAAGGATTCCAGTGCTTTCTATCTTTATTCTAAAAATACATATGCACAAGATCTTCTGAAATAATGTCTTAACTAGTAAATTAATGTGGGGGTTAGGGGAATACTATTTTCCCCTTATACACACTACAGTAAACAAAATAAAACTGGTTTGTTGACTCCACTATTAAAAGCCTCCCTCGTGGGAAGGGTATTATGTGCTATAACCTACAGTTTAAGTCATGAAAAATTAACTTGGATAATTGAAAAGATGGAAAGCATTTTAAAATTTAGAAGATGGAAATTTTTTTCAATCTGTTAAAAAATAATTCTTTTTATAAAAAATTATTAACTAGAACATGCATTTCTTTCAACTTCACTTTATAACTTACAGTGAATACTACCCATTCTAACACAAAGAGTGGCCTCTTGAAGTTCAATTCTCTCATCTCCCAATTTAATTGGCTCTAGACAGTCTGATGGGACAACAGTTCAAATTCTTCAAAACAGGCAAGCATCTAAATCACTTCCAGATCTGCCTCGGACAGTCTAAAAGTCTTGCATTAATAAAATAATTATGGCAATTGTAAATTATGTTGACATGCTTACCTATTAACATAATTGCAAAAACAAAGGTAGTCATCTCTAAAGAAAAAGAGAAAATAGAACAATAATGTAAACAAATATTCTTTTGGACTTAATCTCATCTGTGAATAATTAGAAGAATTTAGGTTGATTTGGAAGGGGTGGAGAAAGACTGAGGAGATAGGATTACAGTGTCTTTCACTTTGATGTATTAAAAAATGAAGTAGAAGTTACAAAGTTTAAACACACATTCACACGCACACACCCATACCCTTCAGCCATCAACAGCAACTAACCTACCTGTCCCATTTTTCATTTGATTACAGTTAATACAAATAAGAAGAGCCGTATTCAGTTCTTTGATTAAAACAAAATGAAAACAACTATTTTCACTCTTCTTTAACTCAAGATAACTCTTTCCATTTTTTGGTCTATTTGAACTAATTTATAGTTCAGGAGAAACTAACTCACGTGTACCACCAAAAATTTGGTCAAAATATCTCTTGCCATATTTTAATATAAATGCCTAATCCAAAATGCTGTAATAGAAAAAAATTATGGCATGAATTCCATCAGAAGGATGGGTCCATTTTATATCTTCTAATGACTAAATTTTATAGCCAAATTTATTTTCCATATTTTTTACTTGCTATATATTTTTATAATAAAAGCACTGCATTTCTATTGAAATTCTTGTTGAGGAAAATTCAGGAGTTACATACAAGCATAAAACAATTCTATTCAGAGATCATTTTAAATTATTTGGTGTATTTACTTCCATTTTACATAAACATACGTTTTTCAAAAATACATGTTTTTTTCATTAACACAGTGTTTTCTAAACTGATATTTGAAGAACATTCTGGGAGATATTAGTATCTATTCCACTAAAAAAATTGTTCTATTGTTTAAAATAGGTTTAAGCAAATTTAACAAATGTCTTTTTGAGGATATCTCAGAACCTATAATGAACTAACACTTCTTATGCTTTTTCAAGTAATAATAAATGTCCTGGGAAGTAAGTTATAATAAATCTGGGTAGCAAGCAGTTTCCAAAATTTATTTCCTATTTAATATATTTATTTTCCTTGTTCTGTTAGCTTCCAGCTTGGGAAATGTATAAAGTACATTATATTGGAAGGATACTCTTTTTTTTTTTTTTTTTTTTTTGAGACGGAGTCTGGCTCTGTTGCCCAGGCTGGAGTGCAGTGGCCAGATCTCAGCTCACTGCAAGCTCCGCCTCCCGGGTTTACGCCATTCTCCTGCCTCAGCCTCCCGAGTAGCTGGGACTACAGGCGCCCGCCACCTCGCCCGGCTAGTTTTTTGTATTTTTTTTAGTAGAGACGGGGTTTCACTGTGTTAGCCAGGATGGTCTCGATCTCCGGACCTCGTGATCCGCCCGTCTCGGCCTCCCAAAGTGCTGGGATTACAGGCTTGAGCCACCGCGCCCGGCCGATACTCTTACATAAAATTTTTTGAAACCATGATTTTAAGGTTATGAAATATTACATCTAAATATCTTATAGTTCACTAGATTCTTTCCAAATTCTGTTGTCACTTTATATAAATCTTATTATATGTGTGTAACTATTCATTAAGGATAAAGTGCCAACCTTCTACAGAAAATGGTACGAAACTGCCTAAATGGCTACGTATTTCACATAGCACCTTTTCACTGAACTTATATCAAAAGTATGTTGTTATTTGCTTAAATATTTATTAATTTGGCACATTTTCTTATTTGTTAATTTATTTTAATTTGCATTTCTTTGCATAAGAGTAAGGCTGTATTTTTTTCATATTTTATCAGCCATTTGCATTTATCTTTCTCAGACTGGATTTCAGTTCTCTCCTCCATACTTTTTGATCTCATTCTTTTCATTTCTTGATCCTTCTCTTGAGATCTGAAAGAGTTCCTGAAGCATACTCTTTACTTCACTTAGTTTTTATAAACATGAATTCTTTCTTGCCCCCTCTGCAGATCTGAGTTCCACCCTGTTTTAGTGTTCCTTGCAATCTTCCCAAACCTTTAGCAAAGCAGTTTGCTCTCCTTAGGGCTCTTTGCTGAAGTTTCATAAATATCATATCTTCTACCTTCTGTTATGCTACACTGTTTTCTAAGTGCTCTAGTCATTAAAAATTTCAAAACATGTGCTTTCCTCTTGCATCTTTAGGATGATAGGCCCTCACCTGGCATAGTTTTTTAAATTAGGTCCCAAGTTGTTTGGAACCTTTCTATTGCCTTTCTGTAATGATGATGGCTTCTACCACCAAACAGAAGGTTTGGCCTGTTCATTATGACCTTAGTTGATTATAGACATCCCTTTTCAATGCTATAGCAAGAACGTAGAAAGATGTGAAGAGTCAGAAGCCCAGTTCTCAGTCACTGTGATATATTCATTTAAAGCTGGTCTTCTGGACTACAGCAGGACCTTCTTACATATTGTTAATCAGCAAAAGGAACACTTGAAAACTAAAATGCCTACCATTGAGTTCTCTGTCCTCACCTTGAGCCCTTTACAGGAGGAAACCCCTTCCTTTCAGGATGCAGCAGTCAGTTGCTCCCCCTCTCCCAGGTTCTTGCTGCTTTCTATGACTTATAGCTGCTAGCTGGATGGAAAAAGACAAAAGAAGAGAATGGAGACACACAGAACAGGAGGTCAGGAGGCAGCATGAGTGATGGTAATGCTATAGCGTCCTCAGAAAAACGGCACCCCTGCAGCAGATGGTGGATTGCCCAGTATTCTAGCTGTTAAAAGATCATGGGTCTCTGAGCAAGCAGCAGACGTTATAAAACAACAACAACAACAAAAACTACCTCTACATTTCTTACTTTGGATAGCTGGGTTTTCTTTTTCATGAGACAATCTGTTTTTTTCCCAGTCCAGCTCCTTACAAGGTGAAAGAAATGCATCAAAATTTCTAACAATTGTCAGTCTTTTTTGTTGTTGTTTTCCCCCTGGGCCTTCACTGGTCTTTTAGCAGAAAACTGGAAGAGGCTGTGTCAAAAACTGCAAAGTTATTTGAAGTTTTATTTTCTTTTGACAAATACTAATTGTACACATTTATGGGGCACATAGTGATGTTTCAATAAATGTACACAGTGTGGAATAATCAAATCAGACCTCTCTAAAATCTAAATATAAGTAAAAGTCTGATTATTTTACTTCCAAGCACAAGCACTCATTTGATTAACTCAAATAACTTTATTTTAAATAAATTTATTAATGCGGAAAAGAAGAACACATAGGAGACTAGAAGGCACTGTTTATCTAGAAGTCACAAATATCACTAGTGGCAGCAATGCACATTCCTTTTCTTCAATGGTAACTGGAACCAGAAGACTGAGAAACAGCCTTTCCCTTTAGTTGAAGTTCAAGGTGATTAACAAAAAATAAGCACTATCCTCTGTCTTCAGAGTTTTAATTATCCCATATTTTTGTTACGTACGTTTTGTTATTTTAAAAGAGATGGGAAGAGCTTTTCTAAAGATCTATGTTAGACACATTTTAATAGTGATGAAAACCACCTGAAAAGATTCACCTGAACACCATTGCAATTTAGAGCAAATAAGGTAGAGTCCAAGAAACCTGAGTTTAAATCCTAGCTCTACTATTTAATAGCTGTGTGACCTTGAGCAAGATAATTAACCTCTCCATGGCTCTGATTTCTTTTCTATCAAATGAAGATATTAATAATGCTTGCTTCATCAGATGGTTATCAGACTTAAAAATGAGAGAGAAGGCAAGTAACATAATAACTGTCAGATAAGTGCTCTATAAATGTTTGGTGTTCTTATCCCCCCACATATTATAAAATAAAATACTCAATATGAACCAGAATTCCTTTAAAGAAGGATCCTTTAAAGAAGACTAAAGGTTCTTTTTGGTAATCATCCACAGGGGTTTGTTAGCAACTGATAATTTGTTTACAATTTTTTTGCACCTAGATTATTACAACTGGTGCTATCCAATATATGTTAGGCATATTCTAGGATATGTGAATATGGATTCACAAGGATTCACAAGGAATGTGAATCCTTTGTCCTTACTGATTACATTTCAGTATAACAGATAACTGAATAGACTACCAAGAAGGAAAAAATTTAAAAATACTGATGCTTTAGAAAATAGACCTCAAGTTTAAAAGCTCACCCTAGAGCAGAGGTTCTCAAGGGGATCATGTAAAGAGTAGCTTTTTCTGAAAATAAGTTAACACATTTTTGGCTTGCACAATGACTAGGGAGCATGTCTTTCTTTTCACGGGCCACGAACAGGCTTGCTAGGTTTACTGCAATACAGGACAGTGTCCCAAACAAAGAATTTTCTGGAGTCCCTCACGACTCTTCAATGAATGGCTGGAGACTGATGAGAGTGAAAAATATGTTTATAATTATCTCAGTCTAGAACCTTACTGTATTTCACATATAAACACATAGTATTTATCAAAGATTTTAAATACACACTGGATTCCAAGAAGGCAACAAACTATGTAAATCAAGAGATTTGTTTTGTTCAGAGCCTTGTCACCGTTATCAAAAACTTGCCTCCACAATCTCAATACCCCTTGTTGTTTCTGAGTCACTGATACAACAAACCTTTTTCAGCCTGCATTTGTAACTCTGGTGTTCATAGTGATGCTACATATGAGTACAAGAATCTATCTACTTCATTATTCTTATTATAATCGTATCCACATATTTCCATAATCAAATTCATTATTTTTGAAAATGCACTTCTTAAACGTTTTTATAAAATTATTTTCATATAATTTCTCCTTTATATTAGGGTACAATTACAGTAGAACTTCATGTCCACTTTTTATCATTCCAGGATACTAAAGGACTTATTCAGTAGATGAGGCATCTTGGGGCTTGCTAGAAGGAATAGAGAGCTTCACAGTAGTCCTCAAATATATGAAGATAGCCCAGGGGAAATGCAAATAACTCAAACAGTTACTTTCCTTCAACTACAGATTGAACAGGAAATAAGTTTAACTTGCAGTAAGAGGAATGTAGGTTAAGTACTCTGATCACCATCCTGAAGAAAAAGGCTGTAAAATCACTGGAATGACTGAGAAATTTCTAGTCAATATTTCTAACCCATTTAAGAATGAGATAAGTAAAGTTTTCTTAAAAATCAAATTGGACTGAAAATTGGAGCAATTCTATAATTATTCATTTATTATTTTTAAATTTCAAAATGTTGAATTCATACTGAATTCAATCTTCAGGTTTAGTGCTTTTACAGTGATTTGGAGAAATGGAGGGTGAGGTGTGAAACACCTTCAGAGAGTGTCTGAAGTTTGATGGTAGCATGTGCTGCTAGTCTGATCATGACCTGCTCTTCCTCCCCTCCCCCTAAATAAATTTTAAAAAGAAACAAAAAACAACATTAGTCTTGAAAACAACAAAGCTTATTTTGAATATCTCTTAATCCAAAAACAATAAAAGTTATTTTACTTATGAATTCACTATCATTCAATACATTAAAGATAATACTATATACAAGATACAGCCTCCATACATATTATCCTCATGGAGAGAATATGGTATTTTATGAACTGCCATAAAACCACCTGCATCTTTGATCAGAAATTTTAATTTGGGATAAAAAATAGTTCAATCTTTGATATTCACTGTAAAGTAAAATTCACTTAAGTGGTTTGTATTCTTAGCTTTACAACTGGACACAGTATTTCAATAAATTAAAATCTCTGGAGGTAGCGATCACACATATAGGTCAAGCTTCAAACTGGCATGAATCTTTCCCAAAGCAACTTTTCATTTTCACTTCATGAACTCCATGCTATGAAAAATTTAGTAAATAAACGAGTTGCTTTTTTAAGTAGTAAACATTTTAAGTAATAAACATTTGCTCTTTTTAATAAACTAAACACATACAATTTCAAATTAGTTCTTTGACCAAGATAATATAATCAGTGATACCAATCTAGGTTTGCAGGTCCCCGGAGTCTGGAAACTCTAGGCTGGGGACCATGAATCCACAATATATTAGGTTCTAAGAACATAAAATATGGCTATTAAGGGCAAACCAATTTTTCACAAAAAGACTTTCAATTTTAACCACCTAATATTTCTTTGTCTAAATCCCAGAATTTTTCTTGTAGCTGGAATTCCACACATGGTCTCCATATCCCCCAAAGAAATGTTCTTTCCAGATGAGTTCCTAAGAACAGAAATATGTTTCTTCGAAGTCAGCAAGCTATTTATAAAAACTACAGTAGCTCCCCAGGGAAGATCAATTGGCAAGTATAAAATTACCTTATATATAGTCTAGTAGTTGGTCTGTCTTTTCTTTAAGGAGGAGAAATAAGACAGTGATATCAAAAGATAAGTTACATGGAATGCAATAATTTTAATATGGGTGCCTGCCATTATAAGAATCAAATGCTACTGATTAATTTTCATGACCCTGTAAAACATCTAAATCCCCTAATGAACGGGCAAGGACATAAATGTAAGAAAACCAATAATGTACTTTTGTTACCATCACACCCATTTGGAACTAGAAAAAGCAAGATCTTAATTGTAAAAGATCTTATTTTAGTAATATTAAAATATAGCTTATCAATTTATATATTTTTGGATCTATAAATGGCAATGGTTAATTATATCTAATATTTCAATCATTCCTTAAAATTAGACAGAGTAATGTCCATATGTGTGTATATATGTATTTTTTTCCTATCTACACAGTTTAATAACTTTTCTTCCAAATATTCACTTAAAACCAGAGATTATATTCAAAATGTTGTTCAACTGATATGGCCTGTACACATCTAAGAAGAATGGAGGCTGGCCCTAAAGAACGAAGACAGCTATGCTAGTGTGTCCCAGCTGAATACTGTACCTCCTTACACCTAATCTGCTTGTAGTAACTACACTCATTTTGTATTTGTAAGAAATACTAACTGCACTGAAAACAAATAGGTAAGGGAAAATGTGTTTGCCCCTTTAGCATGAGTTACCTGAATAATCTCTTATCTTTCACCGTCTTTATTTCCAATCCACAGAGCCACTGCTCTTCGGTGGCTTACACTTATGCAACAAACAATTACTGATAACACACTATGAGCCTGCATTATGCCAGGCACTGAGTGTACGAAGATGTACAGGACAAACAAGGTCTTCGTACTCGTAGAGTTTACAGGTTTAAATCTGGTTGGAAACAATAAATATTTGTGTATATGCATGCTTGTGGTTCCTTATTTTATTTGTATAGTGTTTACCACGTGCCAAGCATTAACTTACATGTTTTATAATGATCTCAACTGACTCCTTTATGTTTGCATAAATATATACATATAAAATTTCAAGTGACCATTCAATAATTAAAGAACAGAAAATAACAATAAATATTATAAGATAAAATATGATTAATAGCTGCATAAATTAGAGGTATGTGTTCAAAGAATATCAGTTACTGGACAAGGAAAGTAAATAATTTTTAAAATTATAGACTAAAAGTAAATCCATATCAAGGATAAAAACATGCTCTAATACTAATAGCCAACACTTCTCCAAAATGAACTTCTTTGAAGTTAGGAATAGGTCATTGAATCCTATCCTTTTTCTCTAAGATACATGTGTCTACTTAGCGTCTACTGCAAAATTCAAATCAGAACTGTATTTTTAACGTGTCATTTAAATAGAGATTAACTATATTTTAAATTCCAAAGTCCAACAAGTTATAACTCACTCAAAATTATTTTTGTCACCAGACTTCCATAGAAACCAATGAACTGGTTTGACAAAGAGTCACTCTCAGTTTTATCAAAATTACTTACATTTGGAAATCTAGCATACCCCTCTATGAGGACGTTAACTTTCATGGTCTGACTGATGAAATTTGCACTCTCCTGTGTTTACCAAAGGGGCTTACATGATGCGAAATAATTCTTATGAGCATTTTCCCCTTTCCAGCAGGAAGACATTTATAACATTCTCTAATTTGGAAAAAACAAAACAAAACAAAAACCTGAGAATTCCCAGGGGAAATAGAAGTGTCTGTTTATTTATCTAATAAATGTTTAGTGAGTACCTTCTACAAGTAGTAAACATTTACAGGGCACATGCCAGTCATTGCACTAGCCACAACCACACAAGTAAGTCTATTTATTGCCCTCCTGGGAAATAGAAGAAAGAACACAAATGCAAGCATATTCCAAGAAGAAAAGAAAAGGACCCATGGAGAGAGAGATTTAAGATACAAGAACAATCTGGGATATCTGTTTGGAGTAAGTTTCGAAGAAAATGGGGCTGGTGAGGAGGGCGTAGGAGGCTAGACCGCAGGTAGTAGGATCCAGCCTCGGACAAGAGTGGTACACTCAGAGGTACCACTGAGGTAGGGGTCATTAACCTGAAGACCACAGATGCCAAAAAGATTCATGCACAGAATGAAGGATAGAAATTTAATGGGAAAAAGATTTTCTATTTTTATGAACATTTAACTAAGATCTAGCATTTCTTTATGAATATAGGCAACAAATAACAGTACGATTACCAATACCTGTGACCTTGCCAACGGTAGAAATCACAAACATTTTCACATATCTCAGCTGTTAACAGGTATCTTGAAAGACTGTTTACATTACTACTTTGAAAATAAGGCAGTCACACGACCTGCCACTAGACTTTGTTTCACACATCATAAAGACACATGATTATAGCACAATTGTGCTTTTTATATTTTTGAAAACTGTATTCTATTCATTAATTTCCTTTGTAATGCTATATATATATTTTTTTTCATTTAAAAATTACCTTGAAGAGGCAGTCCTAGGTTTCCCTAGACTGCCAAAGGGATTCATGGCACAAAAAAGGAAGAGCCCCTGCTCTGAAGCATGAGGAAAAGGATTAAAAAAATAAGGGCAGGAAGGATTATGTTGTAATCTCCCTCCATTGTCTCAACTCTTTAGTCAAAGCCCATTGCACACAAGAGCCCCGTGTCCATGGTGCTGTGGGAGGCTGAAGGAATGGCATCAACAAGAACTGGGAGGAAGGGAAAAAGCAAGTCTGAGGCAATCCTGTAAGCGCTGTAAAATGAAGGGTTGGAACAAACAGAGAGAGAATACAGTAGATCCTAGCACAGGCAATAGCTGGTCTAAGAAAATCACTGAGCACTAGCCTTGTACTTAATTTCTAAAAGTGCCTTCTCTCCTAGCCATTCCTTACTTCTTGTTCCCACACTCCTCAGTCCTCTGTTTAGGACAGCTCACAGAAACTAAAACGCACACACACACACAAACCAAAAAACTCCTCCTACCTTATTATGCCCCACCACATCTAATTACCAAACTGCATCTGTGGCCAGATGCACTCTCTGCTTTCCCTCAACTGGATAAACAGGCTGGGTACCTACCTAAGCCCATCCCCATGCCCCTGTCTTTGCATGAGATCCCGTCTTCTCTGGCCAACTCAAGCGCAGCACTACAGCAGTTTCCCCTTCTCTCTTCTCTCTACTAGATCATTCCCATGATGAATTTACTTTAATTTTAAAAAACAAAATTGAAAACAACAACAAAGAAAACTCTCTTGACCTCATTTCCTATTCCAGCTGCCACTAATTTCTCAGCTCCCTTTTTCCTCAAGAGAACAGTCTAAATCTGCTGCCTATACTTCATTCCCCTGCCTTGACCTCTACTGAAACCAACCCAATCAGGCGTCCCTCGACACTCCAACTTGCTTTTCTCAAGGGCATCCGTTGACTCTCCAAGTTGCTAAACTTTAAACAGGACTTAACCGAGGTTATCAATTCCTTCTCTTTCAAATACTTGCATCACATGGCTGCCAGGACACACATGTACTCCTGATTTTCCTATACCTCGCTTTTTCTCATTCTCCTTTGCTCATTTATTTCCCCAACTTTCAAACCCTGGAGTGCTCTGAGCTCAGTTCTCATATTGCTTTCTGTCTACATTCACTCTCTACTCCTACATGGTCTTGTAACACTTAGCGGCTTTAGGTAAAACCTATGTATTAACAAAACTCAAATTTTTATCTGGAGCCAGCCTGAACTCCAGCCTCCAATATCCATTTTGACATCTCAGCGTATCTAAATGTGAATTCCTGGTTTCACCCATGCCTTCACCTCTCAGTCCCTCTCAGCCTTATGAATGGGAACTCCATCATGTCATCTGGAAATATCTTTGGAATTGTTCTTGATGCCTCCCTCTCATTTACCCCCTACATCTAATTCAAATCCTTTCTATTTGTCCTTTAAATACATCCTGAATTTTACCTTTTCTCATCAGCTCCACCCCTGCCACCTTGGCCCACCTGGAATCGCTTCAGTAGCCTCTAGCAGGTCTCTCACTCCCACCCATTGTCCTAACATTCCTCTCCACGCAGCAGCCAGAATCATCAACGATAGTTCATATTATTCATGTGATCAAAACATTCCAATGACTTTCCATATCACTAAAAACAAAAACTAAAGTCCTTAAGACTGTCTGTAAGACCAATCATGATCTTGGTGTCTGTTAACCTCTCTGAACTCCCTCTTACTAGTTTCCTCTTAGATCCTTCCACTCCAGGCACGCTGGCCTCGTTGCTGGTCTTTAAGCGCACTGGGCATATTGCTGCCCTGGGTCATCTGCCCTTGCTGTTCACTTCACCAGGATTGTCTTCCCCCAATATAAAATGAATTGTACCTCACTCCTAAACCATGAAAGTCAAAGCAGTGATTAATTCTTTAAAATAACCATTTATCCCCTATTTGCATTTCTGTAAATTGGGCATGTTGGGGGGTTAATTATGAAGAACTATTACTTATAGCAGTTCAATGAATTTTAATTCCCTACAAATGTCTTTCATAGATTCAGTGAAAGAGCTTAACTGAAATCTAGCTTCCCTTTTCTTCTAATTCCTAATAGAATGCTAAAATTGTAATAGGCTAGAATTGCATTTACTTACCAATACTACACCTGTATTAAATTAGATATTTCTTATGCTTACTTCCCTGAATTTTTCTAATTTTTAATTTTTGTAGGTACATATTGTGTATACATTTATGGGGTACATGAAATATTTTGATGCAGGCACTCAATGCATAATAATCACGTCAGGGTAAATGAGGTAACCAATAGCTTAAGCATTTATCATTTCTTCGTGTTACAAAAAAACCCAATTATACTTTTAGTTTTTTTAATGTACAATAAATTATTGTTGACTGCAATCATCCTGTTATGCTATCAAATTGATCTTATTCATTCTGTACATTTTTGTAGCCTTTACTCATCCTTACTTCCCACTCCCAATCTCACCCCACTACCCTTGCCAGCCAGAGGTAAACATCATTCTACTCTATATCTCCACCAGTTCATTTGTAGCTCCCACAAATGAGCAAGAATATGCAAAGTTTGTCTTTCTGTGCCTGGCTCATTTCATTTAACATAATGTCCTCCAGTTCCACGTATGTTGCAGCAAATGACACAGTCTCATTGTTTTTCATGGCTGAATAGTACTCCATTGTGTATCGGTACCACATTTTCCTTATTCATTCAACTGGTAATGGACACCTCTGGTTGCTTCCAAATCTTGGCTATCGTGAACAGTGCTGCAATCAACATGAAAGGGCAAATACCTATTCGATATATTGATTTCCTTTCTTTTGGGTAAATACCTAGCAGACGAATGGCTGGATCAGATGGTAGTCCTATTTTTACTTTTGTCAGGAACCTTCATACTGTTTTCCATAGTGGCTGTGCTAATTTACACATACACGAACAGTGTACAAGGATTCTCCTATCTCTACATCCTCAACAGCATTTGTTACTGCCTGTTTTTTGGATAAAAGCCATTTTAACTGGAGTGAGATTATACCTCATTGTAGTTTTAATTTACATTTCTCTGATGATCAGTGATGTCTAGCACTTTTTTATTTACCTGTTTGCCATTTGTATGTCTTTTGAGAAATGTCTCTTCAGATTTTTTTGCCCGTTTTTGATCAGATTATTAGACTTTTTCCCATTCAGTGTTTGAGCCCCTTTTCTGGTTTTTTATTCCTTGTCAGGTGAGTAGTTTGCAAGTATTTTCTCCCATTCTGTGGGTTGTCTCTTCACTTTGTTGACTGTTTACCGTACAGAAGCTTTGTAACTTGATATAATGCCATTTGTCCATTTTTGCTTTGAATGCCTGTGCTTGTGGAGTATTACTCAAGAATTTTTGCCCGGTCCTATGTCCTGGAGAGTTTACCCAATGTTTTCTTTGAGTAGTTTCACAGTTTGGGGTGTTAGATTTGTCTTTAATCTATTTTGATTTTATGTTCATATACTGCATTAGTCAGGGTTCTCTAGAGGAACAGATATATATATATATATATACACACACACACATATTCATATATATATAAAAAGGGGAGTTCATTAAGTATTAACTCACATGATCACAAGGTCCCACAATAGCCTGTCTGCAAGCTGAGGAGCAAGGAGAGCCAGTCCGAGTCCCAAAACTGAAGAACTTGGGAGTCCAATGTTCAAGGGCAGGAAGATTCAGCACAGGAGAAAATGTAAGCTGCAAGGCTAGGCCAGTCTCCGTTTTCACATTTTTCTGCCTGCTTACATTCTAGCTGCGCTGGCAGTTGATTAGACTGTGCCCACCCAGATTAAGGGTGAGTCTGCCTTTCCCAGCCCACTGACTCAAATGTTAATCTCCTTTAGCAACACCCCCACAGACACACCCAGGATCAACACCTTGTATCCTTCAATCCAATCAAGATGACACTCAGTATTAACCATTACATATATGATAAGAGATAAGAATCTGAAAAAAAGAACTCCAAAAAAAAAGAATCTAGTTTCATTCTTCCGCATATAGACATCCAGTTTACCCAGCACCATTTCTTGAAAAGACTGGCTTTTCCCCAATGTGTGTTCTTGGCACCCCAGTCGAAAACAAGTTCACTGTAGATATATAGATACAGGGATTTACTTCTGGGTTCTCTATTCTGTTTGACTGGTACGTGTATCTGTTTTTATGCCAGTACCATGCTGTTTTGGTTACTACAGCTCTGTAGCATAACTTGAAGTCGGGTAATGTGATTTCCCCAGTTTTGTTATTTTTGCTCAGGATGGTTTTAACTATTCTGTTCCACTGAAATTTTTAAACACTTTTTAACATACTTGATGAGGTAACAAATATTAACACAGATTACTAGGGAAGAAATAATTCTTCCAAATTCCTTCCCTATATAGGCTGATCCTCTGTTATGCCAAAATAATAACACTTCCTGACTCAGTATTTCTTCTTAAAGGATACACATAAATAGACTAGATACTAATATTTTGCTTATATTTAGAATTTTAATTAAAAACTGGTTTGGCAAAGTTTAAACAGAAGATATAACCAAGAGATAAAAATTTTAGGTTGTGACTGAAAGAAACAGGTATTTCTTTATAAGTTTTGAAAGTGACCATTCTTAAATTAAGAATTTCCTTGGTTATTGTCAGTCTCACCTTTTCTAACCTAACCATTTATTCTGAACTGCCTTAAAGTTCAACTGCCTGATATGGAACTGAAATTTTAAAAAATACAAATATAGCTTTAAAAATAGTCCCTTATATAACTTTCTATACCCTATTATTTACTCTTTAAATTATATAATTAAAACTTCTATGAAATATTTAATCTATGATATATTTATTTTATAAAATTCTAATCATCAACATTTTGTGATTTTTTTTTTCATCTTTTAGTGTTGATACTCTATTTTGCTCTCTTCATATTGGGTAACAGCAGAGAAATGCTTACAAGAAGCTAACCCAGAAGAACCAGCAGTATTACTAATTTAATTTTTCCTCTTTCTTCTCTGGACTTTCCTGGAAGAAGGACCTGGGTGAAAATATTTGGCTGCTAGGATCTGGCCCACTATTATCTCCTCAGCCACATTCATTAATCTCACTAATTTGCACTCCTGATTAGTGAAAAACATGATTCACTGACAATTATCCAGTGATCAATATGAAATTGATTTGAAATCCAGAGCCACTACTTATTTCTTTTTTCAGCAAATCTTTCTTCCCCAGAGCAAAATCCCGCATTAAACTAAACTGCCTATGGCCCATATTACATGTGAAACAATCTGGGGGGGCAGGCAGGGAAGTCAGGCAGACATAAAGAAGACAGCAGAGAGCAAGAGACCTGGCCAATATCCCCTCTCCAGTATTCTGCTTCAAGCTCCTCTACACAGTACCCATCCCTCTGGTATGGAAATGGGGCAGGTGGGGAATATCCTGGGTCCTCCCACACTTTCTCCCAGATAATGTAATCTTGAGTAGAGAAGCTAACCAGAGGAAGTCATTCACTTGTAGGATCTCTAGACACTCAGATAAACAGGCAACTGGCTCTAATCCTAAGGCCTCATTGTTTAACTCTTCCTTTGAGCCAACTCTGAATCCTCCCAACTAATTCACTTTCCTTACGATTAGTTTCTGTTTCTTGTATCTGTAATAGAGGAAGCTGGCAACAAGAAGGAGCAAGCCACAGCGGAAGAAGAGTCGAAGCAGAAGATTCACACATACCAAAAAAAAGACGATTCAGAATAGAAGGGCTACATTAGTTTCTTTTTTAACCTGTTTTTGTGATGAGAACAATTAAGATCAATTCTTTTAGCAAATTTCAAGTACGCAATACATTATCATCAGTTATAGTCCCCATGCTGTACATGAGATCTCTAGAACTTATTTATCTTCTAGCTGAAAGCCTGTAGCCTTTAACCAACATCTCCCCATTTCCCCCCATACTCCAGCCCCTGGGGACCACCATTCTACTCTTTGTTTCTCTAAACTTAGAAAGGTTATGTTTACATTTCACATGTCTTAGAAGTTTCTGGTATAGAGCTAAAGCCCCAGGTCATCCTTCACTATTACTACAAACCTGGAGGTGCACTAGGACACTGACCAGAGCAGGAGGTGAGTACCCAAAATCAAGGAGGCGAAGGTGAGCTGCACCTCGATGAGAACAGAGGAAATGGCTCATAAGGCTTTCACCCCATTACTGCTTGTCAAAATAAAAATAAAATTTATTTACCACACCTCTTTTGAATACAGCAGTGTTTCCAAAAACTTTTAAAGTTTCAAATTTAATTTGTCATTGAATAGACTAAACATAAAATAATAACCAAAAGATAAATCTTGAAACTCAAAACTTTGGTTAGTTAAAATAAAGGTCTATAAAAATGCAGCATATTATGACCAATGTAACAAGAATAAAAGAACTCCAGTTCTATTATGTTATCACTGAAGAATGGAACCATTACCATTCATTTGAAGTTAGACACCTGAAAGGAACCAAGGCAGAAGAAACACATCAAAGACCCAGTGAAGCATGACTTCAAAAGGTACAGCACAGATGTGAGCTGGGAAGCAGCCTGCTCCTATGCCAGAGCTCAAACATAGGGCTGGCTATTCACTTTCAAACCAGGAAAATCTATGAACAGTATCACCACAAATTGTTTTGATAGTAAACTTCCATAGATTTACCTAGCAAAGGCTTCCTTTTTATTAATAAAAATAAGTAGGAATCCATACCATGTGTCGTTAGGATCATGGACATCAGAGTCAGGCTGCATGGGTTCACCAGCTTGAGTCTTTACTATGTGATTTTGGGCAAGTTATTTAATCATGCTGGATCTTGATTTTTTTCAGAGTTAATATAAATATTAAATGCAATTATATGTTTTAAACATTAAAACAGTATCTGGCAGAGAGTATGTCCTATTATTACTTGAAAATAACTAAGAGTTTTTATGATTCCTGTTTCATGAAATCTGGGTATTAAACAGCTAATTCAACAAAACATGCACACATACATATGCACATACATACAGTGTGTATGTGTAGGTATAAGTAAAATGAAAATATCATATTTTAAAAGTAATAAACAGTACTGTGAGGCATTTTATTAATGAAGATAAATAGATTTGTTTTCTCTTGGCTATTTTTCATGTAATTATCACAGAGGAAACCTGGGGTTAAGAGTTCAATTCTAGTTTTCAAATTGTCCTGCAGCTCAATTACAGCTACTAAACACATTCACAGACTAAATGTAATGGCCTTGGGTACAAAGCATGTTAAAAAATAAGTATCTTCTGGAGGTTGCAGTGAGCTGAGATTGGGCCACTGCACTCCAGCCTGGGCAACAGAGTGAGACTCTGTCTCAGAGAAAAAAAAAGGTATCTTCAGATGTTTTTACTATGATTATTAGTATCCAATAACTGGTTAATCACAAAGACTGTATGTACTTGTAAATAAAAGTGAATCAGGGATAACTCACCTTCAAAGTGGAAAATATTTTATGAAAACCATGGTTTTCTAGAAATCTATCTAGGATGTGGTATTTAATAAATATTTTTCAGAGTTCTATTTATTTTATACATCAAATATGTGTTAGTTTTACTAAAAACCCCAGTAGGTTAAGATTTATTTAAGACTTCTTTATACTTATCTCCTGGTACAAAGAGGTGTCTGAAGTCACTGGTTAAACAAGCTGTGGATCATTCATTTTACTCCAAAGATTTAAAAGGAATTCTTGCTTTATACTAAAGTATATTAGGAAATATAATGTAAAGTTATAATTAATATGACAAATAAAACATGTAAAAAATAATTTGTGCTTCAGGTTACTCGTCCAAGGACCCTGGGGTGTGTATTCACTCTCCCTTCCCATCTGTACGGTGAGGGAACTCCTTAGTGTATCATCAGCATCTCTGTCTTCCCACTTCCTAACCAGCCCTAGTTTCCACTGGGGATTCGTGTTATTACTATCATAATGTCCTTCCACTCGTCCAGCAGTCATCCCCTTTAAGTAGTTCCCTAAGGAAGATTTCTCCTGAAGTAAGATTAGAATGTACACAAAGAAATATTACTGAAAACCACTTTATTCACAGATATTTTCATTTTCATTATTACCAGATTAACTATCATAAACAGAAAAAAATTATTTAGATAACTCCTAAATGGCTGGAAATCTTACGTTTGAATACAAATTAGCATGGTCTTAGAAAACAGAATCTTTAAATTGTAGAGTTTTACAAAATTTACACTTAATAAATGTTTTCAATTTAAATTTGAATCTAAAAATATATTATCTTTCGCATCACATTTGTTTGTTACCAAAGAGAGCATTACTGCAGTGTAAAAAGTTTTGCCAACCAATATCATTCATTGCAATCCCAAACACTTGTTAAGCTTATTACAGGCTCATTCAATTTTTCAAAATGGATTCCTTTAAGAAAATTTCAGGCCGGGCGCGGTGGCTCAAGCCTGTAATCCCAGCACTTTGGGAGGCCGAGACGGGTGGATCACGAGGTCAGGAGATCGAGACCATCCTGGCTAACACTGTGAAACCCCGTCTCTACTAAAAAAAATACAAAAATCTAGCCGGGCGAGATGACGGGCGCCTGTAGTCCCAGCTACTCGGGAGGCTGAGGCAGGAGAATGGCGTAAACCCGGGAGGCGGAGCTTGCAGTGAGCCGAGATTGCGCCACTGCACTCCAGCCTGGGCGACAGAGCGAGACTCCGTCTCAAAAAAAAAAAAGAAAATTTCAGACAAAATGCTAGCATGTATAGAGAATTACTTTGTAGCTGAAGACTGTGTGCACACTGCTGCCAAAAAACAGTCAACAAATCACCCTATATTTTTAAAAATTCTGCTAAAGGCAGGCATGGTAGTACATGCTTGTAATCCCAGTTATTCGGGAGGCTGAGGCAGGCGAATCACTTGAGCTCGAGAGTTCAAGCCAGCCTGGGCTACTTAACCCCATCTTTGAAAATGTTTTTTAATTAAAAATAAATCAGTAAATATAAATGTAAAATTTATATTTTAAAATTGCTGTAGATAATCCACACTATTCTTTGGAAACTTAAAACACCTTATAGAAAGATCTTTACACCTTTCTATACAACCAAAAATAACTCATATAACCAATAAAATCTGCATTTCTTCCTAAAAGAACCCAGAAGCTACATAAATTAATGGTTGCCAAATGCCCTGTCAAAGTGAAAACACTATTCCCTATCTTTGAAGGACATTTTCAAAATTAAAAAAAACAAACACAAACTGCATAGTATTCAGATTTCTCTGAAATTTTAATGACAACCTAATTCTTAAGAACTACTTGGTTTAACAAGTAGGAAAGAACTGATTAAATTTATTTATTTACTGTTATTGAAATACCTAAAGTAGGCACTGCCATTTCCATTTCAGAGTAAGATATGGAAGAGCTGCTACTGTTGAGTGCTGGTGATGCTGAACTTTCTGTACTGGACAATCAGTGATCCAGAAAGTATAAAACACTCCCATTCTGGTGAACTGTTTTATTGGTTCCAGTTCATAAGGTTCTAAACTATAGAATTTGATTTTCTACACCAGTCCCTAATCTCCTTGTGAAACAGGAGTGTAATGTCTTTGAATGGATTTAATACCGATCAGTTTATTCACTGCCTGTGTCAAAGTTGTAGAGAAGGCTTCCCAGAAAAAAACCTGGAAGAGTTTGTAAGAAAAAAAAAATCCTTCCTTGGTTTTTCAAAATTAAGGGGAGGTGGAGGGGAAAAAAGAAGGGTTTTCAAGTATGCAAAGCTGGAGGAGGAAGGAAAAGTAAGACAAAACACTCAAAGGACAGAGAAGAAAATGGGACAGTATAAGAAAGAAAAAGGATGGCAGGAAGATAAGGAAGATAAGCATATCATGAAGTGATCTGTACCCCCAAACAAATCTGTACTTGTAAAGCTCTTGCAGAAGCCTTGGCTTCCAACCTGTCCTAATTCTCAGTGGCTTCCTACAGGCAATTGCCTCAGGGTGATCATCTGCTGATACTCACTGCAGACAGGCAGAACTGTGCCTTCTACAGCCTTGGAAAGCAGCTCAAGCCGACAACATGTAAATCCTCAGGTATAATGGAAAATGACTGGCAATATTCAGACATTAGCATATCTCAAGCACAATAATACATCTAATCTGTTTAGGATAATTTAAACATATTTTAAAAATGCAATTAATCAACAAAAGCAAACATCACACTACATATGGGTAGCTCTCAAGTACACCTGCATACAATGAAGCATTTATTTTCTCAAGTTTCAAAAACAACAAGAAATGTCTAACCTCATGCATCAGGATTACCTGGTACCTGTACTTACCCTAATATGTGTAACACCCAAGTGTGCATAGAGCAATTTGTTCATTCCTAATTCACTACCTCACACACTCACCCACCAAATATTTATCCTTTGCCTACTATGTGCTAAGAACAATTCTGGGTCTATAATATGCTCTGGTGTGGAAAGAAAACAACTCAGTTGTATTATCATCCTTTTAAAATTCTATAAGGAGCACAGCCAACGACAGCATTGAACGTAGGCAGGGGAAGGAGGTGTTGGGGACTGATGGGAATATCAGGAAAGATTCGGCTCACATACCTCTGAGGTGAAATCTGAAGCATGAGAAAACGATCAGTTAGACAAGGGAAGATGAGTAAGAGAGCACTCAGAGCTAATCATAAGCATTTTATGAGAGATAATAAAATAAAAGGAGCTTAAATGATTCAGGAAAAGAAAAAAGTGGGGAGAACAAGCAGTGGTCAATAATGGGGCTACTTTATGGGTCTTGTTAAGGATATTGGTCTTTACCCTAAGAATAATGAAAGGTGGCCAAGTGCGGTGGCTCACAAAGGGCATAAAAGTGTGTACCCACCCTATTGCTAAACCTTTGTTTTGCTCTCACAATCCTTTTGTCCCTATCTCGGCACATTCTAGAGATTTTGTAAGTTCCTGTTTTTCTTTCTGAGGCACGGCAAAGTCACAAGACGTGTTTAAGTAAGGTACACCTATGTTGCAAAACAAGCCCTGTAAAACCTGTCGCAATATGATTAACTGCCTTTGTGTAAGACTGCTTTCCCGCCTCGGGTTTGCGAAAACAAGCCCTACCCCTGCCCTGCAAGCCCCTGATAAACGTCATCAGAATTTCAAAATTAACTGAAATACCAGAAATGGCGGGAACCAATCATAATCAGCCAAATCGCCTTGTTCAAATATCGACCAATCATACATCTGATTTGTATAATGACTCTGTGCCTATTTACGCCAGACTATATAACACTGTCCTGAGCCCAGTTGGGGAGCCCTCCCGCCCCGCTCGTTTCACGGGTGTGCGTGAGAGTTCCAGGTTCGAACCTGTAATAAAGATCCTTGCTGCTTGGCTTTGACTCTGGACTCCGGTGGTCTTCTCCCGGGAATAAACGGTCTGGGCATAACACCAACACTTTGGGAGGCCGAGGCAGATCACGAGGTCAGGAGATCGAGACCATCCTGGCTAACATGGTGAAACCCTGTCTCTACTAAAAATACAAAAAAACTTAGCCGGGTTTGGTGGCGGAAGCTTGTAGTCCAGCTACTCGGGAGGCTGAGGCAGGAGAGTGGCATGAACCTGGGAGGCGGAGCCTGCAGTGAGCCGAGATCCTGCCACTGCACTCCAGCCTGGGCGATAGAGCCAGACTCGGTCTCAAAAAAAAAAAAAAGGAATAACGAAAGGCTATTGAAGGTCAAATGAAAAATGATGGCCGGGCGCGGTGGCTCAAGCCTGTAATCCCAACACTTTGGGAGGTCGAGACGGGCGGATCACGAGGTCAGGAGATCAAGACCATCCTGGCTAACACGGTGAAACCCCGTCTCTACTAAAAAATACAAAAAACTAGCCGGGCGAGGTGGTGGGCGCCTATAGTCCCAGCTACTCGGGAGGCTGAGGCAGGAGAATGGCATAAACCCAGGAGGCGGAGCTTGCAGTGAGCTGAGATCCGGCCACTGCACTCCAGCCTGGGCCAGAGAGCGAGACTCCGTCTCAAAAAAAAAAAAAAAAGAAAAATGATAATTACTAATATTTACTGATTATCTACTATGTGCTGGTGACTATGGTAGGCACTTTGTATTAATTAATTTTTTTAATACTAACAACCCTATGAAGTAGGTACTTATTTATACCTGCATTTTTTTTTTTTTTGAAAAAGAGTCTCTGCCTGTCTCCCCCAGGATGGCGTGCAGTGGCCCTATCACAGCTCACTGTAGACTCGAACGTGTGGGTTCACGTGATCCTTCCACCTCAGCCTCCCAAGTAAATAAGAATAAAGGCACGTGCCACCAGGTAGGGCTAATTTTTGTTTTCATATTTTGTAGAGACAGTCTCACTAGGTTGCTCAGGCTGGTCTCAAACTCCTGACCTCAAGGGATCCTCCTGCCTCAGCCTCATGAGCCACCATTCCCAGCCTATACCTGCATTTTAAAGATAAGGAAACAATTCACAGACATGACCTACTCAAGTGCAGAGTTGGGATTTCTTTGACCGATGCAGTGTGACTTTAGCATTTATGTTCCCAATACATTACACTACCTTTCCTTATTTACTTATTTATTCATTCATTTATTTTTTGAGATGGAGCATTACTCTGTTGCCCAGGCTGTAGTGCAGTGGCACGATATCGGCTCACTGCAACCTCTGCTTCCTGGGTTCAAGGAATTCTCCTGCCTCAGTAGAGATGGCATTTTACCATGTTGGCCAAGCTGGTCTTGAATTCCTGACCTCAAGTGATCTGCCCACCTCAGCCTCCCAAAGTCCTGGGATTACATGCGTCAGCACCATGCTCGACTGCTACACTACCTTTCTACATGAGACCAATCTGATCAAACCCGTAAAATCAGCCACCCCGTGGTAGAAATAAACTTTCCTCTATTAACCACTGGGGACTCTAGATAACTTCAGTAATAATAGTGTTAGGAGTAAATAATAAAGAGTAATACATTACTTAATGACAGAGATATGTTTTGAGAAATGTGTCACTATTTCCTTACATGAACATCATAGAGTGTACTTACACAAACTTAAATGGTATAGCCTATTGCTCCTAGGCTACAAACCTGTACACCATTTCTCTGTACTAAATACTGTAGGCCAGCGGTTCTCAACCTTTTTGGCACTAGGGACCAGTTTCATGGAAGACAGTTTTTCCATGGACCAGGGTGGGAGTGTAGGAGGATGGTTTTGGGATGATTTGAGTGTATTATATTTATTGTGCACTTTGTTTCTACTATTAATATTACATTGTAATATATAATGAAATAATTATACAACTCACCATAATGTAGAATCAGTGGGAGCCCTGAGCTCGTTTTCCTGCAACTAGACAATTCCACCCGGGAGTGATGGGAGACAGTGACAGATTGTCAGGTAGTATATTCTCATAAGAAGCTCACAACCTAGATTCCTCATATGTACAGTTCACAGTGGGGTTTGCAATCCTACGAGAATCAATTGCCACAGCTGATCTGACAGGAGGCAGAGCTCAGGCAGTAATGTGAGTGATGCGAAGTGGCTATAAATACAGGTGAAGCTTAGCTAGCTTGCCTGCTGCTCACCTCCTGCTGTGTGGCCCCATTCCTTACGGGCCCCAGACTTGGGGCTGGGGATCTCTGCTGTAGGCAACTATAACATAATGGTAAGTATTTGTGTATTTAAACATATCTAAACATACAAAAGGTACAGTAAAAATACATATAAAGGCAAAAAGTGTACCATAAAAAATGGTACACTTGTACAGGGCACTTACCGTGAATGGAGCTTATAGGAGAGAGTTTCTCTGCATGAGTGGTACGTGAATGAGGAGGCCTAGGACATTACTGTACACTAATGCAGACTTCATAAACATTGTATACTTAGGTTTAACTAATCTATTTCTAAAATATTTTTCTTTATTAACCTCAGCTCACTATAACTTTTTTACTTCATAGTTTTGTAACTTTTTGACACTTTTGTAGGAACATTTAGCTTAAAACACACATTGTACAGCTATACAAAAATATTTTTTCATTATATCCTTATTTTTTAAGCTTTCTTCTATGTTTAATTTTTTTTTTTTTTAACTTTTTAAACTTTCTTGCTAAAAACGAGGACACACACACATTAGCCTAGGCCTACACAGGGTCAGGATCATCAATGTCACTGTCTTTCACCTCCATATCCTGTCCCACTGAAAGGTCTTCAGGGGCAGTAACACACATGGAGCCGTCATCTCCTACGATAACAATGTCTTCTCCGGGAATGCCTCCTAAAGGACCTGCCTGGGGCTGTTTTACAGTTAACCTTTTCTTTTTTATAATTAGTAGGAGTACATTCTAAAATAATGACAAAAAGTGTAATCAATACATAAACCAGTAATATAGTCATTTATTATCAAGAATTATGATATACTGTACATAACTGTCATTGTGCTATACTTTTGTACGACTGGCAGCACAGGTTTGTTTACACCAGCATTACCATGAACAGGTGAGTAATGTGTTGTGCTATGGCGTTATGATGGTTACAATGTCACTAGGCAGTAACAGGAATTTTTCAGCCACATCCTTACGGGACCACTCTCACACATGTGGTTCTCAATGACCAAAACGTCATAATGTTGCACATGACTGACTGTATTTCCTTCCAGTGGTAAATCTAAAAAAGTAATTCATGCCTATTTTATGAATTTTATTAATATCCACCTCTACTATTTCAGATATTATGGCAGTATCTACAGGAAAGTTTTCCCAAAGGCAATCCCAGTAATAGCAATGCTTAAAATAGTTTAAAAGGGGTGAGGGAGGAACATCTAAAATTATATGCTACATGGAATCAAATCTCATCTATGAAGTCACTTAACGAAAACCAGTGATTCAAAAATATTTTAAATACTGAAATTTTAAAATTAAGTTTTGACAAAATATGAATGACTTATTCATCTAACAGAATTATATTTATAAATACAAAGTATAGCAAAGTGTATAAAAGTGAAAACAAATATGGATAGAATTCTATAATCATACATCGTGTTAAAAATTAACTTTTCTGAATGTCTTAAGTCAAAAATATTCTCATATTAACATTTCTGTTATTTTTTCTAAATTTTGAGTTTTCCCTTTTGAAGTTGTCCAAAAAATAGTTTATTATTTATCTCTAGGAAAATTTACTATAACAAATATATGCAAGAGTTATTTAATATGAACATACTTCCTATGACCTAAATATATTACTTATCAGAACTAGCATGAATAACTCCATGTCACATACTTACACAATAAGTCTCATTTCTAATATTTTTAAATTCAGAATAATTATTTTTTCTCAAACTCTTCCTACAAATGATAGATGCACTGAATTTTATCTACATAAAACTGCCTACTGCTCAAAGAGATGCTTCCAAGCTACTGCTTATCCTTCCCAAATTTAGAAATGTGTTACAAATTTTCTGCACTATTTTTCAAGCCAATCACTGTAAAATACAATAAACTACATCTCTCATGTCACACAATCCTGACCTTGGGGATTATAACAGGTATCATGCCTCCTTTTCCCTTAGCACTCTGGACTTTCTTACCAGAGCACTGCATTCTTTAGGAAAGGTTGTTTCCTTGCCTCTCCCTTCCTATGCACTGTAAATTCTGTGAGGATCAGCACTGTGCTCTTTTTATTTACCAGTGTGCATCCAGCACCTAGCACAGTGCCCATGAAGCCCCTACTAAGGACCCAATAAATAACTGTTGAAAGCCAGGCGTAATGGCTCATGCCTATAATCCTGGTACCTTGGGAGGCTGAGGTTAGAAGATCGCTTGAGCCCAGGAGTTCAAGACTAGTCAGGGCAACGTAGAAAAACCCTGTTTCTACAAAAATAATCCAGGCATAGTGGCGTGTGCCTGTAATTCAAGCTACTCGGGAGGCTGAGGTGGGAGGATCTGTTGAGCTCAGGAGGTTGAAGCTGCAGTGAGCTGTGAATGGCGCCACTGCACTCCAGCCTGGGAACAGCCTCTGTCTTAAAAAAAAAAAAGTAAAATAAAATAATTGTTGAAAGAATTTCCTACTTGCACTTCTTTAACTTACAGAAGCATAAACTTAAGGTACAGTCAGGGTGTGGTATGTAAGGTCAGATACTTAATCTACGGTAATCCAACTCCACTTTTACTAAATCCTGAATCATAAACTTTCAACACCTTTTTCATTCTACCACACCTATCTTCTACTTGGCAAGAATGCATTATGCTTTGTTTTGTTTTTTATGACTTCTCTCACACACCCCCAAGCATAAAAATTTGACACCTAAATATCACTACTCAGAATAGTATGGCCTTCTTTTAAAAGCATACATATTTTTAAATGATTCGTTCTTTATTTTGAAAACTATGTTCCAGGAAACCCTAGTACAGTGGTTCTCACATGTATCAGAATCATCTGGAAGGCTTGTTAAAACACAGACATCTAGGCCCCACCATCATATCTAACTCAATAGGTTTGGGGTGGGGTCCAGATGATGGTGATGCTCACGGTGCTGGGACCTCACTTTCAGGATGAGTGTCCAAGGGTGCTTGTTAATAGATGTTCTGTAAGGGAAAAAAATATCCATTTTCAAACAATGCTGGAAAATGCTGCATATTCTACATGCTCTCTTAACATTTCAGTATACACATTCACATACTGAAAGCTCTGAAAGTTCTGCAGTAAATTAATATGTTTTATACTGTTTATCAAACAAAATTATTTGACCCTGGAATCCTGTAATCAAAGAGTAATAATTAACATCTTAATATGCTCTGTAAAATACACTGTGGAAAAATCTACATTGGACTCTTTAAAAGTGTTTTCTTTAAAATATATTTCAGCAGAAAAAATTCTGTTATTGGAAATAATCCAAATTACTACCATGTATGATTCCTGTCCAAATAAAATAAAAGCATCTCAACTTCAGATCAGGCACTGTTCATTCAATCATGTATCTCATTTCTTGCAATGCTACTTTTTATAGCTCTGGATGTGAGGTAAATATCAAGATCACATAATGTTTTAGTTATTAATCCTGTTAATTAGAAACTAGGTATAATTTAACACTATTTTGAATTTGAATAAAAGCCACACATTCACCTTTATTTGTTCACATTTACGAACAAAATGTGTAAGGCAAAGGAACGAAACACCTTAAGTATATTCAAGTGAAAACATTTTCTCACACGATCGTATCTGCTGTTTACAAACATCTTGTGTGAAACTGATATGGCAGGCATTTTTCTCTCTGTGTTAGCATGAGTTGGTTAACTGTGAAAAGGAAAAGCAAGTGAGTCACCAATTATGGAACTAGGTGATGACATGTCTTTTGACTCACATTCCAGTCATCTCTCCATGACACTGTGCTGCTTCGGTGAAAACTTTTATACTCATCCTGTTGATTTTATCTGACATCTTTTCTCTTTCTCCTCTCTTTTAATCACAAAAACTGCATGTGAAAATAAATGCATATTTAAAATCTTTCACATCATAGTATAGACAGATACTTTCAAACACTGCTACATGGGAAGCTAGGCACTGCTGGCTGCCATAAAAACAGCAAGAATGAATCATGAGGAGAAGATAAAGAAGGGAAAAATGCTGAACAAAGGCATCAGTGAATATTTAATGGAATTTTTTAAAGTAAGCTCTCTAAGGAAAGACATTTTTGTCTGCTCACATGCCTAACTCAGTGCCTGGGAAATTACAGATATTCCATACTTACTTGCTGAACCTGTTAGGAATGACCAAGAGGGGCAATAATTTGCAAACAGCACAAAACCATAAATAATATATTTGAGAAACAGAGTTTAGTCTTTTATGTACACTTTATTTTTAAAGGGTCATTTATTACATAGATTTTCAAAAGGCATTACGAACTTTATATAACATAATCATACTGTCTCAAGTCAAAGACAGAGGAACTACTGCTTAAAACTCTAAACTTGCAAAAGGAAGTGCTTTTGCTATTGAAGCCTCAACTAACTCAACCAGAGAGACACAGAGGGGGATGAGGAAAGAGGAAAAGAGAACGCTTATTACATAAAATGCCATTTTAGAAACAGTATTCCCCTAATGAGTCAAATTAGATTATATTTCATATTAGGAAAATTACTTCCTTAAAAACCTATAGATTTTTTAGAATTCAGTATTTTTGGCTTATTTTTGCAATTATATCATTTAAAGTAGTATTATGCTGCAAGTTTTACCCAAATAAATTATTTTAATTAAAGAACTTACATCTGTTTGGCAAAGTTACTATATTTTAATTCCTATATTTTATTGGCAAAACTGTTTCTCTTGGAAAGGTAGGGTTTTTCACTGAAATCTATATGACTAATATAAAACTATTGATTTCAGTTTCAACAATTTAGTATTATAAGCATATATTTACCTTTCCTTTTGGGTAAGCAGAATAAAATTTTTCCTAAGTTACTAATAACAGGGACTTCTATCGGGTTAGCAATTATGCATCTTTTCCATTTTTATTAATGTACAGAACATTCCAGATGTTCCTCCTTCATTGGTATTCCTGAGATTCTCTTTACCTTAGAAATGGTAAAGTAATTGAATCTAAAACAAACAAAAGTCTTTTAAAAGGAATTTCAATGATTTCACTTTTTATAAAGAAAATCTAAACTCTGCAAGAACAAATTCTCCTCTGAAAATGCCTTAAACAAGTGAGAGCAGGGACGCAGCAGAAAAGCACAGTGCAAAAGAGAACAAAGGGAGCAGGAAGTGAATCTGGAAGCAGTCCAGCCCGAGTGAGCTTTAAAACATGGTGAAAGAAGACCCCAGTGCTGCAGGTGTGCAAATGACTACACTTGACAGCGGAATAACATCTGCAATATCCCTGCGACCTTTTCTGAACCTTAATATCCTTCACAAATTATCAACTCTACCACCAATAGAACACAGCCAATAAAGGCTCAAGTAAGATCTCTAGGCAGTCCCTATTTAAGGAACTAATGTTTCACTTATGCTTCACATTATCTTTGAAAATCTAAATTCCACATTAAGTACCATTCTGTCAGTTTATCTATCTATTGACTGGCCCTCATTAAATAAATAAAAATTTGAATTAATATTTTTCATGAAATGATTTTAAAATTATTTTCTCCACAAATAATAAACCTTCAGATCCTGTTCCAATAGCCAATGGCACTGGGGAAAAAGTAATATCCATAAATGCAAAAGCCTAAAATAAAAAAGAAATGTTATCATATGCCTGGCTCCAAAGTCTGGAAACACAGAAAAAACATCCTTTGTTGTGGTATTTTTAATTATCAACAAATGTAATGTGTACTTACAAAATTTGCTTTTATTTTCTTATATTAATAAAACTATTTCCATTCAGAAAAATGTAATCCATTTTCTTTTCACATTCTGCAAAGCATTTTGATATTTGTACAAAGGCAGTCTAAATTTACCCATTATAATAGTGCTCTGCTTTACTCCCCAAAACTATTGCAACCAGTCACTGTCACCCATGTATTTTTCAACGGTGGTTGAGGAAAATCAAAGTGTCCCAATTCTTGCCAATGAGAAGGCAAGTCTGCTAAAAGATTTATGGGAAAGGTTTTTTTCCATCTTAAAAAAAGATGGTACTATTTTGTTTTGTTTTATTTTGTTTTTCCTTTTAAGACATAGTCTCACTCTATCACCTAACTATCAGACTGCAGTGCAGTGGCATGATCACAGCTCACTGCAGCCTCGAATTCCCGGGCTCAAGGGATCCTCTCACCTCCGCCTCCTGAGTAGCTAGGACTACAGGCATATGCCACCCTGCCCAGCTAATTTTTAAAAATGTTTTGCAGAGATAGCATCTCATTTTCTTGCCCAGGCTGGTCTCAAACTCCTGAGCTCAATAGATCCTCCTGCCTCAGCCTCTTGAGTAGCTGGGATTACAGGCACGAGCTACCACACCCAGCAGTACTATTCTTATAGCTGAAAGTGGTATCTGCTGCTAACAGCCAGAGGATGGGGCCATCACAGAATGTGAGAGACTAGAGATGAACTCCCGTACTCCCGTCCACAAAAAGAACAGTTAACATGAGTCTGGAATGACATTATTGAGCCTCTAGTCTGTATCAATCACTTCTGGCATCCAAACTAGGTGAACATCCACTTAAAAGAGATTCTAAACGTCCTTCTTTTTCAAGTAAGTTTGTATTGAAATTTTCTGTTTGTATCCAACATTGTTCTACCTAATGAGAACCAATGTAACAAAATGTCAATTTAAATTAGTTAACTGATCAAGGAATCCATGTTACAAATTTCAGTAACTAAAATTTTGTAAAAACCAGAAATCAGACAATAATCTGAACACTCTAACTTTTATTACATTTTTATTTTATAAAATAAAAATTTACCCAATATAAAAATGTTTTTACTCAAAAGCATACCAAATTTTCCCCATTGAGTTTTTCCCCAAGATCAATTAAATAGAAACTTTTCTGTGTGAATCAAATCTGTTAAACAAAATTCTTATTTGCCTTATTTCACAAGTAAATGTTTTCATTCTCTCAGACAAAATTAATTCTCTAAATGTCATATAGATAGTAAAAATGAGTTCTCATTTTATAATTTCTTTATTCGAATGAGCTTTTTAGAAAATAACTAGAATATTTAAAAACAGATCAGTTCAAATAGCATATGGATACACTACCTTAGTGTCTGCATTTGGGGCTAAACCACGAAGTGGTTCAAGTTTAGAAGCTCCATAAGTGATTAAGATACTTGCTCTGTTCACACACTCACTGTGCAGAAAAGATATGAGACACTGAGGAGACAACAACCACATAATAGGTGCTGCCACAGAACTGTGTACCAGCGCAAAGAAAGAAGCATCTGATTAACAGGTGAAATCATGGGGAAGGAAAAGGTTACAGTGAGGACGGCTTCCTGAGCTTCCTCCTGAATAGACACACGGGAAAGTGCTGGCAATTATCAGGCTAATTAGAATTAAGTGGTAAATTAGTGCATCAAAATTTAAACAAAAATGTTAAGATCTTTAAATGCTTGAATTAGATCAATTAAACATTTAATTTCACTTCATTATAATTCTGAAAGAAATTTAAACACCAAATAATGCTTTAAACTCTAAAAATAAAAGGATAGTGGCCGGGCGCAGTGGCTCACGCCTGTAATCCCAGCACTTTGGGAGGCGGAGGTGGGCGGATCACAAGGTCAGGAGGTTGAGACCATCCTGGCTAACCCGGTGAAACCCCACCTCTACTAGAAATACAAAAAATTAGCCGGGCGTGGTATGGACACCTGTAGTCCCAGCTACTTGGGAGGCTAAGTCAGGAGAGCGGTGTGAACCCGGGAGGCAGAGCTTGCAGTGAGCCGAAATCACGCCACTGCACTCCAGCCTGGGGGACAGAGACTCTATCAAAAAAAAAAAAAAAAGATACTAAAAACTATTTTTCAATCTGTGGGCTGCTCAGATAGGCATAGCTAACCTTTTCTCTATTCCATATCTCAGTCAGAAAACAGCCCTGGAAAATATATGTATGGTCAGATCTTTGCCTTATAGAGAGGTTAGGCTGTGTGTGCAGTAGAGGGCTCAGTATGCCATCTTGGTTCTTTTTCTTCATAAACTGCGACCATTAATTCCTTCTCTGCTAGTTGTCTCTCACAATCACTTTCCAGACACTGGCTCCTCCAAAATGAGGGCAGAGCTCCCCAAAACACAGATCCAAACACCAGCTTTGCCCCCAGTTTTTTCGCATAACTCATACATATCCACCCACAGAAATCTGGCAGCCCACCAGGAGAGAAGCATGGTAGCAAACCAAGCTAACTTTCTACCACGTCAGTTCTCCCACCGACCCCTCAAAAGCAAAGGAGCCCTTCTCTGTCCACGCCATTCTAGCTTTAACCAAAATTTTGGAAAGCAGTTTTATCTCAGAACTCTTTTCGACCTTCTGTCGCTCTTTGGTGAGGTTAATTTAGAATATAAGCTGAGAAAGGGCACCTCAAGCTCAGTAACAAATGATTTCAAAATATTTCAGCTAAGCAAGTAAAAGAGTTTCTGGTTAACAAGAAAGCTCACAGTGTAGCACAAACAGTGGCTGCCTGTGGAAATGCTGGGCAAGCATTGATACCAAAAGTTAACTTGAAAAAATTTATTTTTTGACATTAATGCTTTTTAACCAGGAGTCAAAAATGTAACAATATCTAAGGCACACATTTTAGGAGTATCATTTCCCATTCAAATGCAATCATGACTCAAAGATTAGCTGACATAAAAGTCACCAATGCAGTGTGGAAAAACACTATTACCCCAAAAAAGCCTTTGTATCCTTCCCATTGGCTTGGCAGATATGAGGTAACCTTGCTATTCTAGAGACTAAGTAGGGGCAAACAGATCGCTCAGATGCCTAAGTCAGAGTGCATTCCTGGAATGCGCCCAAACTAGTCATCTAGGTGCTAAATCTACGGCAGTGACTTTGAATAAGCCATACTAGAGACTCTCCTGAAGCCACATCCATTACAGCCCCCTAGTATCACTGATAAGGAGCACCCAGCCCAGGGACTTGAGAGCACATCAAGTGTCATCTGAAGAGAAGGGAGAAGGGAGAAGGGAGCTGGCCATTCATCTCCTATTGTCTCTTATATTGCCTCCTCTCTTTCTCTTCTACCCTATCCATTTTGCTCCTCATTCTTTATTTCCAATATCCCCCTTTCCTTTCAATTTATTAATTTACCCATCTACCCAGCCATCATGAAATATGTCCAATGTGTTGAGAAGCTCTGGACTGTAAACATTCAAGTGGTCTCTGCCTTTTAGGGGCTCATGGTCTAAATAAAAACTCATATAATAACTGTCATGGTCTGAATGTCTGTCTCCTCCAAAATTCATGTTGCAATTTGGTTGCCATTGTGGTGGTGCTGGGAGATGGGACCTTTAGGAGGTGATGTGGCCCTAAAGGCTCCATCTTCACTGGTGGGATTAATGTCTTTACAAAAGAGCTAATCTGGCCTCCTTTTGTCTCCCTGCCCATCCACCTTCCACCATGAGATGACACAGCAAGATGGCCCTTGCCAAATCCCAGCATTTTGATCTCAAACTTCTCTGCCTCCAGAACTTGAGAAATAAGTATCTTCTCATTATAAATGACCCAGTCTCAGGTATTCCGCTATAGCACAGCAAAACAGACTAAGACTATAAACAGTCACCAAAACGGAATAAGACAATGAATGCTACCACAGAGCTACGCACAGCACACAGAAAGGGGTGTCTCATTAACTGGGGAGAAAGAGGAGCTGGAAGATTCACTTCACTTACCTGTGATGTGAATAGATGCACAAGACATGAATTTACTGAAATCAAGCCAAATTTTTTAAAAACTAGCTATTGGCACACAGTACTATCCAGGCTTCAATTTATGAGCCTTATCCTTATTACATGTATCATTAAATCCAAAGAATTTAACACTTGTATCTCATTCGCTCCCATATCCCCGTTACCTAGTACAATGGCTAGCAAATAGGAGGTATTCAATAAATATTTTATTGAATTTAATTCAATGGTTTATGTGTATTGCTGTTTTACTGAACTCTTAATTGATTAGTTTAAGACCCTTAGCGGTAAGAACCATTTCCAACACTATCTTAAGTCAAACCTAACTCTTTTGTATGAATTTTGAGATTAGAGTTTAAGTAAAAAAAATAAAATTTTAAAGAACATTTATAGAATATATGCATATGTCATATCTATATATGCTCTAGCTAAATTCTAGCTAAAATTATTTTCTGAGAAAACTTTGCTAATATTATTAAACACTTTTTGTTAGTATGAAACTTCAAAAAAATTAAATAAAACTTACCTCTTAAGTGCTTACTAATGCTTACTAGTTACCAAATACATGTTTTCAATTAGTAGGTTGCAACACCTTTTGGCTTTATTTTCGCCACAATTTTCTGTGGCAATAAATTTAATTTCAAAAGAAAGTAGCTATAGATTATGGAACCAAGTATAGCTGTGTAACACATAAATAAGTCTCAGCCAGCTTTAAAGCATATTAAAGAGAGTTGTGAAATATATGTGTAAACATGAAATTCTGAAGTGTTAATCCAGTGACACTTAAGTACTGGTTCCAGTTTATAAACAGATTCTTTTAAAGCTTCTAGGCAAAGTCTAAGGAACAGCAATGGCATGCCCTGTCACAGCTGGTAAGAGTTAAAGCACACTATGTGCCCTAATGATCTCTCTTAGAATCCATTATTCTAATTATTATGAATACCATATTTCTGAAAACTCTAATTTTAGCAACATATGTCATATGGTTGAAGTTAGTGCCAAAAGTAGAGAATGAATTGGGTCTCCTTTCTAACCAGTTTAAAATTTACATGTCTTCTAATTCATGAAGTTTTTAGTATAGATTAAGTATCTATGTGATTTTGTGAACACCTGTAAGAATTGAAAATGTATCCACATTTCTGACTTCATTATCTTTATTTTACAATCTGAGTCTACGTACAATTGCTCTTTGAATACATTCGTATCCTTCAAAGTTCTGATCTCTTTCAAGTCTTCAGAGAAAAGGCTTCTGTTGTTGCAAATCATTACCATATCTTTATGAGAAAAACATGTTTTAATCATATGGCATTATGTAGATTAAAATACTTATTCATGGAACACTGCATAGTCCTGGGAATAAACAATGAACAAAGCATACTCCCTGCCCTCCCAGAGTTTACAGTCCCACTGGGAAGACAGGCAAGCAATCCGGTTACTTCAACTGGTAAATTACTCAGGAATCGAGTTATGTAAGGTTCTCCAAAGAAACAAATGTTTTTTGTGGGTGATTTTTATCCCAATGGCTTTTTAGTTCATTTAATAATAACTGATTCTGGCGTGAAGATAAACCATGAACTTTGGCATCAGACCATGTGAATTAAAATTTCTGCTCCATACATTCAAGGTCTGGCACCCTAGAAAATTCTCTCTTCCCTTCCACAGGTACATAATGGGGGGTCTATGATGGGCCTCAACTGTGTGAAGTACAGGAATAATACAATGAACATTATGCACTCCCAGGTTTCAAGAATCTTAGTTTTGTAGTTGAAACTGATAATAAATTCAGGCAAATTCAATTCATTTAGTTACTCACTAATTATGACGCAAGCTGGATAGGGCTAAGGAGAAAAAGCAGGGGAGAAATCTCAGGATGACAGACTGTTTTAGGAGCTGTTCATTTTGGCAGGAAAGCACTCCTATAACTACAACTGAATTAAATGTTTCAAGCCAACATTTCAAAAAAATATTTCATTAGGTGAATTTTGTTCCACTACTAAGGTACTACCAACTGTGTCCAAACGTACACTACTGGGTGAGGTCCTTGTTAAAAGGTTCATTTCTTACCATTAAGCAGATACTTACATATTCTCACAAAATCCCTGTCAGCATGTACTTGAAAATCTCAAGAGTATTCAGATTAGAGTACAAGGTCACAACCAATGTTATATGTGTGAAGGACTGAATAAGGGTCTCAAATCTAGGTCCTCGGAGAGAAGGGAGAAGAACTTGTTTACAGACACACTGTTTAAGTGGTGTGAGTAGAGGGCTGATGAAAGAACCCTGGGCTAAAAATACTTCCATTGGCTGTGCCACAGTGTCTGGAATTCCCATGCAGCTCCTTATGGTCATTCCCATCAAAACTCCTGTGAAAATGCACCTGGTGTCAGAAAGGACAGCTCCTTAAACTATTACCAACCAGTAATGTTTTAGCTCGAATTAGTTCAGTTCATGAGCTGCTTATATTGGTATAACGGCACTTTGAGAAAATGGGATGCCACAAAGAGAAGTCGTAGTAAGAAAACTTGGAGGTTTCTCCCTTTAGGAAAAGAGAGGGAGAAATATATTATGGCCCTTTGACTCTGAGAGGACTCAGAAAGTTCTAACTATAAATCTGTATGCTCTGACCCAAAGCTAAGCCTATAAGAGAAAAAAAAATTTTTTTTTTGAGATAGAGTCTCACTGTCACCATGGCTGGAGTGCAGTGGCACAAACGTGGCTCACTGCAGCGTTGATTTCCTGGACTTGAGTGATCCTCCCACCCCAGCCTCCTGAGTAGCTGGGACTACAGGTACATGCCACCACATCCAGGTAATTTTTACATTTTTTTCTAGAGTTGGGGTCTTGCCATATTGCTAAGGCTGGTCTCAGACTCGTAGACTCAAGCAATCCTCTCACCTCAGCCTCCCAAGGTGCTGATATTATGGGCATGAGCCAACACACCTAGACTATAAGAGAAAATTAAACAGGCTTGATATTCTTTTCTATACATCCACTAATTCATCTCCCCCTCCCCCCCCAAATCAGTCTAGACTAATGAAACATTTCTTCAAGTAAGGATACTATGCAGGTTCAATCATGCACAATTATAACTAATTACATGGGATGAGGAAATCGTTTCACAGTAGAATATCTGCTGAGATACTAAATCTTGACTACAATTCAGCAGCATTTTAAAATAAAATCTGTAGAATTTCTACCACACTGTATGCTCCACAAGAGGAGGATTTCTGGCTGTTCTGGTCACTGCTTTAATCTAAGCAACTACAATACTCTCTGGCACATAGTAGGAGCTTGTATAGAGACAGCAAAGCATAGAAGCTAAGAGCTAAAACTATACCAACAAGATGCAGCTCTGCCTCAAACCAGTTGTGCAGCCTTCAGCAAGATACTTAGCCTCTTTGTACCTCAGCTTCGTTCTGTATAAAATGGGATGATAATAGTACCTATTCTAAATAGTTGTCATTAAACTTAGATGACTTAGATATATAAGATACTTAGAAGAGCCTCTGACACAAACTTAGCAATATATAACTACTAAATATTATTTGTTGAATAAATAACATCCTAGAATACTAAACTAAAATAATAAAAGTATAACTAAAAGCACAATTTACCACAGAGGCTTGTATAAAATAGTCCTAACAAAGTAATAAAAAAAGAGAATACAGAGAACAGCACTGCTTTTATTACTGAAAAAATAATTCAGAATACAGGTCCTCAAACCTGGGTTAACAATGGAATCCTCTGCAGAGCTTCGGAAAAACTAATGCCTTCACCCCACCTTCAGAGTTTCTGATTTAACTGATTTAATTTTGAAAGTTCCCCAGGTGATCCTACTGTGAGGCACTAGTTAAGAACCACTTCCTGAGAGTGGTTTCTGGTTTTTGCCACCTCAACATGAGTTTGAAGCACATAAAACATTCCATCAGAATAAGAAATTCCAATGAAAGTAGTTAGAAAAGGAGAAAAGTGTGGTGCCATCAGAAAAGGTTCTCTTTCTCTGAAGATCCTGATACCTTTTCTTAGGGGAAACCATCGCCCTTCCCCACACACTGACCCTGAAGCATAGGGCAGACACTATCTCTCACCCTCACAATACTCCTGGGAGCAGGAAAAATTTTAAATATACTTAGCAACCAATGTGACACAGGCACAGATCCATCAATGACACCAGCTGAATGCAACAGAACAACAGAAGCAGACGACTAATTATCACTCCTGCCTACAAGGGAGACATTAGGAAAATTCCCATTTCGCAGACCAAGGGAAAAAAAAAAAAAAAAGGAGGCTATAAGGCTAATACGCCAAAGACCATGTACCTAGAAAACAACAGAGCCAGAATTTAATCAAAGCAGGAAAAGTAAAAATTTCTGAAACTACAAAAAAATTGATATAATGTATTATTTAAAAGTTCAGTTCCCCAAAACAAATTTTCTAGAGATTTTGTGGCATATTCTTCTCAGAATTAAACTGCTATCTTCTATACCAGCCAAGAATTCTCAAAGGACTTTATGGGTATGAAATTACTATTTGCCTTAGTCCGTTTATGCTGCTATAACAAAATACCTGAGACTGGGTAATTTGTAAACAGAAATTTATTTCTCACAGTTCTGGAAGCTGGGAAGTCTAAGAAGGAACTGGCAGGGTCAAGGGCTGATGAGAGCTGCTCTTGGCTTCAAGATGGAGCCTTGTTTCTGCATCCTCTAGAGGAGAGGAACGATGTGTCCGCACATGGCATAAGATCAGAAGAGAGTGAATCAAGTCTCTCAAGTCCTTTTCTAAGGGCCCTAATCCCATTCATGAGGATTCTTCCCTCATGACTTAATCACCTCCTAAAGGCCCCACATCTTAATATAATCACATTGGCAATTAAGTTTCAACACATGAATTTTGGGGGACATATTCAGACCATGGCATTATCTATCTTTACACAAACAGACATGTGAGGAAAGAAAATTACTTGTGCCTTTCTTTTCTTATAATAAGGCTTTAAGAATAAGAACTGGATGAGCCTGGACCATTTCGTTTTCTTTCATAGTACTGCCTTCTCAGTTATGTTTACTGTAACTTGTGTAAAATTCACTTTTTAGAGGATAAATCGAGTAGTAAACAATGCAGTAGCTAGTTTTTTTTTTATTAAGAAGTATTTCATATATTCATTTTGTATTTATTTCTATAGAAAAATGGCCTTAGCTATTGAAAAATGATGGCAAAGTGAAGAATGGTCAATAATTTAGAAATATGAATTTAGATCCATACTTCACATTTTGTACCAAATTGCAAACAGAGCAAAGAGTTACATTAAAACAGTTTAAGTCATATAAATACTAGCATAAGGCCAGGTGCGGTGGCTCATGCCTGTAATCCTAGCACTTTGTGAGGCCAACCTGGCCTACATGGTGAAACTCCATCTCTACTAAAAATACAAAAAACAAAACTAGCTGGGCCTGGTGGCATGCACCTGTAGTCCCAGACACTTGGGAGGCTGAGGCAGGAGGACTGCTTGAACCTGGGAGGCGGAGGTTGCAGTGAGCTGAGATTGTGCCACTGCACTCCAGCCTGGGTGACAGAACAAGACTCTGTCTCAAAAAAAAAAAAAGAAAAGAAAATACTAGCATAAAACAGAATCATTTTCAGATATATGGAAAGGGATTGTAATAAATCATATACTTTTAAAATAAAACATAAGTAAAAGAGAAAACAAGAAACCAGGGTAACTATACAAAGCCAAGATAACAGATAAAATGTCAACATCACATGGACTACAGTCTATGAAAAACATATTCATTTTTTAGGATAAAATATAAGATCTCTGGAATGACAATTCACACACAAGTAATACAAACGGAAACAAGCATCAAAACTGATACAACAGATCACACTAATTGCCAAAAGTGCAGAAAGAGAAAAATTGGGTGTAACAGTAATAATCTTATAAAATGTCAGATGCTGTGCCATTTTTATATGTATCATCTTATTTATTCCTTATAATAATCACAGTACATAGGTTATGGTATAATTCACACTTTGCAGATCAGGAAACCAATGCTTAGAGTAGGTAAAAGTAACTTTCCTAAGCTAACACATCTAGCCACATGTGATTCTGGAATCTGAATCCAGTCAGTCTAATGCCAGAACCATGTTCTTTATCACAGTGTCTACTCAAATTAGCAAAATAAAAAAAGTATTACCAATATTGACTGTACATCACTAATAAGAACGTATGTGGTACGTTGTGAAAGAAATTTGGTAAGATGTTTCCAGAACAAAAAGCATATCCTTTTCCTAGTAATTCCACTTTTGAGACTTTAACTTCAAGAAATAAGTAAAATTAAAGTTATTTGCTGGAAAATACATAGTTCATAATAGTATATAAAAGCACTGTTTATAACGGTCTAAATATCCATCAACACGAATATGACCAAGAAATTTTGGTTACATTAAAATGTATAATCATTACGACTATATTGCAACATGGAAAAATGACAAAAAGACACACAATGTGCGAGTGAACAGGTCCAAGGACTATGAGAAAAATGAGACCGAGTGCAGTAGCTCACACCTGTAATCCCAGCACTTTGGGAGGCCCAGGCGGGTGGATCACCTGAGATTAGGACTTCAAGACCAGCCTGGCCAACAGGGCAAAATCCCGTCTCTACTAAAACTACAAAAAATTAGCCGGCGTGCTGGCAGGTGCCTGTAATCCCAGCTACTCAGGAGGTGGAGGCAGGAGAATGGCTTGAACGTAGGAAGTGGGGGTTGCAGTGAGCCGAGATGGCGCCATTGCACTGCAGCCCACGCAACAAGACCGAAATTCCTTCTCAAAAAAAAAAAGAAAAAAAGAATAAATAAATGAAGACACCTCATTAATTTGAGGTGGCAGAGTTCAAATAACCTTTTTAAAAATTTAGTTTCCCATTAATCCTGTTATTTTGTGTGCTAAATATATCCTGTGCAGAAAATATAGTTTGAAATTATACAATACAATAATACAAAGTACCCAATATGTTGACACATAGCAAACGTTCAATGGTAGATAAAAATACACTAACATTTACGCATTTGCTATGTGTCCAGCACTTTTTTAAGCAGTTTATATGCATTAACTTATTTAATTCTCACAACAATTAAATAAGAGTATTATATTATAATACTTAGATTATCTCTAGTTTACTAATAAGGAAAATGAGGCACAAGAATGGTAAGTAATGTGCCTAAGTTCAGCCAACGAATGACTGCAGAACCAGGATGTGTTCCACAACCCACACTCTAACCACCAAGCAATTCTGCTTTTTGGCACTCACCGTATGAGCCTATCAGAAACGTATTACTGAAAAGCAGAAGGAGGATAGGACAACAATTACTAAGCATAATATTTATGTCAGGCAATAACATGTCATGCATTCAAGAAACCTTAGTTTCTGAATCTCAAGTTAAACACCTTTTAAGTTTTCCTTTCCAACTTCTGAATTTATAAAAACGAGAATCTGTTAAAAAATAATTTTTTGGTAATATGAATAAAACAAAGTCATCATAGAGAAATACATTTTTATAAAAACAATTCTTTTTTCATGCTAAAATGTTATAATCTTTTTAAGTATTTAATCCTGAACAGATCAGATTTGAGTTATTTGCAACCAGTTTTAAATTAATCCTATTTTTCTCGAATAGAATCACAACATATTCGAGCATCTCCCCTGACCTGATTCAGACTTGTATATTCAGCTGCCTACTTGGCATTCCCACCTGCATATCTTACAGGCATAGCAACATAAGATGAACTCCTGATATTTCCATCTCACATTCTTGTTTTCCTTTGCTTTGATATTGCTAGTTTCCTTCTTCCAGTTGTGCAGACCAAAAATCCTAGTGTCACCCATGACTCCTCCTTTTCATGCCACATATCCACCAATCTATCAGGACATACAATCCGAATCTGACCACTTCTCAGCACCCCCACCACTATCACCCCAGTCTAAGCCATCATTTCTCTCTCAACTGGACTACTGAGATAGCCTTTCACTGCCTCTCACCTGGGACCACTGCAGACTTCTCTCAACATAGCGGCTCAACCTATCCTTTTACAACTTAGGTGATGTCACCTTTTTACTCAAAACTCTTCATCTTGTTTAATTCAGAGAAAATGCCAAGATCAATCCTGACAACAGCCTGCACGATTCCAGTTATATACCCTCCAGCTCCCTCCCAGACCTCACCTCTTTCCAGGCTCCCCTCGCCAAACTCTCCCAGCCATGCCACCATTCCTGCTGCTCCTCACACCCAGTCAGGTTTCCACCTCAGTCCTGGCACCTGCTGGTCCACTACTTCCTTCCCCTAGGAATCCACACAGCTGGTTTCCCCACGACCTTCAGATCTCTCATTGCATCACTTAATCTGAGTGGCCCTTCTTGATTTTCTGACCACCATCTTTAAAACAGCAGAACCCTCAAGTGTCACACGTCTCCCACCCTGCATTTTTTTACCCACAGCTCTTTTATCACCACCTGCCACTATATATATTTTCTTATTTATTTGACACACTGTTTGTTTCCCTTAATCAAATATAAACTCCATGTGGGCAGTGGTTTTATAATTTGTCTTCATGGCCTAGATCATTTCTGAGCATATTTAGGTGTTCTGTAAATATTTGCTTAATGAATAAACCAATTGGTTAATAACATTAGAACAATGCTTTAAAACCCTATGGAAGATGAAGCCAGAAAAAATAAAAAGCTTAAACTATTAAACACCTCATGTTGTCACAGTAAGAAAATAAAGATTGTCTTAATTTTGTGTGCATTTTAACTTATATGTTATCCTGGATTTGGTACATGATGTGGTCTATAAACTGTATTTAAAATAAATTTATTCAAGTTTTGGTCAAATATGCTGTTCCGTTGTATATGCTGTTATCCTTTCAATTTCTAATGACAAAGCAAAAAAAAAAATCACTTTCAAAAACCAACTAACCCCCAAATTCTAGCAGTTCCACCTGTGAATCCTCTCTCCTGTCCATTCTGTGCTTCCCCCTCCCAGGGACTGCCCTCACCCTCTCTCCTCTGTCTCTAGTCTTTTCAACATTTACACATCATTTGCAGAGCTAACAGGGTTATCTTTCTAAAATTAGAGATCTGATTATCTCATTGATATAATGAGATGTAAAACCTTGCATAGCTTCCCAGTGCCTACAGAAAAAAGCAAAAGGGTCTCAGTATGGTCTGTCAGGCTAGTCTGACCAACTGGGACAGGTGCACATCCCACAATTCCTCCATAAATCACAAAATGTCTAGCTTTTCAGAATTCCAGCATCCAAACCAAGTCATGAGCTTTCGAAGCTTTCACTGCTGTGCTCATGCTGTTCTGTGCCTTGAATACCCTAACCCCTTTCCATTCCAGGTAAATACCTATTCATTTTTCAAGGTCAAGTGGCTATGTTGTCTTTTCTCTTAAAACTTCACAAAGCCTCTTAAAAAAATACTAGGCTGTTCCTCCTTCACTGCTTCTTCTATAATAGTATGAAGCTTCTCTCCTCTGACTTTAAATTCTGGAGGACTAGGTACTAAGTGAATTAATCACATAGCACATAGTTAATGCTCAGTAAGTGCTTGTTTAATGAATAAGAATATAAAACAATGTCCTCTGGCAAGCAGACCACATATCCTGGAAGAAACAGGCTTTAAATGTTCTCTAGATATTGTTTCTATCATTTTTACAACATACATTTTTGAACTATAAAAGTTAAATATTTTCAAGTTTTCAAACTGCAAAATGACTTTATGGGGACCCTTCACACCTCAAAACCTATAAATTCTATGAAAAATAAATTTCCACATCTCAGATATGGTAAAATCGTGTTTATATGGAAATACTGGCACGATATTTCAGGAGAAAACTTTTTTTGGCACTCATTCACAGGGAGCAATAAATCATTTCCTTCTGCAAATGAATGTTATTGTGGGTGGGCCTTTCATACAGAGAAAATATTTGGATTCAAAAGTTCCCTCCCTGGCATTTGAGAAAGTTGTCATGACCAAGGTATTGAAGATTAGCAGTTCTTTAAAACTTAGAACTTAAACTCCGGAATTTTGTACTCAAGCATTTGTATAAGCCTGATTCTTTAAACGGCCATCAATTCTCTTAATAATCATCCTAGATCAGAGTATAATAATTATATTGAAGTCATTTTATTCACAAATGAATAGAAATAGTGATTTAAGAAGACTGAGTTAAAGCTGATTACAGCTATTCGAGCACACAGCAGGACTACATTCTCAGTCCTTCGCAGTTAAGTGATGACCTAGGCCTCAGCTCTACCTAATGAGATGTGGGCAAAAATACATGCAACTCCTCCAGGCCTGACCCATGAGAGCCTCCAAAGTGCAAATTCCCTGCTCTTTCTTTGCCTTCAGTAGGTTTAATGCACATAAGTACAATGGAAGCCATACATGAAAGATGGTGTAACCACAAAATAAAATTAGCCTGGGTCCTTGAATTACTAATCAGCCAGCTAGCCATTGGTCAGAAAACCTGTTTTGGACTTTATGTCAATGAGAACTAAACTTCTATTTCTCATAATGGTTGACTGAGCACTACACATTTTGAGATATACCGGTTATGCAACATGATATTCTTGTTATCATGACCACATATAGTTATTAAATCAGAAAATTAATATGAGAACATAATTCATCATTCCTTATTGTGCTGTTTTTCTCAGTTTCATTTCACAGGGAATCATATAAACATCATAATTTATAACCAGTACATTTTCTACCCAGTCTAACACTATGTTATGCACTACACACACACACCACACACATGCACACGACTGACGAAGATGCTTGATCCCTTCTTTAAAGAATCATGCCAAACTAATCTAATCAGCATTAATTAACTCTCTAATATGTGCCTGACACTGAGGTAGCCACTCAACACCCAAGGGTGAAAAGGACACAATGCACCACAGTAGGATTTTATACTTGGCTTATTTCTTCTCTGGCTTCAAGAAACACCATTTAGTTTGTCTTTATAGCAGAAAAGACTTAAATATGAAGTGTATTTTGGATATTTTGAGAACATACTTTTCATTTAATTTAACTCTACCTGTCACATAAAATATAAATCAAATTGCATTTGCTTTGTCTGCGTGATGAAATGTTTCATGTAAGCTCACATCCCAATCTTGCTGTATTCTTGTCCTCTGGACAACAACACAAGTTACTGCAAGTTTCCATTTCCACATCAAATTTACACTTTCTCCCCTTGCACTGATTTTTTAATTCCAGAAAATTATTATATACTCCTCCAAGACATAGAAACAAAAATGATCTATTCAACCATTGGTAATATTTGGTTACATATATATTTACAGTGTTGTAAGTTGTTTTCAAATTTCCACATATTACTTAGTATTTTGAGTAGATTAATATGGCACTCACCAAAGACAGTATATAGCCAATAAATGTTAAACCAATTGTAGCACGTATCTAACAATAAAACAGTAAAAATATTTTGATGGGCTTGAAAGCAAATAATGCCAATACATGCAATGCTAAGGGAATATGCTCAAAAAGCTGTATTTCTTGAGAGTGGATAGATAGCAACAGACTACATAATTCTCTCTCCTTGCTCCTTGAAAGTAAGTATGAAACAAAAAGGACTGTGCCATTTGGATCTTTATCAATTGCTAACCCATTTAGGGTCAAAAAAGCTGTAAATTCATCTACTGCACTATAGTTGTAGACAACTGTGCAACAACTAAGAGGTGACACTGACGTACATACTTTTTCTAAGAATTCAAATTCTAGAGCGAAATCACAACTACCATCTAAAGCCTCTCCTCAGCGTAAATGCTGGACTCTACTACTTTTGCCTTAAAACTTGGGATACTGGCAGAGGCCAGATAGATGTTTTGCTTTCTGCAAAAATTTGTTCCCTACAGGAGCAAGCTGTAGAAAGCTAACTGGTATGTTGACTCCTTCAAATTCTTGTCCATTGTCTCTGAAGAGTGAAACAAATGTGTTTTAGAAAAAGGATTCTCTTTTCTACACATTGGTGGGGTGGAGTGGTACAATGCACACAAACGAAAGAGGGAGATAAGTGAATAGAAAAAAAGCACTCAATGAGAATATTTAGTACTAAAGAAGAAAGCAGCTGTAGTGGGTATTTGTTGTGTGTACTCTCCGATCAACAGTTGGCATAATCCTCAGTTATTTGAAAGTGATATAATCTGAAGCTTATACATGAAAAAAGGAATGGGCTACACATTTCACAGAGTAACAGTAACCTCGTTTCTAACTGATCTTGTGTTCATTCTATTGTGGCTAGACAATTTTGTTTAAATGTAAGAAATAACGGAGTATTCTAAGTATAGCATAGTTTGATGATTCAAAGTATTTTTAAATTATAGTAGTATACAGGGGATGAAACAAAAAACTGTTCAATGATAACAATTTTATATGTTCTACCTACATACAAATACTCAAGCAACAAGTATCTATCATGCCCCCCTCATGTGCCTATAGCCCAGTGCCACTCTAAAAATTTGATTAAAATACCATAAAAGTGACCACAAACATGTCAGTGACCAAACACATTTATAAAGGTTCAACCATAATAATAATCAAAGAACTGTACAATTATTATTATTATCTATTTTTTTGATACAGAGTCTTGCTCTATTGCCCAGGCTGGAGTGCACTGGTGCAATCTTGGCTCACTGCAACCTCCAGCTCCTGGGTACAAGTAATTCTCCTGCCTCAGCCTCCCAAGTGGCTGGGACTACAGGCACCCACCACCACGCCTGGCTAATTTTTGTATTTTTAGTAGAGACGGAGTTTCACCATATTGGCCAAGCTGCTCTCGAACTCCTGACTTTGTGATCCACCCGCCTCGGCCTCCCAAAGTGCTGGGATTACAGACATGAGCCACTGCACCCAGCCCATAAAAATTTTTTAATTAGCATATTAATAAAAACTTTTGGAAATTTAAGAAAGGTCAATAGTGAAATAAAACAAACTCATACACTGCCAGTGCTGACAAAAATAAGCATAATCCTTTCAGATTCTAATTTTGAAAGTACATTATCTGGAATCTTATAATGTAGATAATTCTTTGAACTATTAAAATTCACTTTTGGCAACTAGCCTAGAGCAAAACCATAACCATACAAAAAGGTGTATGACCAAAATTGCTCATCTTAGTATTACTTCAAATAAAAAACTGCAACCAAATTAAACATATCACAGTGTGGGAGTGGCTGAGTAATTTATTGTATTAAGCAGTATCTAACATTAAGTAGCCATTAAAATTAAAATTATGTACTGTTGCTATATTATAAATAGTAATATAATAATTATGACCAATCTAAAATATGTATAGAGAAAAATGTATAGACTAAAATACCTAAAAACTACCAGTTGTTTTCTTTAGGTAATGGAGCCATGGGTAATTTTTCTTCTAATTTTCCCTAAATCCCAAATTTTCTATATTGGGTATCTAACACCTGTTAATTAGAAAATAGTATTAAGTATATGAAAGAAAATGCAAAAACATTTAAAATAGCATTCAGAACAAACCTGGTGTCCATTTAGCTTTAAAAGGCTACAAAGTAACAAGTACACATAATAGCAAAATAAGAGATTTACAATTTATAAATATTTTAAGTACAATGTTGCACTGGAAAAAAAAGTTTTCAATATTATTTTAAATACTGAAGCAGGCCAGCATGGTGGCTCACCCCTGTAATCCCAGAACTTTGTTAGGTCCAGGCAGGTGGATCACTTGAAGCCAGGAGTCTGAGACCACCAGCCTGGCCAACACAGAAAAACCTCGCCTCTACTAAAAGTACAAAAATTGGCCAGGCATGGTGGCAGGTGTCTGTAACCCCAGCTACTCCGGAGGCTGAGGCACAAGAATCTCTTGAACCCGAGAGGAAAAGGTTGCATGGGCCAACATTGTACCACTGCACTCCAGCCTGGGCGACAGAATGAGACTGTCTCAATAAATAAGTAAATAGATGCTGAAGTAATATAAAACAAAGCTCAGTTAAACATATTGCTGGACCTAGATTGAATTAACTTTCTATTCTCCACAGTTTACAAAAAATACATTATCTCCAGTTACAATGTTTCATTTCCGGTATGGCTGAAACATTCAAGTGATTTGCTATAACCACATTTCACTACTTAAGGTTAAAATTATTATTAATTACTAAACATTATTTACTTTATCAGTAAATTGATTTACAACTAAAAGTACATTCACCGTCTTTCTCACACACCTCTCCCCCTAACCCCAGTTTTTTCATTCAAGAATAAGGACACACAGCTGGTTCTTTGGCTCACCTGCGATCCCAGCAATTTGGGAAGCCAAGGTGGGCAGATCGCTTGAGCTCAGCAATTCGGCAGCCTGGACAACATGGTGAAATCCCATCCCTACTAAAAAATGCAAAAATTAGTTGGGCATGGTAGTGGGCACCCGTGGTCCCAGCTACTAGGGAGGCTGAGGTGGGAGGACCGCTTAAGCCTGGGAGGCAGAGATTGCAGTGAGCAGAGATCACACCACTGCACTCCAACATGAGTGACAGAGTGAGACCCTGTCTCTAAAAAAGAATAATTGGGACACAGGCATTTATAACAAGAACTATACCATTTTTATATCAAATCTGATTATTTTAATATAAAATAATTATAAACTAAAAAGAATTATAAAATATAATTATTTTAATGCACAAATAACTGGCAACAATCTAATATTTATTATTTATGAACTTATCTAATAAAATATCTTTAATAAAAGAAATCAACTGCTAATAATGTAAAATATAGCATATAGTAATTCAGTCTCCAGATCTGCCAAAAAGAAATACAAGACACTCAGTTAAATTTGAATTTCAGATAAACAGCAAATAATTATTTAGAATAAGTATGTCCCACACAATATTTGGGACAACCTTATGCTAAAAATGATTTGCTATTTATCTGAGATTAAATTTAACTGGATGGCCAATATTTTGTCTGGAAGTCTGAACATAATGAAGGGAGTATTAAAGCGCTAAGAGCAGAATCAACTCAGTTATTTACATTTTGACCTATAACACAGTAATACAATAAGAGGGAAAGTAGGGAAGGAATTACTAGTTACTGGTGCAACAGCCTCCTCAGCAACTGACATATCAAATGATCTATTTCATCCTCGCCAAAACCCTCTGACATAGGTATTGCTCTCATTTAACTATCGAGGAAACAGTCTTCAAAAAGCTATCTTCAAAAAATTTAAAGCTGAACTTTAACCTAGTTTAAATAGCAGACTGTTTAATAGTCTGCTAAAACAATGAGGACTGCAGTTAAAGTGAATCACTGGGTCAAGTACGTACATAATTCTATTCCAACTCCCAGTTTTGGTTGAAAAGCATGTGAATCCTGGGCCTGACATGTAGAAAATTTACTGTCAAAACTGAATTCACTAAATATTGTAGACTCAGCCTCAGTTGAGTTTTTCATATACCCCATTACAACCAACTTGACACCATGAGTCAAGATAATAAGAGACTAGCTGACTTGAAATAAAGCTAAATCGAACCACACTTACAAGTTCTCCCACAAAATGCCTTAACTTGGAAAAATATTTGTTGATATTGCACTGGATTCCAATATATATGGTTTGCTGCTAATATCCAGGTAATGAAAATATCAGACAAATGTATTTTAAGGGAATTGGGAGTTTCTAGATTGTATGGAAAATCTTCTCCTGTAATACTGTTATTACTGGCTACCATTTTCTAGATCCATATTTATTCATTCATTCATTTTCTTCATTCTATATATAACTTTTCAGCTGCTAGTATGTATTAGGATATGGAAATTTCAACATAAAGAATAAAAAGTCTAGGACAAAATATAAGATTTATTCATTCCCAGTCTTTTTAGGTTAAAAGCCAGGATTTTGCCAGAATCTCCATCTACATCCACACTGCTTTCCCTCCTTCTACACTATTCCGCCTAGTAATTCCCCCATCCCCATCAGAAAAATATACTTGTGCTGTGACTTTTCTATTTAAAGCCCATTTGAACTTTTGGGAATAATAATATAAGTGTAGCTTATAAATACGTTATAAATTCATTTCATTGTAGCTCATAAACACACAGCAGTTTGATCAGGGGACAAAAGTCTTCTGAAACAAAGTTGCAGCTCTCTTTTATCTTTAGTCACAAAACACTCTTATTTTCATTACAAAGGAAAAGTCAAGGCTGTTTCTTCACATATTTATAAATTTTGTAAATACACTTCCTTTCAGCAAATGAAATTTTATAAAGACAATGGAATTTAACAACTGTAATGAACATTTGGTTCAAGATCTTACAAAGAACTAGATTCCCTGAGATTTGGCAATATTTTGTCCAAAAACAAAGTTAATTAGCTCTTATTGTTCAGTTTACCAATAAAGATAAAACTGTATTCTAGTGTTACCTATATGGTCCTAAACTGTTATTTAACTTCTCTGACCTCCTCTTCTTCCAAATATGGTATATACAGACACTGGCTGAGTTTCTCCAAGCTCCAAAATTCTGTGCTTCTTCAATTACATAATTCTAAGTCATACTGTACTTACAGGCACAAGATGGCTATTTGTTCATTTTGTAGATCACAGAAAAATTCTAAAATAACTTCTACTAGTTATTACATTACTCCAGAAAAGTGTACATCCTGGCTATTTCTGTCTATAATGAATTCCAGAATTATGTAAACATAAGTAGTATTAATATTATACTCTCCATCTGCAGAAAGCTGACGCAGAAGAGGTCCCAAGTGATTTAGTTTGCCTGCAGCCAAGCGAAACATTTCAGAGTCTCACATTTAATCAGAAGAGAAAACTCTAATTGGATCTAACAAAAGGCCCACTGCTTAGGCATACGTGTTACAAAATAGTTTCCACATCACATAAACTACTTTACCAAAAAATAGTTCCCAAAGAAAATGATTTTTACCTGGTGTTCAGTTCAAAGTAAATACTAGTGAACAGGTCTGAACTACACACTTACTTTGAAAAATACCTTCATTACAGCCTGGTAAAGGTCCTTGGCAAAAAAAAAAGTATTACAAAGAAAGTTATATGAAAAGTTATTCAAATCTCTGTCTGATTTCTCTTTGGTTGTAGGCTCTAATCGGCATGGCCACAATCCTGCCCAGTAAGATAGGTACAGCCATAGTCAAAAACTATTTTCTATTAGAAATCAATAGATATTTAACAATTTTTTTACAAGATTCACAGTCAAGATTTAACAGATCCTTTTTTCCTACCACACAATTTCTCAGAACCTTTAATAAACAAATATTTGTTGTGATTCTCCAAGAGGCAGATATTCCATTTGTCCAAAAATCACCTTTAAAAGGAGTAATTTTAAACTTCTTATTAATCAATCCTATGAGATACAGTTTGAAAAGTATGGTTCAAAGAAACTGGGTCAATGTTATCTGTCACTTCTTTACTACTTGCAATATATTATAAAATGTTAATGTGTCGGCCAGGTGCAGTGGCTCACCCCTGTAATCCCAGCACTTTGGGAGGCCGAGGCGAACAGATCACGAGGTCAGGAGATTGAGACCATCCTGGCTAACACAGTGAAACCCCGTCTCCACTAAAAATACAAAAAATCAGCTGGGCGTGGTGGTGGGCGCCTATAGTCCCAGCTACTCCGGAGGCTGAGGCAGGAGAATGGCGTGAACCCAGGGGGTGGAGCTTGCTGTGAGCCGAGATCGCGCCACTGCACTCCAGCCTGAGCAACAGAGCGAGACTCCGTCTCAAAAAAAAAAAAAAAAAAATAGTGTTTTTTTATCTTTTTACTTTTTGAGCACATGACCGTTCCCCAAATATGGCTTCTACTTTGGGGAGATTAAGATTTATCTAGAAGAAATGCATATGCAAGGACCAAGAAAGAAGAAATATTCAACTTCTGACATTCGGAAAATAAGATACTACATCAAAACAAGAACTCTGAAAATCAAATTATATTGAGAACAGATTGCATAAAACTTTTACCCCTTTATCCTCTGTTTCCCATCTCTGCTGAGCTAAAATTTATTAGTTATACATAAAGATGACCTAGGAGAAAAAAGAAGAGCATTCTGCCCATTTTTGATATTAGAACAGCTGTGAGGAAAATAAAAGGGAAGAGAAGAAAGAAACAGATAAGTAGACACGTGTCAATTCTCCACTTCTCACATTCCCACCCCACTCACCAGAGCTCCATTTTCCACTGGAGAGTCTTAGGCTACCCCTAACACCTGGGGTTGGCTCACATCAATGTAAACCACAATGTGGTCAGGCAGAGGAGATACAGAGTTGTAGCATTCCTGAACAGTGCCAGATTACTGTGCAGGGTAGAACCAACCCAGACCTAGCTAAGAACCTTGCCAGGAAGCTTCTCAGAGGGAAATCAATCACTGCCATAAATCGAGGTAGCTTTAGAATAAGGTTTGCAGGGTGGAGCATCCAGGCCAATACCAAATGGGAGTCACAGCCAGATGTTCAAGGTTTCTACGGTCCCGCAAGAGCCAAAGACAGGCTTGGAATCAGCCAGGAGTACTCAATGAAAGAAATGAAAAAGAACTGACCATGAGTTCCTCACTCGCAAGCATGAGCACTGGAGGTCACTACAGCATTCAGCAACTAGCTGAAGAAGAAACGATGCCCCAGACAGAAGGGTGAGGAACAGTGAGCACAAGGTCAATACTCTGCGCTCCACACCTCTGTCCTGCCCACTGTCCCACGTACCTCCCCCTCTTGGAGAAGTGCTACAAAAAAGGGTGAGATAAGTGAGAGATGGGCAACATTCCCTAGAAAGAAGAATTATTACCTGAAGAGATTATTTAAAATATAGACTCAATCTACTTTTAATCCAGACTGATTTAACAGTGACTTTTTCCCCTGGGAAGCAATTAATAAATGAGCCTTATTAGAAAGTCCAGATCAATTATACACAAAATAATACCCTTTTCTCTGTGCATCCAAATTGTAACCTAAGTGAATTTTGTGACCCCATGAAACATTTTCCTCTAATTCTATCAAAACTTCCAAGATCCTCCATATGGTATCACTTCTAAGTCATTGCTCATGTCCTCCATGCAATGTACTTAAGTAAACCTTACCATCCCTCAACGTTCAGCTCAAATGCCACATTCGCCACAATGCCTTCTCTATTTTTACCTTATTCATCTCTCTCTTCATTGACCTCCCTGGACAAGGATAATTTTAAGCTAGCCTGGACTCCTGGGATGACAAAGATCCCTAAAAAACAAAACAAAACAAACACTGAGGAGTTTCCCAGAGGCAGAGCAGTTTGCTTAGCTCCCGGGTGGATGTGGACGCTCTTGGAGCCGACCCAGGCCTCTCAGTAGCCCTGCTGTCAATGGGAACAGTGCTGCTGTCATAGCCCTATGCCAGACTCCTCTTAACACAAGTGCTTAGATTTCAGCTCGAACTCACGATCTGGAGAACGCAGGCAGGCAAACACCCAGTAAATGCCACGTCCACAGCATGTCTCTTTCACCACAGGCAGGAAGAAACCACTACAACTAAATACAAAACACTTCTTGCCCCCAGGGAAACTATTCCTCTCAACTAAAAATAAACAAAATAACCTTAAGCATGTAATCAATGCCTTAGTATACATTCAACTCATTTATAAAATATAAAGTGAAATAACAGGATCCTTTAATCAAAATAAATAATTCTTCTGTTTACACAGTATAACGTCTCACAGTGAAAAGAGCAAAATATATTCCTGAAAACCTGAGGCAGTTAACTGTTAATGAACTGTTACCTCTCTCAAATTATTTACTCTTTATTTATGTAATCATGAAGTTCATTTTATCTACCGCTCAGCAAAATCCAGGGAAGAAAGAATGAGGAAAGTTTCCCAAGCCCATGTTCGTCTTACTTTATATTTGTATGCAAAAAAACTTAGTTTAAGTTTTAGTTTAAGGGTTAGTTCAAGTTCCAGTAACTGTTATTAGTTGGGGGACCCTGGACAAATTAAATTTCCAAAGTGTGAGGGGTTTTATTATTATTTATAAAATAGGAATAATAGTACTATCTAATTCATGAAGTTGTTATGACAAAATGAAATGACACATTTAAACCACTAGCACCTTATCTAGCAGTAGCTAATATTAAGTGTGATAAGTGATGGAATCTCCCAGAAGATATGGTAGGGAAGACAGAAGAGGGCAGGTTTAACTGTGCAGTGAGGGCACCAGGGTAATGATCTGTCATAAGGCATATGACACTGGATTGGAAGGAGAAGTGGGAGTCGGAGAGAATTCCATGAAGAAGAACTAATACGTGCAAAGGCCAAGAAGGTAGGAGGGGGTGGTGAGTCCCAGTATCACAGGGCATATGAAGGCAGACAATTTTCAATTATTTGGCACTTGGGTGAAATCATTCTCTGTTCTAGGTCTAGGTCTCTGCTCATAGCCTCTGTCCCAAGCTTGCTTAAAAATTTAGCTCAAATCCCACCTTATCCTGTAATCCTCCTCAGACTAATCTATGTATACCCATGTCTTCTTTTCCTGGTTTCCTATAAAATGCATAACTCTTGAGAAAGAACCACAATGGGTTGTATCCTATTTTACATTGCTTTCTAAACATTTGTTGTTATAATAAACCTTGATCACACAAATCAAAAGTTCCTTGAGGACAGGGGCTACATCAAAAATCATGAGTAATAACATCATCAAATAATTTTTGATAATTGTTTTATAGTTTTAAAAGACACAGGTTATCTTGACCCTCCAAACAATCCAAATAGAAAGGCAAAGTGTTCATGGTATAATGGTTTCCATTTTACTGCTGAGGACACCAAAGTCCAAAGATGGCAAAAGACTGGCCTGAGGTCACACAGATAAAGAACTGCAGGGGCAAGCCAGACAAGGCAGACATGCCTACCTCACTCCTTCACAGCTGCCCACCTAGTCCACAAGAGTGCTGGACTCATGTTAGGTGCTTAACAGTCCTTGTCTTTTTCACTAAGAGGCCACTTGCTGACCAAAGAAAATAGTAAAGACCCTAAAATATTTTGCTTCCTACCATAAGTAAATATCTAAATAATTCTTATATAAACTTCTACACTTGGCCATTTACCAATCCCTCTTTTACCAATCCTTGAAACGGCATAAATCATCTCCTACACATTCTTCAAATATAAACTCTAAACGAATACAAAATCTCACATCTGAATCCAAAAGCTCTTCCTGCACAAATGATCCCTAATTATAAATTTGTAAATCTTTCTAAAAGAGTAAATCTTGGATTAATCTAGCCAATGAGGCACTGAAAACAGAATTTCTTTCCATAGACACAGTAATGAAAGAATGCCTTTCGCTGAAAAAGAGAGGCAAATGACAAGAAAAACTGGGATAACCCTTTAGTTCTACATAAATAGAGAATGCTTATCCCCATCAAAAATACTACACTATTCTGACTGAATCACAGTTTAAAAAAGTGATACCCATTGAAGCTGGGTACAGTGGCTCACGCCTGTAATCCCAACACTTTGGGAAGCTGGGGCAGGTATCACTGGAGGTCATGAGTTTGAGACCAGCCTAGCCAACATGGTGAAACCCCATCTCTACTAAAAACACAAAAATTAGCCAGGTGTGGTGGTACACACCTGTAATTCCAGCTACTTGGGAGGCTGAGGCAGGAGAATCACTTGGACCTGGGAGGCAGAGGCTGCAGTGAGCCGAGATTGAGCCACTGCACTCCAGCCTGGGTGACAGAGTGAGACTCTGTCTCAAAACAAAAACAAAACAAACAAAAAGTGACACCCATTGAATCAAATGCACTCAAAACAAGAGAGGGAAAAAAAATCATGAATTAGAAACACAGTTGGCCCAGGTGCTGTGGCTCAGGCCAGTAATCCCAGCACTTTGGGAGGCCAAGTGGATCACCAGATCAGGAGATCGAGACCATCCTGGCCAACATGGTGAAACCCCCGTCTCTACTAAAATACAAAAAAATTAGCCAGGTGTGGTGGCGGGCGCCTGTAGTCTCAGCTACTAGGGAGGCTGAGGCAGAGGAATCTCTTGAAACCAGGAGGCGGAGGCTGCAGTGAGACAAGATCGCACCACTGCACTCCAGCCTGGAGACAGAGCAAGACTCTGTCTCAAGGAAAAAAAAAAAAATCAGTCATTTTAAACTGCAGAAAATGAAATTCTTCTCTTTTTTGAAATTTGGCTTTCATTTTCCTTTTGTTCAGAAAATCTAAAGGAATTTTCCAATGTCTTCTCTGCCTGAAGACAGGAGGACAGGTCAGTGCTACTATCCAATTAAGTCACTGTGAATTCTATGCAGTCCAGCATTTCAAAGATAAGGTCTTTTCTGCATCAACAGAGCAACACAGAGAGTAAGTTCTCATATAGTATGAGTGAGGGGGAGGCTGCAATGAAAAATTACATTCCAGAAGTATACTATGAAGGCTAGTCATTGTTTTTCATTTGCTTCACTGGGTTGGAGAGAAAAGCTTTATGGGGGTCATCTAAGAAACACACACTAACACGCTCCTGGGATTCTCAACGGGAAGGTTTGGGTTAGCAACCACACTGACTCACATTTAGCCAAGTGTCTTGCTAAGGAGACTGCCTGCTTCTATTTTGTTCTCTGGATGCTGCTTTCTGAAACAACAACACAGGTGAACAGATTCTCAAGACTAAAATTAATGAACCTGCTTTAAAACACTGCATAGAGGGGACAGTAAGGAAGGAGAGAAGAGAAGCCTTCAGGATTTATTATCCTAAAGACTCAAAGGGTAAATAACATTCTGCAACTCTCAATCTCTCCCACTGTCAACACCTCAGTTTATCAGTGCCCTGATTAAACTCTCCTTTCTGCACCTCTGCCTGACTGACGGATGTCACCATAAATGTTATCACCTAGAACTGAGGCAGCTCAACCTGCTGAAGGTATGTCAGTATATGAAGGACGATGCTGCCTGGCTTCTGAGTAAACATCCGTGGGAGCAAGAAAATGGTTGTAAGAGGCTGGATGTGATCAGACTTCTTTAGGTGGTGGTGATGTGGTGGTCTTAAGTGCAACTCAGTTAACTGGAGAACTGTAACTGAGAGTAGGGGATGCATTAGCTCTGTGTCAGGCTACTTCATATTTCTCTTCATGCTAATGAATTATTTGAGAGCTGTGGGACACATTTAATATTGGAAGTGGTAGCAGTCCCTCCATACAAATTGCAACAGTCAGCACCAACTTTTACCAGAATTGCTTTCCTATTACAGAGATGCTGGAGTTGAGGATCTTAGGACTGTAAACTCTTATCAAAGGAAGTAGGAATCCAAGCATACAATATATCAATATTTTGGTTAAGAATGCTTATTCTGACAACAGACTCTCTGGGTTTAAATCTTATCTCTACCAGTCATTAAATCTGATCCTAGCTGAGTCACAACTTCATCTATAAATAAGATTAAAATTAGGTGAGGCATACAAAATAATAATCACAAATGCTGTAAGTGATAAACACAACATCTGGTCATCTTAAATATTAAATAAATACTATTATGATGAAGAAACAATGCATTATATGCCATAAGCTATTTCCCAGGATCTGTGTTATAAACTCATCCACTAACTACTATAGCAAACAGTCCTCATCAAATAGTCTGAGCATTGTCTGACAGCTGCAGTCAATAATTCTGGGGTCTGAAGCTATTTGACAATCTAGTTCTTTAGCCCATGAGAGCATTTCCCAAATGTGTTTAATAAGAAGAATCATCTAGAGTACTTCTTAAAATACAAATTCATGGGCTCCACCCTACTCAACAAGAATTTCTTCAGCAAGGGTCCAGAAATGTATGTTCACAATCATAAACACACACACAAATTCCACCACTCAGAGAGCCTTGCTATTTAGGTAAATTTGGGGAACACTACATAGTCCAGCCCAGGATAATGTGAATATACTGAAATCTTAATCTTCATGCCCAAAGTTGCTGACAAGTTTTGCCTCAAAAATTCCCAACACTTTTCAAAGCCATATTTAATATTTTGTTAAATCGTTTCTTCTACAACACATTCGCAATCATATTACCTCAATTTACAGAATAGACACTTCAGGAATATTCATATTTCTTTTAAAATTCCCTTAGTACTTTTAAGAAAAATCTCTATTCTGGAAATAAAGAAATAATTATTTGAACTAAATTACATTTATCTCTTACACACTGATATGGTTTAGCTGTGTCCCCACCAAATCTCAACTTGAATTGTATCTCCCAGAATTCCCCCATATTGTGGGAGGGACCCAGGGAGAGGTAACTGCATCATGGGGGCCAGTCTTTCCCCTGATATTCTCATGATAGTGAATCAGTCTCACGAGAGCTGATGGGTTTATCAGGGGTTCCCCTTTTGCTTCTTCCTCGTTCTCTCTTGCTTCTGCCATGTAAAAAGTGCCTTTCGCCCTCTACATGATTCTGAGGCCTCCCCAGCCATGTGGAACTGTAAGTCCAATTAAACCTCTTTTTCTTCCCAGTCTTAGGTATATCTTTATCAGCAGCATGAAAACAGACTAATACATACATGTATCTCTTGAATTCTGAGTACTCCAACAGAGGCCAAACTATACACTTCCATATTACATTTAATATTTAAATAAACAAGTAGACTCTATTATACCTGACTATAATTACAAATCAACAATAAACCAAAAATATACAAAAAATTATCTTGGAGGTTATTTTGTTGTTGCCTCCTTAGCACCCACAACAATTTTGAATGACAATGGAAAATAATCTTTGGAAACATACAGTCGCTAGAAACTTGAGGAAGCTCAACAAAGACACATGGGCAACATACAAGAACTGAAAGCGCGCGCATGCACGGGCACACACACACACAAAACACCTCCTGGGGAAATTTCTGTCTTTAATGAGGTTGAAGAAACAATAAAAGATGTATTTAAATAATTTCTCTTATTCCAATCATTCAGTCCTGATCCTGACTTACTCAAACTTAAAAAAAAAATTAAGAACTTCTTTCCAAAGGTTTGAATAATCTCCTCTTTGTAGATATCTGAGAAAAGCTTAGAATATATTTAGTTCAATATACTCTAATTGTCCAGGCTATTCAGAAACAACTTGATGGCCAAAACATCTGTCACAACTCTGTGATTTTACAAAGTCTACCATTTGATAGATAGAGCTAAACCTACAAACATGACTTCACCTAAACACTACTAAGTATATGAACATCTGCAGAATCAGATAGTATTTATAAAAGCTTATGTAAACCTAGGCCGGGCGTGGTGGCTCACACTTGTAATCCCAGCATTTTGGGAGGCCAAGGCAGACAGATTACTTGAGGTCAGGAGTCTGGGGCCAGCCTGGCCAACATGGTAAAACCCCATCTCCAGTGAAAATATAAAAAGTAGCTGGGTGTCGTGCTGCAGACCTGTAATCCCAGCTACTCAGGAGGCTGAGGCAGGAGAGAATTGCTTGAACCCAGGAGGCAGAGGTTGCAGTGAACCGAGATCACACCACTGCACTCCAGCCTGGGCAACAGAGTGAGACTCCGTCTCAAAAAACTAATAATAATCCAGAGATAAACTATTTTTGAAAAAATGTTTCAATAAGAGGTTTTCTATAGATCCTTCCACTGGAAAATCATTATACCATATTTTCCTCTTCTGACTATCTAAACACTGCCATTACTTTGAGACAATAATTTTCTAAAAAGTAAAAACAGAATCCCTTTATGTTGCTTTGGAAATTTTTCAGGTAACTTTTGTATATCTAAGGTTGTTTGGTGAACACTATGTAAAGAAGACAGTTGTATTTTCTCCATAACTAATTCTGCTTCAAAATTCTTATGTAACTATCTAAATGTTATAATTTTACAGTAGCATCTCAATTAACATAAAGTCACAATTTAAAAAGTCATCTCTCTAGCATCGCCAAGTAAAGCAAATAAAACAAAGCCACTGACAGTAACAAGGATACCAGACAATAAATACACTTAGTTTTAGATATTTTACTCAAGGTAGTCTCTTGCCTTCAAATTAAAGCCCTATTTTGTGGCATTTTGGGCATAATTTTCATTTTTCAAGCAAACAAAGTACTAAAAACAGCAAAAAGTGTGTGTGTGTGTGCGCGTGTTATGTTATAATTTGGAAAAAGAGAGTGATGAGACCGGAATAGGAGGAAGAGAGAAGGGGACTTGGCATGAGCCCACTGGAGACAAAAATACTGCGGCTATCTAATAACTGACAAAAATCAGAGGCCAAAAACAGATCGAAGAAATCAGCCCTGAGAACACTCAGAGAAGGGACAAACAGCCCCATTAAAATCAGTAAGACAGTAGAGTTTTTTAAAAGTATGTTAATAACGAGAATAATCAAAGGAGATTAAATTATGTTCAATTAATCTATTTTTAGAAGGCAAAAGCACGCATTTTTATAGTTGCTTATCAATAATTAAAATATTTTAGTCGTCAGAAAGGTTAAAAGTTATCCAAAAAATTATCTTAATTTGAATAATCCATTATTCAAATATGCCAGATAAGTGAGGAACTACTTAGTTTAGTGTCTTAAGCATTTATACATCTTTTCAAAATATATTGTAAATCAACCAGTGCCAAGTAATGAAAAACTTAGGCCACCAATCAAAGGAAGAAAGAGGAGTTTTAAAGCAACCAGCAAAGATGGGGTTATGAAATAAAGAATGCTCTATTCATTTCAGAACATGAATAGGAGTAGAGACGTGGGAGTGGGAGGAATTAGGGTGGGGTGGGGGTGGCAGAAGAGGGAGCGTAAGGGAGAAAGAGGGAGAGAAAGGTTAAATGTTCAAGAATTTATCTATTTAAACAAGAGATTTATTTCCGGTCGATTTTGGTTAGCTTTTCCTGACACATTTACTTTGGGATAAACATATTTTACAGTATTAAACCAGTGGCCACTAAGAGAAGACGGTATAAAACTCAATCTATTTTATTTCCACTTATTTGCCTGTATATCATTCCATATTTTAAGTAAATTTTAAAAATTAGTAAAGTAAATAAAAATTTAGTTTAGATAAGTATCTTTGCAAGTGATTAGAATATTCTTAAATGTCATTAAAATATTTCAAGATTTCCCAAGAGCGTAACTGAGACGGAACTTTTCCTTACGTATTTAAATATTCTATAAATAATTTTCAGCTATTTCTAGAAAGTTAAAGCACTATTAAAAGAACATGGAACAGTGACCATCTCCAGGTTCCATGGAAATAAAAATCCTAGCTCTATCCCAAATAGAATCATCATGACGATACTGAATAATAAAAGACCTACTTGGTGGCTGGGCGCGGTGGCTCACACCTGTAATCCCAGCACGTTGGAAGGCCAAGGCAGGTATATCACTTGAGGTCAGGGGTTAGAGACCAGCCTGGCCAACATGGTGAAACCCCATCTTTACTAAAAATATAAAAATTAGCTGGGCGTGGTGGTGCACCTGGAATCCCAGTGACTTGGGAGACTGAGGCAGGAGAATTGCTTGAACCTGGGAGGTGGAGGTTGCAGTGAGCTGAGATCACACCACTGCTCTCCAGCCTAGGCGACAGAGCCAGACTCCATCTCAAAAAGCAAACAAACAAACAAAAAGACCTACTTGGTAAAGTAAATTGCAAAATTACTCTTGACAACTTCACAAAAAAACTATCAAAAAAGCTACCAAAGGCAACGTAAGAATATCAATCAAGAAACACTACTTAGAATTTCTATAAAACAGATGCCATGCAAACTAGGAAGAAGTCACTCATCGTGATAAAAATAACAAGAGGTAAAAAACTAAAAAGTGTCCTGTCTTTTCATTTAAAAGTTACCAAGAATAAACCTAAAACTGCTCTAAAAAATACAGGGTTTTTTTAAGTTACCAAGATAAAAGAGAAATTCTTTCTTTCTCAATGAACTGTAGGATGATATGGCAACTTTGGATTAAACAAACTGAAGTTGGAGAGCTTAAATGCAAATAATGGAAAGCCATCGATGTCTCCCAGATTGCCATGCGTCTACTTTACGAACTCCTCTGCCAAATGTTAGAAAGATCCAGACAGGGCTGAGAACTTCAGGAAAAAGGGAGAAGGCAGCAAGAATGAATCCTCAGCACTGAGAAATCACAGACCTCCTCATTGGCCTTCCTGCCTCCAGAACCCCAATGCCCCACCCAGCAATGTATCCCCTAAACTCACTACTTATTTTTCTAAAACGGATAATCTGACCATGTTAATCCACCATGTTACAACAACAGTAATAACTCACACTGGTTAACTTTAGATTATACCAAATATTTTATCATATCCTCCCTTCAGTCAAAAATTAAGTATATATCCTTAATACATGTACAATTGACCCTTCAACAATGCAGGCGTTAGAGGAACCAATCTCTGTGCAGCTGAAAGTCCATGTATAACTTTTGAATTTCTCAAATCTTAACAACTAAAAGCCTACTGCTGACCAGAAACCTTACCAATACAGTCAACTGACACATACTTTATACAGTATATGTATTACACACCGTATTCTTAAAATAAAGTAAGCTAAAGAAAATGTTACTAAGAGAAAATATATTTACTACTCATTAAGTGGAAGTGGATGATCATCAAGGCCTTCATCCTCATCATCTTCATGTTGAGTAGGCTGAGGAGGAGGAGGTAGAGGAGCAAATCCTCTATCTGCTGTCTCAGGGCTGACAGAGACAGAAAATCCACATATAAGTGAATCCACCCAGTTCGAACTAATGTTGTTCCAGGGTCAACTGTATATTTTTTATAAGCTATATCTATGACCTACTGTACTAAGATATATATCATATATTAGGTAAGTGCAAAAGTAAATTGTTTTTGCATTGTTGGAATTCGTCATTTGACACTGGAATATTCTTAAATGTGGTTATGTTATATATCAGTTTAATGGGTCTTTCTCGCTTTATGGTTTTTTGCTAATGATTTATTGTTTTATGTTTATTTTAGAATATGGAAATGATGTTAGACAAAAAGCAAATTCGAGTGATTTTCTTATTCAAGTTCAAAATGGGTCATAAAGCAGTGGAAACAACTCACAACATCAACACCACCTTTAGCCCAGGAACTGCTAACGAACGTACAGTGCAGCGGTGGTTCAAGAAGTTTTGCAAAGGAGATGAGAACCCTGAAGATGAGTAGCATAGTAGCCAATCACTGGAAGTTGACAATGACCAACTGAGAGCAATCATTGAAGCTGATCCTCTTCAAACTAAATGAGAAGTTGACAAAGAACTCAACGTTGACCAGTCTACAGTCATTCAGCATTGAAAACAAATTGTAAAGGTGAAAAAACTCGGTAAGTGGGTGCCTCATGAGCTGAAGTGTCATCTTCTCTTATTCTATGCAAGAACACCAAACCATTTCTCAATCAGATTGTGATGTCCAAGGAAAAGTGGATTTTAATATGCATGTGTTAATCTCCTCCTACTTCCAGGTTGTGCTTCCTGCCACTCTGCAAAGCTTCTAAGAAAGACACAGCCAATCCATTCAGGGGTACCTGGGCACTGGAGCTACTGAAACTCCTGTTCCAGTTCAAGTGATGGCGAATGGGCAAAGGCCAGGCCCTCGTCACCTCAGGGGAGGCCAAGATAGAAGTGATAGAAGATGAGGTGATGGCAGAGGCAGGCAACCAGTTATGCCAGGGAATATCCTGGGGCTATGCTGAAGAGGAGGAAGAGTAAGTCGCTCGGGCATGGGCAGGTGTGATGCAGAAGATCTGAGAGGCAGATAAATTGGATCTGGTGCAATCCTCTTCTTCTGTCACTCAGATTAATTTGCACTCTCTTATGAAAGACACATCTAAAAGATGCCCTCATCTCTTCTCCAAGAGAAGAGGTGCAAGTCCAGTTCTTCATGGCTGTGAAGAATTGCACTTGCACTCACCTAGAAAGAGAGTTAGTAAACCAAGGTATGATTTATGCCATTTGCAGCTGGTCCTGTAAATCTGTGTTTATCATCTCCCTCCTGCACCTCCTATGTTAGATTCCCTCCACCCATAGCCAGTGCTCTGGGGGGTCTGGTTTTTGCCTTATGGGGTGACGCAGACTTTTATTCCCAAAAGGCTTGGGTCTACAGTTTCCTTGCTTTTGTCAGGCTATGGCTGTTCAAATTGTCCATTTACAGTTGCCACTAGGCAGCAAAACACCAGAAGACAGCCCAGTGAATCCCCTGGGCCAGAGATACTCCTCCCTGTCCCCACTGTGTAGCAATAACCTTAACTCCTCCTGGTGTTCACACTTCATTCGTCTACCGATGCTTCTTTTATGCCTGCTGGTGCACTGTCATAAGCTCAAAGTGAACACACTGCGGTCACAGCTTCCAGTCAAGAGAATTCTGAACTGTGTCCTATGGCTAAAGTGTTCCTCACCCCAACCTCCATGAATCAGGACCTCTTACTTGGGAGAGCTCAAGACTGCAGGGGCAAGAAGCACAAAATCTACAAGTGCATCACTGTAACTGATGGCAGAAAGTAAATCCGACTTCCACCCCTTGATTTTCAGATTGTCTTTTTCTATTATCAATTCAGCCCCATATATACCATATTGAACCCCACAAAAGTTGTCCACAAGTTGCTGCTTTTACTGAATATTTCTTCCATTCCATAGGCCACTCAAACCTTCTATCCAAATGCTTCTGGGTATTAGAAACATACAAACTCCAGTGAATCTTGTGATCATGAGTTCCAGTATAAAATAGGTCTCTTGGTCCAAGGAATACTACGTGGGTTACCACGTTGATACTGCAAGATAGGAAAAATGTCTTTTCTTTCTACCCATCTAAGTTCTCAGCTAGAGCCCCTGTAACAAAAGATTATCAAAAGAAAAGCATACAAATTCATTTAATGTAAGTTTTACATAACAAGGCAACCATTCTTAAAGCAAATGAAGAACCAAAGATGTGGTTAAACCTTCATTTTTGTGGTTAAACCTGAGTGTTTCTACGTTTCATTTGATGAAGAGTGGAAAGCTGTGGAAATACATGAAAGGACAAAGAGGCTGAGCTAACTGTAATAAACTGGGGAACTTTAGCAAGGCCTGTTCACTTCGATTCCTCTCATTGTCCTTCCAATCTTCAGTTGGAATAAGAATACTTCTTTCCTATGGATACAGGGAGGGTACCTGTCACATGAGGGCCTTACGACCTGCTTCAGGGGAGAACCAGAGATGCCATTTCTTAAATTCCTTTAGCTTGAAATATTTAATAAGCCAAGGTGCCATATTTCAGTAGCTTGTCCTGAACCCCATCAACATATTAGGCCCTGAGTCAGTGGACTGACATTCACATGGTGATACTGGCAGGATCTCCGCCTGCATGGGGAATAAACAACCTTTACGTGGAGCATACATCAATTCTGGTAAGGATGCTTTAGTACTTCTTTTAAGGTCCAAGACCTCCAAGATGATCCATCTGCCATCAGACTAGGTGGCAGCTGGTCTCCTACATATCAAGGGCTTGGTATGGATCCCAGGTTAGGCATTCAGCCGTAGGGTCAATAATTCATTCCTTGTTGCCCTGGTAAAACAAAAAATGTCCTGGGAAATAAAAGTGGTTACATTTACGGTCAGAGGCGGTGGCTCACACCTGTAATCCCAGCACTTAGGCACACTGAGGCAGGAGGATCACTTGAGGCCAGGAGTTCAAAACCAACCTAGGCAACACAGCATAACCCTACCTCTACAAAAAATTTAAAAATTAGCTAAGTGTGGTGATGCATGCCCATAACCCTAGCTACTTGGGAGATGGAAAGGTCACTTGAGCCCAAGGCTTTGAAGCTGCAGTAAGCCATGGTCATGCCACCACACTCTAGCTTGGGTGACAGAATGAGACTCTCTTTAAAAAAAAAAAAAAAGTGGGGCCAGGCGCGGTGGCTCACGCCTGTAATCCCAGCACTTTGGGAGGCTGAGGCAGGCGGATCACAAGGTCAGGAGATCGAGACCATCCCTGGCTAACATGGTGAAACCCCGTCTCTACTAAAAATACAAAAAAAAAATTAGCCAGGCGTGGTGGCTGGCGCCTGTAGTCCCAGCTACTCTGGAGGCTGAGGCAGGAGAATGGTGTGAATCCGGGAGGCGGAGCTTGCAGGGAGCAGAGATTGCGCCACTGCACTCCAGCCTGGGTGACAGAGCGAAACTCCATCTCAAAAAAAAAAAAAAGCAGTGAATTCTCAAGTCTTACAAAGTATATTTCTAATATTTCTGCCCACTATGAATTTTGACCCTTTCTCAACAACATGCCAAGGAAGCTCGGACGTTTTCATAAGCCCTTGCTAGAACATGTAATTCCAAATCACACAGGGGTAAGTACCCGCATGATGATACATCTTCACCCAGCAGAACCTTATATTCCATGCCCTCTCATCTTCCCATATCCTCAAGATCTATTCCCACAAATGTTTCCACAATACCTGAATTATTAGGGCACATTATTTTAACATATACTATATTCTTCACAGCAGGGATCGTAATTCCCCATTTAGCCTATGCTGAGATGCTACTTAAGCAATTCAGCCTAAAAGTAATGAGTGATGATGTGGCCAGATCTTGAGGAGAATAAGCATGATCATACATAGAACTAACTTCAGGTAAGTCACTATATAGAATCCAGAGAAAGTAGGGCTATTTTCTCCTGGCTAAAATGACTTGGGGAAAAATGAGGATTCAATATTGTTCAGCACATACAACCAGAGGTCTCATTTCCAGGTGTCAGCACCCTATTTCTCTATCAAAGCCCTGGCTTTGACAGGTGATCTGTCAAAACTGTATGTTCAGACTTATATTGCAGCCTTGCCACTCTTATATCTCGGGGTTAATTTTCAACAAAGTATTCTCTGTGAACGTGCAATGAAGTCTCTCTTAAATTATAGCAGTTCTCTGGCTTTCACAGTGTGCCTTAAGCTGGCTGTGAGCTACTTCGGGCCCATCTTTTTCTTAAGTCTTTAATGCTGCCAAAACACCAAAATCCTAACAGTTATCCATGCCCCTATGCCCATCAAATGCAACAGCCATACGTCTTTCTTTTCACCTATACCTCATGAAAAATTATTTCATTGAAAGCTGTGGTCATTGTGATGCCACTGCATGCCAAGGTCATTGTCAGCTCCCAGATGACTAGCAGTCCTTAACGGCCTTCAAAGAGGGAAGCAATCTAACTTAACCCCATCCTAGGTACCTACGTTCTAGGAACACCACTGATTATAATTAGTTTTGCCTGAGTTCTTTCAAAATCAGAGTTTGAGGCCAAGTTTACATGTCAATAATTCTTTGGTGAGTACAGGGAAGGAAAAGTAAGGGAAAGGGGAAATGAGGCAGGACAGGAGGGAAAACAACTATAAGGTGGTACATTAACAAACTGGCTATAGCCTTACAAGAAATCGCGATAAGCTACAAGTCTCAGGAATATATCCACAGAGGCTAAATGGAGACCATTTGTCTCAGCTCCTTTCTATCTCCTACCACCCATGGGTCAGTGTTTGCTCCACAGCATAACTTTCTTGTATTACTATTTTGAGGCCTGACCCCTCCAAGCAGCTGCTGGCGAAGCTTGAGGCTTTGTAGGTCTAGATGGGACACATCATGCTTTGAATTTGTTACGACTCTTACCCTAAAGGTCACAGGAAGGCTGTACCAAAGTGGAGGCTAAGATGAACTATATGGTATCAAAGATGAGGTTACAATGAAAATGGCCAGGGCTTTACAACCACAAGAATGACATGAGCTGCTACTGTGGCCACTCTAAAAAGGAAGTGGGACAAGCAACTGAGGTTTGAGAAGGGAGCCAAATGAATCTGGGCAGAGAAATCAACAGGGCCCAGTATAAATTTTATGCCAATGTATGTTAACATTTAGGCTGGGTGCAGTGGCTCACACCTGTAATCCCAGCACTTTGAGAGGCCAAGGCATGAAGATCACTTGAGGCCAGGAGTACAAGACTAGCCTGTGCCACATAGCAAGACCTCATCTCTAGCAAAAAAAAGAAAAAATTCTAAAAAGTTTACACGAAAGAGCAAATGTAAGTATAATTTTGAAAAACTGATTCAAATAGAAACAAGAGGCCTGAAAACTCACAACAAATAAGAAATCTAAGTAATTTAAAAGTAATCTCGTAAGTTCAGATAATTTTACCAAGTTCCATCAAACTTTTAAGGAACAAAATCTAATATTATACAAGTTCATCCAAAAAACAGAAAAATTACTTACATTCCTGACCTCATTCCATTAGGTTACTACTATACCTCAATTCCTAAGTCTCTTATTGACAATAGTAAATAAAATTAAAAGTTAATCTCTCAATAATCCACTTCTAGAATGGCAGCATGAGGAGCTCCACAGACCCACCCTCTCCAGCCAAAACAACCATACAAGTAAAATTTTAAATTAAAAAATTAAGAAAACACGTAAAGTCTCTGAAATTGTCTTAAGAGCAAGAAGCAGATCAAGAAACATTAATTCAAAGAAGTATACTAAATCTTGATAAGAACAGTGAGAGTCTATGGTCTCTGAGCATAACATATCCCCTCCTTCCCTACCTCCAGTTCAATAAGAGAGAAATTCCACTTCCTGTGGATGTGGCCAAGAAAATGGGGCTCCAAGTCAAAGGATAAACTCTCTCACCAGGAGGGAGGGGCCACCAGCATTTCTCATCCCCCCAGCTCTAAACTACAATGGCTACATTTCTGGTGAGCATGGCCAAGTGGTCAGAGCTTCCTTCCTCACCAGTCCCTACTCACAGGATAAAGGCTCTACACCCAGCACCAGCAGGCAGAGAATACTGGTGCCCGAAACGCCTTCACTTTAGCTCATTCATAGTGTGAAGTTTCCATACCAGAAGAGGTAAGATAAGGAGATCGGCGACTACCATCTCAGCCCAGCACCCTGCTAGAAAAATCATGGTGTCACTCCAACAAGCTACTACTCCCTCCAGATCACTGGCTCCAGATCAATGGCTCAGAGATTTTGCCCAGAGGGAGAGACAGTTCGTAAAAACAGAGAGCTTCAAAATACTCACTTAAAGGGACTAACTTTAACTGAAATAGCAGAGTATAAGGGAAGTTCAAGCCTAAGGGTACTCTGGAAACAATGAAGACTTTGGTGGTAAGCAATTAAGAGTAAGCCAGTAGATCCATGAGAGACATAAACTATATTATAAGCCAGATAGTTTACTACAGAGAACTAGGAAAAGAGTTAAGAGCCCTCCTGGAATCAGAACAAACCTCAAACACTGGCCTCAAAAACTACCCCAGCAGAGTTGCCTGAAACTAATTAGATCAGACTATGAGGCAAGTTATGACTGGAGCACTGTTACAACAATAGAACAATCGACCAGCAATTAGTGGATCGACCAGCAATTAGTGGATCCTAATAGCTGGTGTGATAACGACAGAGGTAGGCAGTTCGACAAAGATGTAAGGGAAAGAGACTGTCAGAGAGAGCCCTGCTAAAAACCCTTTCATCCAAAGGTAACTGTGGAAATGCCCAATGCTGCATCCACCATTAGAGAAGTAATATCAAAGACTTCACCTAGCAGTAGAACAGTCCAGCCAGGTCACTAAACAAGCAAATATCAAAAACAAGCATTAGGAGTGGAGGGAAGCAGATTCCAGTGTTACAATATATTACTTAAAATCTCCAGTTCTCAACAAAAAACTACAAGACATACAAAGAAACAGGGAAAGGAGACCAATATACAGGGAATTAAAGCAAGCACGAGAAACTACCTGTGAGAGTGCCCAGATGTTAGATTTGACAAACAAAGCTTTCAAAGTAGCCACTATAAATATGCTCAAAGAAATAAAGGAAACCATGCTTAAAGAAATAAAAGATGATGTGATCATAATGTCTCATCAAATAGAAAATATCAATAAAGAGACAGAAATTTTTCAAATTGGAATTCTGGAGATAAAAAGTATAATAACTGGTCAGGTTCAGCAGTTCACACCTGTAATCCCAGCACTTTGGGAGGCCAAGATAGTTGGATCACTTGAGCTCACAAGACCAGCCTGGGCAACATAGCGAAACCTCATCTCTACAAAAAAATACAAAAATTAGCCAGGCATGGTCACATGCACCTGTGGTCCAGCTACCAGGAAGGCTGAGATGGGATGATCGCTTGAGCCTGGGAGGTTAAGGCTGCAATGAGCCAAGATCACACCACTACACTCCAGCCTGGGTGACAAAAAAAAATTAACATTAAAAAATGAAAAGTATAATAACTGATATGCAAAACTGAGTAGAAGGGATTATCTGTTATCTTTCAACTGACAGAAGAATGAATAAACAAAGAAAACAGGTCAATGGAGATTATACAATCTGAAGAACGGGTTTTTAGAAATGAAAAAAAAATAAGCAGAACCTCAGAGAAATGTAGGACACCATTAAGCACATATACATGGAAGGGGGCTACCAAAAAGAGGAGAAAAAAAGGAGCAAAAAAAATTTGTTTTAAGAAGAGCTGAAAACTTCCAGTTTGATGAAACATTAATTAAAAACAATAATCCAGGAAGCGCCACAAATTCCAAGCAGAATAAACACACAATAGTAAAAACACTGAAAGATAAAAAGAGAATATTTTGAGAGCATATAAATAAATATGACTCTTCACATACAAGGAAACTGCATTGTGGTTAACAGGTAACATAGAAACAATGGAGGCTCAAAGGCACCAGGAAAATAATGTTCAAAGTGCTAAAATAAAAAAACTGTCAACTATGAGTCTTATGTCCATTAAAACGATCTTTCAAAAATGAAGGTGAAAATATAGGTGTAAATATTTATCACTGGCCGGGCGGAGTGGCTCAAGCCTATAATCCCAGCACTTTGGGAGGCTGAGGCGGGTGGATCACGAGGCCAGGAGTTTGAGACCAGCCTGGCCAAGATGGTGAAACCCCATCTCTACTAAAAATACAAAAATTAGCCAGGTGCAGTGGTGGGTACCTGTAATCCCAGCTACTCGGGAGGCTGAGGCAGAAGAATCACTTGAACCTGTGAGGTGGAGGTTGCAGTGAGCTGAGATCATACCACTGCACTCTGGTCTGGGTGACAGAGCAAGACTCCATCTCAGAAAAAAATAAATTAAAAAGTATTCTCTTACATTAGGCAATGGTTTAATATGATACCAAAGCATAAAAACAAAAGAAAAAATAGATATACTGGACATTATAAAAGTTGAAAATATTTTCGTTTCCATGGACACCATCAGGAAAGTGAAAAGAAAATCCAAAGAATGAGAATATTTGCAAATCATATATCTGATACGAGACTTACATTTAGAAAACCTAAAGAACACTTACAATTCCATAACAAAAAGATACGTAACTCAATTTCTTAAAATGGACTAAGGATCTGAATAGACATTTCTCCAAATAAGACATACAAATGGCCGATAAACACATGAAAAGATGCTTGATATCATTAGCCATCAGGAAGATGCAAATCAATGCCACAAGGACACAGCACTTCATTCTGACTAGAATAGCTATTATCAAAAAGACGGATAATAATACATGTTAATGAGGATGCAGAGAAACTGACACCCCATATACTGGGGATGTATACTGCTATAAGCACTTCAGAAAACAATCTGGATGTTCCTCAAAATATTAAACACAGAGTTATCATATGACCCACAACTCCACTCCTAGGTATATACCCAGGAAAAATGAAATATATGTCCACATAAAACCTTGGGCATACATGTTAACAGCAATATTATTAATACTAACCAAAAAGTGTAAACAACACAAATGTCCATCAACTAATGAACGCATAAATACATAGTATATCTATGCAATGGGATATTATCTGGCAATGAAAATGAATTAAGTAGTGACACATGCTACAATATGGATGAACATCAAAAATAATATGCTAAGTGAAAGAAGCCAGTCACAAAAGATCACATATTGTATTATTCCATTTTATGGAATGTCTAAAATAGACAAGTTTATAGAGACAGAAATTGAATTGGTGGCTACTTAGGGCTAGTGGGGTTGGGGGTAATAATAAGGTGACATGAAAAAAAGCTAATCTCATTAATGAACACATGCAAGAATCCTAAATGAGACATTAGCAAACCAAATCTAGCAGTCAATTAAAAAGATTATTAATTACGTCATGATCAAATTGAGTCTATCCTAGAAAATAAGAGCAATTTAACATTATGAAATCAACAAATGTAACCCAACAAATGGAACACAGAGATTAAGGTAAGGGGGAAACTTTTATGATCTCAAAGATACAGAATAATAATTTGATACAGCTTAATATACACTTATTATGAATATAAAATAAAATACTTAGTATATTAGAAATATAAGAGAACATCCTTTTTTATTTTTTTAAGATGGAGTCTCGCTCTGTCACCCAGGCAGGAGTACAGTGAATGGATCTCGGCTCACTGCAACGTCCGCCTCCCGGATCCAAGCAATTCTCTTGCCTCAGCCTCCTGTGTAGCTAGGACTACAGGTGTGTGCCACCACACCCGGCTAATTTCTTGTATTTTAGTAGAGACAGGGTTTCATCCTGTTGGCCAGGCTGATCTCGAACTCCTTGTCTCAGGTGATCCACCATCCTCTGCCTCCCAAAGTGCTGGGATTACAGGTGTGAGCCACCACACCCGGCCAAGAACAACCTTAACACGATAAATGTATATATAAAATTTAGATCAGTTATCATTCTTAATGGTGATATTAGATTTAGACCCTACGAGAAAAAGAAAAATATGATCATTATCACTATTTCTATTCTATATTATATTCTAGTTTCTAGCCAGGCAGTATACTAGGACAAAAATAAAAGAAAACATCAAATACTAGAAAGGAAGAAAGAAAACTATAATTCATAGAAATATAACTGTTTTCATAGAAAGTCCCTCATAATCTAAAGAAATATTATTAAAATTAGTAGTAAAATTTGCAAGGTAGCTGAATATAGGATCACCATACTGAAAAAAAGGGAACTTCTATTCAAAAAAAAAAAAAAACTGGAAAACATGCTTAATAATTGATAATGTTTACGAGAGCAAAACAATAAGGTACCCAGCAATAACTTTAACAAAACACATGCCAGATTTTTTAAGAATTTTTTCAATTTCATAACTTAAGTAAAATGCTATGAAACTACCTAAAATAAGTAATGATATATGCCATATCTCTTAATAAAAAGACTTAATATCATAAAGATGACAATTCTCCCAAATTCATCTTTAAATTCACTGCAATTTCAATTTCAAACTTGAAAAGCTTATTATAAAATGTATACGGAAGAGGAAAGGACCAATAGATAAGATTTTCCTAAAAATGGAGGAAAAAAGGAAGGGAGTCATTGACCAGGTATCAAGACTAACAATAAAACTTCAATAATTGAGGCAGTGTAATATTACCACAAGAATAAAAACCAGACCTATGAAGCAAAATTTAAAAGCTCAGAAATAGACCCTCATGTATGTGTAGAGAAATTTGATATACAACAGAGTTGACATTAATGGACAATTACTCTAGAATGAAAGGATAATACATTCGATAAATTGCATTTGGACAATAGGTTATACATAAACAGGTTACACATATTTATATAGAAACAAATAGAATTGGACCTTAACTCACACCTCACAAATAAAATTCAATTACAGATAGATGAAGACTATTAAGAGAATATCATTATGATGCTGGGGTAGACAAAGATGATTTAAACAAGGCACAAAAATTATAAACCATAAATTAAAAGAATGAAAAATTTGACTACATTAAAATTGAGAACTTCTGTCACTAAAGCTACATAAAAAGGTAAAGTAGAGAAACCCTTAGTCATAAAAAGATGTCTGCAATGCATTTAACTAAAAATTAGCATTCATAATAAACAAAAAAAATCCCTAAAAGTCACTAAGAAAAGAATAACCAATCTAATATGAAATCAGCAAAAGAAATGAACAGGCACTTCACAAAGTTGGCAAAGGAGAAGAACAAATGGACAAAATGCATGAAAATATGGCCCATGATCATTAACAATCATGAAAACATCAGTTATGATCCCGGTAAGAAATTTTAAACCTGGATATTAGCAAATATTCAATAAATTTGAAAATATTAAGTATGGATTACGATGAGGTACAATAGGAATTATCCACATGCTGCTGGTAGGAATGTGAACTACTTTGGAAAACAATACAGCACCATTTTATACATTTAAAAAAGAGCACCTTGTTACTGGTGCACCAAGAGTTAATACAAGAAGCCCATAACATCATTCTTTGTAATAGCAGATACATAGAAATATCCTATTAGGAAGTAAATGGAAAAATAAATTGTGATCTATTCCCCAACAGAATATCACACAGCAATGAAAGTAAGTGAAATACATCTTCAAGCAAAATGGATGAATTTCAAAAACATAAATTTGAAGGGAAAAATAAAACGCAGGACACTACCTAAAAGAGTGGTATTTTTATAAAGCTCAAAAACATGCTGGTTAGGTATACACACATCTATGATAAAATTATTTTTTAAAAACCAGTGAATAATAAACACAAAACTCAGGTTAGTGTTTACTCAGATGGGAAGGAAAGAAGCCAAATGCAACTGAGGAATGCATAAGAGGCTTACAAGGTATTGGTATTACTTTGTTTCATAAGCTGACTATTGGATGTACAAGCATTTACTCTATTTATTATTATTATATATCCTTTAAGAGAAGAACTATTTCATTTAAAAACTTTACATATATATGTGTGTATATGTGTGTGTGTGTATGTATATATGTGTGTGTGTGTGTGTGTGTATATATATATATATATATTTTTTTTTTTTAGATGGAGTTTTGCTCTTGTTGCCCAGGCTGGAGGGCAACGGCACAATCTCAGCTCACTGCAACCTCTGCCTCCCTGGTTCAAGCGATTCTCCTGTCTCAGCCTATCCAGTAGCTGGGATTACAGGCACCCACCACCACGCCCAGCTAATTTTTGTATTTTTAGTAGAGATGGAGTTTCATCATGTTGGGCAGGCTGGTTTTGAACTCCTGACCTCAGGTGATCCACCCACCTCAGCCTCTCAAAGTGCTGGGATTACAGGCATGAGCCACCATGCCTGGCTAAAACTTCTATATTTTTTAAAAGCAAGGAAACAGCAGGAATCAGACAAACTGTTTTCTGGCCCAATCTCTGCTACTATAAGGGCCTTTTCACATAACACAGAACCATCTTAAATCTCATTTTGCATATCAAAAAAGGGTTTCAATTAGATTCTTTTAAGGTCACTTCTGCCATTGACTACAAGGATTTCTGCATGAATAGCTTTTTGCCTTTAAATAATTCCTATAGTTATTAAGTAAAACTCAGAACCATGATAACAGAAAAATGATTGGGGCTAATTTGCATTTCTTTTATAAATACAATAAAATTATATATCAAAGGTAACGGCCAGTATTTGTAAGCAGTAAAAACTCCTGTTTATGTTTCTTTTCCTTTTTTTAAATAAAAATAACATGAAGTAGTTCTCACCTATTCAAAACTACTTTCATTTTGGGGTCCTTCACATTTTGTTTTGTGTTTTTTTCTGAGCCTTACGGAGATTTCATGGATATAACTGAAATATTAACACTTACTTTAAAATATGAGTGAAATTAAATAGATACTCTGCTGGTAGAATTACAAATTAGAATGACTGGAAAGCAACTGGTGATATATATTAAAGCCTTCATATAAATATTAAAGGACCTATTCATAAAGATGTTCACTGTACTATTATTTATGATAAAAATATGGAAAATGTATAGGAATGAGTATTTCCAGTCATTAATTAAAACAGTATTTTGAAGAATATGTAATGATATGAGGAAAAATTCATAAAATCATTTCAAGCAAAAATAAAATACAAAATTAAGATGGTAGTTCACACTTTTGCTAGCATATCTAAAAATAATTCAGGAGAAAGAGTAAAGGAAATATATCAAAATGGTAACAAATAACAGGCTCTAAGTGGTACAGTTTCAGGTGATTTTCTTTTTCCTTTCTGGCCTTTTCCTGTATTTTATAATGTTTCCATTGAACACGTATTCATTTAATAATCAAGTCTTGCAGAATCAAGACATAGCAATGTAGTAACTGAATGGATTCTGACTCTGGGGTATTACCAGTTTTGTTTTCTACCATTTTAATGAGCACAGTTTAATAGAAAATTTCAATTCTGATGTTGTTCTCTAGACAGTATTAGTAATTCTCCTTGAAATACATCAAGATTCCTTACCACAACTAAAATGCATATACAAGTAGCTAAATAACCGCATTTGCTGAAGAATTTTCTACTGCAACTGAGCTGACGAAAGAAAAAAGAGAATGAGAATACTTCGTGTTTATTATGTAAGTGAGCAAAATTATACCAAAATTTACTTAGAATTAATCTTCACTTCATAAAGAAAAAAAGCCCAGGAGGAAGGAAAGCACAATGGTCCCCAATCAAGAAAGCTGTCTTAAAGGCTTATCACCATAAAAAGGCTTATCACCATAAAATTTGCTTTTAACATAAAACAGTCTTGTTTTACTATTCTTTGATAAAATACTTCCAAATATTTCCTGCTTTTCTTTCTTATAGATAATATAAACATTATTAAAGTGATTTTTAAAATAACTTATACCTCAAAATTATTCTAATACAGAGGACATAGTGAGGAAACAACAAAAATTTCAAAAGAGAGAAACCTTCAGACTTCCAAAGGCTATTCTGTTTTTTTTTTTTTTTTTTTTTTGAGACGTAGTCTCACTCCGTTGCAGTGGTGCGATCTCAGCTCACTGCAAGCTCCGCCTCCCAGGTTCATGCCATTCTCCTGCCTCAGCCTCTGGAGTAGCTGGGACTACAGGCGCCCGCCACCACGACCAGATAATTTTTTGTATTTTTAGAAGGGATGGGGATGTTCTACAAGGATGTTCAACAATGAACATAATCCATGTTAGCCAGGATGGTCTCGATCTCCTGACCTCGTGATCTGCCCGCCTTGGCCTCCCAAAGTGCTGGGATTACAGGCGTGAGCCACCACGTCAGTCAAAGGCGATTAATTTCTAACTGTAGTAATAATATTTGAAACAGATGTCTATCTACTTTCAAATTCAAACAGGATCACGGTTTACACAGTTTAATAAAACTTTAATTAAGGTTCTGCAGTAGTGTAAACTGATCATGTCATGCAACTAAACACTTGCTTAATATCAAAATCTATTCAAGCTTCACTAATGCTAAAGTCAACCTGACATTTCATAATTCATCCAAGGGAAAATGTTATTCAAATTAATAAAAACATAAAATTTACCCTCTTATTTCATTACATAAACTTTTTTTTAGAAGCAAGCATTTGAAATAGAGATGAAATATCTTAAATTGGAAAAAAAGGAAACAACTTTGTTTCTAAAGAGCTTCTTTTTTGAAATTAGGCACTTATATTTCAATATGAACATTTTGCGATCAAATAATTTTGGGGCTTAGAAACATTTAATAAGAAAATAGTTTCTCCTTAAAATTGATCAATTAACTGTACATTTTCCTCAATCTGTTTTAGGAGGACAATCTCATATAGTAACCTGGTAAAGTAAGCTGAGTGCCAATGCCATTTAAGACATCTAAAAATAAAGAACAAGAGTGAACATTTATTGAACAACTATTATATGCCAGATATTTCATGTAATTCCCACAACATCCTTACTGAATTGGTATTCTTATTATCTTCATTCTACAGATGAGGACACTGAGTGGGAGAGCTGGAATACAAACTCAGATATCTGCCTCAAAAGTTCAGTATAGAACCATCTACACTAGTTTTAGTCAAAACACAGAAGAGAATTTTTTTTCCTTTTTCATGTCCCAGAATGCATTTTTAAAACAAATGCAACATATTTTACATTTAAAAAATTCTAAGGTTCCTCACGTACTTTAAAAATAAAAATTTCTACCATTATGAAAAAATAAAGATCAGAACCATACAAAAGAAAGTCAGTTAATCAACACTGACCAAGCATCTTTTGGGTTCTATATTCCATTTTGTAAAATACATAGAAAGAAACAGAAGCACGTTTTGACATTTCATACAGTTAAAACTGTGTGGATAGAAGTACACCAACAATTCAGGAAACTAGTAATTACAAATAGATTTTGTAAGAACAACAAGAACAGAGAAGAGTACATAAGAATGGAAGATAGTGCAGGCAGAGAAAGGGAGGGACTGAGTCAAATGGAATGAGATGAACAGAATATTTTCCCAAAGTGAATTATGAATCAGGTTCCAAAGAAAGAGAAAAGCACAAGAAAAAATTCATAAATAAAACTTATACATGTTGGGTATAAAGGTTATCCAATTTTTTTTCATTTTTAATCCAACTTCTAAGAAGAGAGTCCACATAAAGCGGACTTGCCTTACTCTGTTTCACATTCTTTCTCATTTCTGATTCAAGGGTTTTATTATCATGAACCCTAATCCATTCACTATGGACAAGAACATTTTTTGTATTTCTTAAGAACCTCAAATGTTTTCCTTAAGAGCAAACAATTCATGTAAAACAAGCAACTCTGCAGTTTTTAGTGGAGGCTTCCTATTTTATACTAAGAGCAAATGCTCCAGGATGAATTTCTAGGGGCTTTATCTGTCCTCTCAACCGTTTTTTACCTAGCTTGATAAATATAATTTTCCTGTTAGCATATACTGACGGGCCATAGGGGAGGTTGCACAGAAGCATGATGAGATTAAAAATTTGGTATGGGTTATCTAGAAAACACCTCTGAAATCCCCACACATATAAATAGAGTTGACAGCTATATGAAAATATAGTCTCTTAAAAAGAAATTACTAATCAACCTGAAAATAATAAGCATGTGTCAGGTTTCCCAGACATTTTCAAGAAATCTGAACATTTAAACAGAGAACAGTATGAATAAATAATATTTTAGGAAAATAATACAATGGGCATTAACCTCTCAAAGAGGGAACCAGTTCAACTGCATAACACTTCAACCTGGTTCAGTTTTTGTTTTCATATTACCCAGAGTTTTTAAAAGAGACTTCCTGTGGGGAGTCAGAGAAACAAAGACAACTGATGAGGTAAACAGGGAAATTATCCCTTATTGATTAGTGAAAAGCTGTAATCACAGAGACTAATTTATCGTGTTGCTGGCAACTTCTGCGTATTTTTTATCTCTGGTAAAAACTAGCCATTATAATCTAATACAGTCAAACATGAAACCACATCTGACTTGTGAACAAAATCATTTCAACAACTGCATTAAAAGTTCTTAGCAAATAATTATAAGAAAAAAATACAGTATTTATTGTGGCAGAATTATATTCTACTAACCAAAATAATTTGCGACTCCCAAGTAATGAGTTTATTCATTAAATTGTGTAAATGGTACTCTGTATAATTATTAGATTTGTAAGTATCAGTCTCATATAAAGAATTAAAAATCTTAGAGCTGAAAGGTTTAGAAGGGACTTAAGTCATAAACACTCCCTTTTGTCTCTGAAATTCCAAAACCACCAGAAGAAAAAAGGTACAAAGATGAAACAGTTATGGTACCTTGCTCTAAAGGAACTAATGCTATATGCTACTATTCTTAACCAAGAAAAGATTTTCCCATGCCAGTTAGCCAATCTTCCATTTTAAGTGATCAGTCCAGATTCTAGATCATGACCTTCCCTGTCTCTCAATTGTACGCTCTTTTCAACATACTACTTGACTTCCTCTCCTGAAAAAGAGAACAGATGTAAAATGCTAAAATAAGAACAATAAATGTATTGAAACATATTACTCTATCTCATCCATTACTGTGATGAAAAATTACAAACAAAAAATTATTCGACCTAAGAAATGAGAACACAAAGAAGATCTGAATTATATGAGATTAAGAAAGTTAAAGTAAAAAATAATCAACTAGTCCTTCCTTATTATATGGTTTCATAATACAATTAAGAAGGGTCATTCGATGATTTAAATGGCAGGTAAAATTAAAACAAATAAAAGGAAATACCCTTGACATGCATTAACAAGCCTCCAGAATACACAAAGTCACAGAACAGAGGGCGCATTGTTAAATCCAGTAACATAATTTTAAAATAAGCTGCATCATTAGTGAAGCAAACATCTGATTATTTATGTTCAACATAAATATAATTTTCCATAATGGAAAAATTATATTCTGGAATCTAAGGGGTCACTAAGGAAGCTTTCTATTTGTTACAAATTATACTATATCTTATTACATTTTTGCAATATTTATATTCCTTTGAAAAATCAAGTGGTGACTACTGGATTAGCAAAAATGTGTTCATTTAACACAGATAGAACCTGTAATATCAAATATTTTAAATATTAAGAATTTTAAAAAGCAAATTTGCTATTTTACTTTTAACATCATTTTAAACCTTGCTTTCCTCATAACTCCTTGACTATATGTAAAATATATGTTTAATCTAGTTATTATGGAAACTAAAGATTTCTTTTTTACAATAACTCTGCCTCAGCTGAACTCCACTGCCACAGCCAATAGGCCTTACTGCATTTTGCTTTGCAAAAAAAATAACAACATCATGCTGAAGACAAAGGGGAGGTCCTCTCTGGAAAAAGTTTGTGAAGATATGAAGCCAGCTGGCTGGCTGGCAGACGATGACAGTATGGGCAGGCTGCAAACCAGCCTGGAAAACTGCTGCAGACATTTCATTGCCATCCACTCTGGTGCATTCTGATAAATCAATTCAGAAGGATAAAGTATAGGTAATATCTCTATTACAGATGATGACTGGAGTCACTAAAATGTTAGAGAAAATTTAATCACAGGAGTTATAAGATGAAACTCTTCTTGAAAGTTTTTATTGTGGTTTTTAGTACATACTTTCTGGTCTTCCTGGTAATTTAACATCAATCCTCCATCAAGTCGTACAATGAGTGTATGTCACAGCGCTTCCTTCAAAATAATGTTTAAGTTTAAAAATATCATTTCAGATATTATCAACTGATTTCAAATGAGTCTTTTTCTTCATCTTGCATCCCTCTACCCTTAGCAAGTTACCTGGGCTATCCAGTTCCTCACATTCACTAAAATGTCACTGTAGTTAGACAATATAGGGATCAAATAGAAAAGTCAATATTAGTAAATATGTGGTAACTTTGCTCTAAAAAAACACTGCCAGTACTCTCTGTATAGAAATATTATATAACTGAAAGGGTAGAATAAGGAAGAGTACATCATTTAAAGTTCAAAATATATTTTTCCATAGATTTTAAACATTGTCTCTCTTTATCCACCTCTCCCCTCAGGATATGATCAATAACCCGTCTCTATCTTGAAGGCTCTTTAATTATCAACCTTTGTGCTCTAACAGCACCTTCCACATAGAATTACCATCTCATACAGCTGTCACACATGTCTCCTTGCCTCAGGGGTCTTTCAAGCTCATGAACCACCAAGGCTGACTGTCAGTCATTTTTGTTTCATCAATAACCAGTAGAATATCTGGCTCTAACAGACCTCCAACATTTGAGTATGGATATAGAAACAGAGGGTCCTACATTAGAATCCAGCACTACGACTGGCTGAACCTCACTGTGCATTAAAACCCTTCATCTGTAAAATGGGTTGACAGTAACTACTATCTTCAATGGGACCGGCCTAGCACACTGCCTAGCACATATAAAAGAAAACCACTGTAGCCTCTTGGGGGTGTGTGTGTATGTGTGTTTTCTGCTGTTACTTGTATATAACTGCATTTCAACCATCCACATTAAGTTTAAATGTCACCTCTTTTATCCACAGCCCCTCATGTTTCCCTAATTTTGGGTTGTAATTATTTCTTAGCAATCTGACAAATTTCTAAGGTCTGTGTATGCTAAAGCATAAGGTCACGGAAGAATTTAACACATATAATCATGGGAGGGGGTGTAGCTTTTAACTTTCTTTTTAATAGGGGTAATCATGTCTCGATAAGTTAAAACTTGTGTAGAGCCTCAAGGGAGAAACCAGTCAATATAATCCACTGGATTTTTTTTAAAGCCCTTGACAAGGTACTACCACAAAAGTTATTATAATGAACTGAGTCATCATAGGATTCAATGAATTTTTACTGGAGAAACAAAGACCAGTGAAAAAAGGAATTATTTTGGCAGGAAAACCATAAACAGGGAAGGTGCTGGAAGTAGCCTTAACATTTTTATAAATGATGTAAAAGAGGAAATATAGATTAAATTTTCCAGGTCTGCAAAAGATACTAAGTTTTTCCAGCATGTGAAATGCCAAGGCAGTGGGATAACCTACAAGATTTCCAAAACTTTGTAAGTTACTAGGGGGGAAAAATTCAAGTAAGATTCAAATTGAAAAACTATAGGGTTACTGTACTTCTCAGGATAAGGGCCTTAGTTATCACAAAAAGGATCTAGAAGTCACCTCTGGGACACTGCATTAATAAGTTCCTGCAGCCAAAAAAGCTAACAACGGCACAGACATCACTAGAGAAGAGAAAATATGGTTCTCATCTTATTTAACATCAGAGTTCATCTTTACTTGAAATACTACATGCAATTTCTAGTCTTACATAGACTAGCCCTCCAAAAATATCTGCTGCTGAATAAAAAAAAATCTATAACCTTGCTTTCACCAAAAAAAAAAAAAAAAAATAGAAACTGAGGAAAATTCAAACAAATAAAAATGAAATAAATGATCAGGTGAACCACAGGACAGCCATATAAACAAAAACAACAAAGATCAGCATTCTTTCAGTCTAGAAAGGTGAAGGCTGCAAGGAAACATTATAGATGTGAAGACTCTACATACCCCATAAATGATGGACAGCATGGACAAAGCAGAGTGCTAAGGACATGCTGCCATACACTTCAGCTAGAATACCCACTTTGGTTGAGGAGAAATATGAAGTGAAGAAAAGAAGCTAAAATCTAATCACTTTCCAAATATAGCAGTTTCACTAATGGCTGAGCACTGTGGTTTAGATTGAGGATAACTAAGATATTTGGAGGACTTAATACCAAATTTAAAAAGTAAAATCGTAAAACATCAATTCTAGTCTTCCGTAACATATTCATTATCAAAGACAGAATAACAGACTGAATCAACTTCACATTTCATAGTTCTCAACTTCTCATTTTGTCTTTCCCATATTAAGTCTACTTGTGCTCTGAATTATTTTTTGGTAGTGTATCATCTATGATTTTTTTTTTTTTTTTTTGAGACAGCATTTCACTCTTGTTGCCCAGGCTGGAGTGCAATGGCACAATCTCGGCTCACTGCAACCTCCACCTCCTGGGTTCCAGCGATTCTCCTACCTCAGCCTTTCAAGTAGCTGGCATTACAGGCTTATGACACCACGCCTGGCTAATTTTGTATTTTTAGTAGAGATGGGGTTTCACCATGTTGGTCAGGCTGGTCTCGAACTCCTGAACTCAAGTGATCCACCCGCCTCAGCCTCCCAAAGTGCTAGGATTACAGGCGTGAGCCACCCGCCCGGCCTTAACTGTGAAATTAAACATCTTTCTCTTCAGAGCAGGACTAGATCATCTCTTTTGACACACTTTACAATATGGTATCAAAATCACTCATGTTGCATAAATATTTAATAATTCCATTTGTAAGAAAGACATTATTCACAAACTACAGATATAAAATATTATTGTTAAACTGCATTACACCTTCCAGGTTTAGGACAGATGAGCCACAAAAGGAATTTAGAGGCTCATGGTAAGTCAGGGTGCATGCAAGTATGTTTGAAGAAAAATGTTTAAGAATACATAACAGCTTTCAAACCACAAGTATAAACACATGAAATTTCAAATAAAAGCTAGAAAGGCGTTGATGAAAACCTGCAAAATGTAATTATAGGTTTTTGCATATCAAAGAGATTATATAAAGAAATAAAAAGTGTCTAGATCTAAGTAATATCTACAATATATTTTATATAATACATGTCTGTGCCATTTTTAGTTGTTTTTGCTATGGAAATACATTCCTTTGAATGTTCAAAACAAACATTTCATAAAAACATTTTAAGTGAAACTACATAATCAAATAAGTGATTGCATAACAAAATAGAAATGTATCTTGCTCTTATTAGTTTATAATGTTACTAAAATATATTAAGATTACGCCTACAAAATACCAAATCATCATTCCACTTACTCTAACTTCGTAACTTCCAATCAGAGAATGATGGAGTTAGTAAAGAAACACTCTTGATGTTCACAATAGAAATGAGTGCATGTTGTTGTTGTTTTTTTTTTTTTTTTGGCTCAGAGAAAAAGCAGTTACATAAAATAGCGTTTTTTGATTAAGCGCAAATGTGAGAAAAATAGGAAAAAATGAAAGGGGAGGGGAAAATCATAAGGTGAGGAGTAAAAGAGAATGCAAATGAGCATTCCTGTATTGTTAGGATTTGGGGGAAAATCACTGCAATTCTGATACTCAGATTGTGGTAAATAAAGCAGAGTTTTGTTTTGTTTTGTTTTTTAAGGAGAAGGTGAGTTTTCTCTTTAAACTGTTAAGTCTGAGTTATTCAAGAAATAAAGACATTAAGTTACAGTCCTTGTACCAAGCATATCAAATACACCCCATGCTAATCACAAATAAATTTTGACAGCTAAAAAACTTGAAAATTGAGTTATTCAAAACAATTTTCAATGTTTTTGTGGCTCCGTAAATCAAGAGACTGCAATTAGAAGAAAATGAAGAAAATGTAGTACACAAAATCTTTAATGTGGCTTGAAATATTCTGTATTTCAAGACAATGTATTTATAAGAAGTTTTGGATTATCTGCCATTTTTATAAATACCTTTTTTTTTAAGTAAGTGTCAAAAGTCAAATCGTATGAAACATTTTTTGGAAGAAGTTCATTTATATATGGCTGTTTATCTCAGTCTTAACAGACTTCACAGAATGCTGAAATGATAAAATTTAAATAATTTTATGTTACCAAATGAAGAATTTTTTATAACTTCTATATTTAAGGAGGAAGAATATAGTATCCATAAATATGCATAATTATGGGGTAGGAAATACATAATTTGCCTACAAAAATCACAATGGTTTGATGACTGAAGGAGTGAATCAGGTCCATTGAGAATTACTAAGAAAAACATAATCAAACATAAATGCCACAGCATACAAAGATCATTTTCCAAATTGGTTCCAGAAATAGCTCCTAGGTTACCATGAAAAGCTAATTTAATTCAATTAAACTACGTAGTATGGTTTTTCCCTTCAGAGAGGGTTTAAATATTTTCATTTGCTACAGATGTTAATGATAAGTATTTAAAGGAGTGATTGATTTAATCTTGAGTGAGATGCAGATTCAAAGCTGTTGAATAAGCACTTTTGAATGAAAACAACTTTTACTGATACATATATTCTAACCACTAGAGCATCCATTATGTATGAAGTACACAAAGTAAAGCCCCTAACAAAAAGGACGTTTGTTTACATTAAGTCCTGTCATATAAATTCAATATTAATTCTTACTCAAAATTATAGGACAAGACAAAATATTTAGAGACAATGTTTGTTCCCCCATATTAGTACATCATTAGAATCCTACCTCGAACATGCAATGGTGGGAAAAGATTTACAATTTAAAATGTAAATAGTAGTTAAGCTAAATTTATTTTGGAATAATTTAGGTTTCCCTGGATACCTTTTCCACGTTAATCTCAACATTATATAAATTCATTCACAGTCACTCACGATGAGTAAGTAATGCCTCCACAACAGCCTGGTCATGGGTTCTTCTGAGTCCATCTGGCTTTTGGCTAGAAGACTGGAATGACTCATAAAAATGAAGCAACCTGAGGTCACCTACTCCAGGTCTTTTAAATAGAATTGCCAACTGCTTACCAGGTGGTTCCAATTTCCAAGAATACTTAAAATAAGGGAGAAACTCATTCTAGATACACCATTTTATTTTTATATTGTCTCTGGCCACAGAATTTGGTAAGGAAGGAAGCTCTTTTGAAATGTAGATTACCAATCATCTGAAGGCCAGAAATCACTGCATGTCTTGGATTGAGAATATTATATAAATAAAGTCAAGTGAAAAAGAAAGGAAGAACACAAAACCACAGTATATTATGCTCTCAATTCAGTTAAAAAAAAAAAAAAAAAAAAAAGACCCAAAATGCTAATGGTGGCTACTTCTGTGTGGTTAAAAAAAAAAAAAAAAAAAGTGACTGATTTTATTTTATTTGAGTTCCCTGTTTCCCAAGTTCACTTCAATGAACATTCTTTACTATTAGAAAAAATAATGATAAGTAACATTTTAGAAAATATTATACACGGTAAAGCTCATGCTCAGTGAGCTGCAGAGGCCCAGTATGTACTCACAGGTATAGGGCTGAAAGTCTTTTACTGGGTAGCAAAGGAAAGCATTCATTTTTACCTTTAAAAAGAAAATGAGTTTTTTTTTTTAAAAAAAGACAGGAGCTGGTTTCCTGTTCTATGAAGAGTGAGATAATTGTAGGAACAACTCCTGGCAGTAAGAATGATCCCTTCATTTCAGGAGACAATAAACTGGTGAAAATGTTTAGCCAATTGTTTGTATCAATTTTTTTCCCATAGTGAGTTCTGAGGAACATTAAATCAATGATATACACAGGGAAAAAATACAAGTCCCATGATCAAATACCACTTTTGGGGACTGTCAATATTAATGCATGTTAATACAACAAAGACTCAGAAAGGGTTGCATTTAAAAACATCAGAAATTGCCAGATTTCATTATTTACTTGCTTAGCAAACACTTCTGTGGTGTTTACTATGCACCTGTCATTGTTCTGAACATTTTTAAAAATCAAAATTCTAATCCTCAGACAGCCCTATGATGTAAATACTATTATTGGCATTGACATTTTACAGAGGATGAAACAGAAACACAGAAGGTGGAATAACTTGCCCAAGGTCTCACAACTAGGAAATGATACAGCCACGATTCAAACCTAGACAAACTCCCACAGTTAACCAGGAGGCTATGCTGCCATCCATGAGATCCCTCTTGGGCTGCACACCTAACATTCCATGAAACCGCTGTTCCATGAACCACACTGGGAAAACAAATGAAATCAGGTAAAACATACTGTTACACATAAATTCCTTATCTGGATTAGTCAAGTAGCTCATATTACTTCAAACCCCAATTTTTCATTTACTGTGTGACAAAGTAGAAGTAACAGTGGTGTTAGACTTTAAAAAAATTCTAGAATGTAATTATTAAACAAGAGAGGTTTGATTAAATTATGTTCCCTCTCTGTTGGCATTTAATTTTATTAGGCATCACAATTCAAACAAATATACTCTCAAGTGCCTCTTAATTTCCAGAGGTTTTGTGTGGCAAGATTATTGGCCCAGTTTTCTTCTTCATGTCTATCAAACATTTAAAATAGTCTAAGAAATATAATGAGCAAGAAGATGAGGAACTCTGTGATCTCTAACTAACAGATTACACATTAAATACGTTTCAGAATGCATACACTGATGTAGGTGGAGTCACTGATGCATGATTAAATTTAAAATGAAAGTCACAAAATGATACAGATGATCTTATTTTCATTTAAAAATACATAGCAATGCATAAGAAAATTCCTAAGGGATACACACACACATACACATACATACATATATACAAAACTATTAATTTTAGGTAATAGTATAAAGCACTTTATTTTCTTAAGGTTTATATGAAATTTCTAATTTTCCTGCCAAGATTTATTGTTTGTGTCATCACTGGGAAAAGTTTTTAATATTCAAATATTAAGAGCCTGAGTAATAAATGCAGCTTAACAAGAACCACTTAGACACGCCCTTTCAGCTGCTTGTGATCCTGAGTAAATGATAGTCCCTCCTGTTACTCTCTACTGCGGCACCCTGTTTATTTTTTTAATAGACCTAATCACAAACCTAAATTGTAACTATGATGTATAGTTGTTTATTTCCTGCTCCCTTCCCAGCCCTCCCAAACAGTGGCAAACATCCACCTTTTTGCATCCACAATGCCTAGTACAGTGCAGGGTCCTAAACAGTGAATCTATAAAGATTCACTGCATTTGTGTAAGTGTGAAGGAAACAAAGCACATGGATAGAAGGTACACAGACTATCAAGTCACGAGATGTTCCAATAAACTGACTGACAGTATTTATATAAGAACTTAGGTTTGTGCATCATTCCGCATGGACAGAAGCATATAATCTGGGGTGGAAAGCAGATGTCCAAAAGAGGTAAGGGAGTATGACTGTTCTCATCAATCCAAGAAAACTTCAAAGAAGAGGCTTTCAGAAGCTGAATCAACAGAAAATAGGATTTCAATTGACAGAGCTCCTGATAAGCTGAGGGGACTGATTTATAAACAGACAATGTAAAAGGGTGTGGGCAGGAGTGGAAAAGAACCCCAAGGGTACTGCAGAAAATTCAGGCTAGTAAAAGCAGGGAAGTTATTCCGGAGATTACCAGAATCTGGAAAGACAGAGTTATATAGAGAAGGATACCTTGGGAAGAACAATGACTTGCAGTGTAGGAATACAGGCAGCCCAAACTGATCTCACAGAAAGGGAGCCAAGGAAATAAACACCCTCACTCCCCACCCTCCCTCTACTCTCCTGCTGTGGCTCCCCAGTGACCTAAGATTTTAGAAGTCAAAGTTGTTCATCCACGTTATTTTCCCTGCAGAGAGCATGAGGTAGAAGGGCTGAGAGTGGTTCTGGAGAGACAACCAAAATATAGCTGACAGAGAAGCCAATGGTAATAAGAACAGTTTTGGCAAAATGGGGCAACATATAATGTTCAGATACAGAAGAAACTCTTGACAAATTGAAGAGGATCAAAAGAAACCATGGAAGAAAATTACTAAATACATAAAAATAAAGCGATGCCACAACTGTTTGCAAGCCCATTTGAGCACTATACCACGTTCCATAATAAGGGGAAGGATTTCAGGATAATCCTCCATTATGTGGACTATCATGGCTAAATGTGTATTGGAAAACAGCAGAATAGTAGCTTGTTTCAGAAAAAAGAATTGATGATAATTTAATACATTTTATAGATGGTCATAAAGTGTACTAGTTAGATAAAATTCACTGATTTCTATCAAGAGATTAATTTAGACAAAGGCACCATCATTACAGACTTCCTTGGAATCATTTTAGATTCGTAAATCATCAAATTAACTAGTGACAGATGTGTCTGTACTTGTTTAAGTTCCTATCTATCTAACTGCTATAAAAATGACTAAAATGTTTATCTCAAGACAGCCAGGCAAGAAACGTTATAAACAGATATATTGGACTGTATCTTTTTTCCTTTAGCCGATAAGTAAATACAATCTCCAGAAAAATCATTTCCAAACTTGCTACTTAATATCTTCCAAAGCTGATGCCACATGCAGCCATATCCTTGTTGAAAGACAGGAAAAAATAAAATTAGCTGAATCAAAACTACTGGCCTCTAAAAGAGTACATCCAACAGCACTACACAACTATTTATTGAATGCCTACTATGTCCTAGCACTTTGCAAAGGGGCTGGAGTACAATGATGTGTAACATCCTGATCTAACAATGCAGACTTTACAATGAATTCTTTCAAGAAGCATCCAAAGATTTCAAAGCTGAGGGTTACAGGAAAATGACACTCAGACCTGATTAGAGGAATTCTGCCTCGCTTCCCCTTTTTGATACTGACAGACTTCACCAAAAATGAAGTGAAGAGATGCTCATTCAAGGATGCTCACCACTCTGCTTTTCAGAAAAAACCAACCATCTCAGTGTAGTCCAGGAATCATCTCTAGCATTAAGAAGCTTACCGCAATACTTCCTAGGACATACTATACGCTCTCACGTGGAAGAAGCTTGCAGCCCATGAGATATTTGAGATGAGGTAAAGAGGTGGTATCTGGGAACTCTAAGAAGGTGCTGAGGTCTGAAATTCAAAAGTAAAAGTAACTCTTGAACCAGTGAACTGCTGCAATGTAGATCCTGGCACACCCCCAGCCCTCAGCCCCGGAAAAAAAAAAAAAAAAAAAGGATGATTCAACTCCATGATTCTTCTATTCCATGATAAGAACAATGTCTGATCAGTCTCTCAAGGTTCCATCCTTGGCCAAGCCAACAAACTCTTCAGCTACATCATTTTCATAGCCTCCCACATGGCCTTATTCAGGCACTCTTGCTCACACTATATACAGACACGCTAAATCATATTTGTTCACTCCTCTGTTTAAAATCCTCCAGGATGTTCAACAGAATGCACTTTGAAGAAAACGCATACTTTATGCCATGAACCTCACCACCTCTCTGACCTCATTCCTACTACTTCCTCTAATTGCCTGAGTCCAGCCTCCCTAGCCAGTGAGTGCCTAGCTTGCTACTCTTAGAGACAGCCCTAGTGCGTCCTCTGCTAGGAAGTTTTTTCAGATCTTCATGGGGTTGGCTCTTTCTTGTTACTCAAGAATATCCTTACAGAGGCCTCCCTTGACCATCTCACATAAAGTAGCCCAGTCACATGCTGTCATATCACCCTGTCCTGTTTCCCTAACGGCAAATTTCACTATTGGAAATAATCCTATTCTTGTGTTTGTTGATAGCTCATTGTGTTTTCACTCTCTAGAAGTTCAATGACAGCAAGGATCCTGTGTCTCTTATAGTCACAGTGTCCCCACAGTGTATAACAGTGCCACACAAAGAGTAGGCACTCAAACATTTAAGTAAAAAGGAATGTAATTAGAATATTGGCATGTAAGTGGATGTCCTGAACATCATGCAGATAAGTATTGCCTGATGTAAATCATACATTATCCCTTCTTACTACTGTGATGGGCTTTAAAAATACCCAGAAATAACATAACAAATTGTCCTTTATGTCTACTCCTAAATTTTGGCTTATTTCTCTCTCTCTCTGTACTCTATCCCTAAGAAGTTTTATTTTCACTCAAATTATTAAGTCATTATAAGTGACTTTTTAATCTACCTTTCTAGCCACAACCTCTCCTTTCCCTGAATTCTGGCCTGCCTATACATATCTCAACAATTCTACTTCAATTTCTGCCATCACATAAAATTCAGCATATGGAAACCTGAAATTATTAATAGTATCTCTACGGCAAAATCAGTTTTTCCTTCTGTCCTTAATACTTTTACCAACCATCCTCTGAATACCCATATTTAAAAGCTATAAATGATCCTGACTGTGAAATTCAAGAACTGGAAGAGACTGGAGGACAACAAGTAAAGTGGTCTTCAAGCTTTTTTAAAGCTGTGTTAGCCTTTCTTAAAACAAAAGCTTACCAGGAAGTCTGATATGTAAAACAGATGAATTTGCAGTTGTTCTGGGAGTTAAACTGGTAGTCTCTGAAGAAAACTTCAAAAAGAACCACTAATCTGGTCCAAACTTCCTTTTTCTTCTCCCTAACCCCCTTCAACACACACACACACACACACACACACACAGAGAGAGAGAGAGAGAGAGAGAATTACAAAGCAGAAAATATAAGTCTAGAGACCTTAAATCTTCTTTGTAGGTAAGAAATAGTAATTCTGCCCAACACAGTGATCACCCAGAACAATGCCTACCACATAGAAACAACTTACGAGTCAAGGTTCCAGAAGATCAGTATTACCTCGATGCTTACATGCATCAGAAATGATTATCAGTTCCTGCAAAGTTATACATTTCATGCATGGTTTTTACAGGGTGACATGAAATCTTCAGAGTTTAGAGTATAACTGCCAGCTTCTACTTATAGACATATTTACCCACTTCGAGTGAAAGAAGTCAAACATGAGTCCAGTGAAAACAACTGCGGCACCGTGAAAATAAGTAAAGTCTCAATTTCATAGCCATCCTAGCCTCACTTTCTATTTCTGAGCATGGTTTTCAAACTCTCTGGGCCTCATCCTCTTCAACATTATTAACGTGTGTGACGACATGCTAAGACTCTTTCAATCCTAAGTCTATGATCTGCTATTACACTATTCTAAAGTATTTCCCTTGAGCTACTGCATCCACAAAGAATCAGTATCACAAGTTAGAGGCAATTGGAAAAGAATCAATGGTCCTACATGGATTTCTTGAGTATCTATCATATACCAGGTACTGGGCTGGGCATCTGAAATTCAGAGAAAAAGGAAGAAGGGACACTGTCTCACCTCAACGAGACAAAGGCCAACAAGGAAGCGCCTGGCAAGTAACCATATAGCAGACAGGTGGACACCAAAAAGAGGGGCACTCAGAAGCCTGAGAGGCAGAGGCAGTGGTGAGGGAGCTTCTGAAAATCAGGAAGGCTCTGCTAGGTTGGAGTAGGTGACAACTGACTCTAGATTTGGATGATAATACGAGTTGAGTGCTCAGAAAGAGCCGGAGGAGGTGCTATATGTGGCAAAAGATAAGCACATTTTAAACTGCCTTATACTTTTAAACAAATAATAGTAAGTCAGCATTTACTGTAATAAAAACACTTTATCAGGCCATCTCTCACAGTTCCCAAAGCTTATGAGGAAAAATTTAAGTCAATTTCCTTTTAATAAATACTATTTAACGACTGGAACATTTTGAGAAACATACATAAGCAGGCCGTGGCAGCACGTCACTCAGGGACAATAATCTAACAGGGAATTTCAGACAACCTAGCCTAGACTAAATGCTGGGCAGCACCTGGCAGACAAGGTGGCAAAGACCCTATAAATAGTGATGATTCACTAACATGACATAAATCAAGATTTTAACTCACCAAAAACTAACATTTTGATTTAAAAACACAAATCAGTGCCATTAAACTTCATCAGCGGCCTGTAGCACATGAGTAATGAGATCATATCAACTTATATCATGTAACTAAAAGGGTGGTTTTCTAAACGGTAATTCAGATTGGACAAATAACACACTGTATCAAGTTTTGTAGCTCTAGGCCATATTTTGCTAAACACAAAGGTACATTATGCATGACTAAAGAAAACAGTGAAAATCAGAGCAATTAATTTCCCAGCTATGTTTCCCATAAAGACATCACTACTATGATCTGATTATAACAAACTTTTTTGCATTGCACAATGATCTAAGTGTGTAATAACTTACATATTTCACTAAGATGTAATATCCTTCAAAACATCCTTATAATGATAGTTTTTCCAAAAACATTATTGATCCCTGGAATGTCTCATGTTTTAAAACTACTGACAAATCCTTTACTATTTTCTTTACAGTTAGAAATAATTCTTCTTGATCACTAGTGTATAAAGAGGTATAACGTACAAAGACTGAATATTTTCTTAAATACTAACGTCCCAGTTGACACAGGACATTTCCCATAACTTGCCCAAAAACAATAATTAGGAGAGTTGTCACTGGAATCCTAAAAATATATGTAAGAAAACAGATTGGTTGGCATCAATTTAGCACAGCAAGAGATTTCCATTAAGTGCTTTTTCAAATTATTTGCAAACACTTTTCAGCTGAACCCTCTCATTTCCATTGGAGCCTTTCGTGTTTCTTTGCAGAACTCAGGAACCTTTTCTCAGGTGGCTCTGCTTCGCTGCAGATAAGTTTGGTACTAACACATTCTCTTTATTTGTTGGAGGTAATGAAACGGCTCTCTTCCTCCGTTTTCTTTCACTGGCAACTTTGTGGCCGCTCGTAGTCATTGACCTCACCTTGCTGGAAAGGTGGCTAAAAAAAGAGCAGTTCCTAATAGCTCAAGGAAACTGCAGCGTTTCTATTCAGAACAAACAGCAAGACCCAGCTGGAGCGGTGTCCGCACCGCAGCGGACAACTTCCAAAGGCTCTTCTCCAACACCGCCAAAGACAGGGGGAAACACGGAGCCTGGACAGAAAGAGGGATGAGCAGAGAGAAGGGCGCAGAGAGCAAGAGACAGGGGAGCCAGGAAGACTGGGAGCGAAAGCCTCTTGAGAGAGAGAGAGAGAGAGAGAGAGAGAGAGACACACCAAAAGAGTGTGCGAGAGTTGACAGAGCGAAGAGGATGAAGGGACAGAGGAGGGAGACACTGGGAGAGCCAGAGCAGGCGGTGGGGAGAGGGAGACAGACGCACAGAAGGAAAGAGAGACCGCGGGGAAAGGCAAAGGATAACAATGAGGAGAGGAAGGGAGAAAGAAGAAGAGGGAGAGAATGAAAGACCCAGAACTTGAGAGAGACGCACAGAGACAGACAGAGAAGCAGGAGAGAGAGAAGAGACAGGCAACGGAAGCAAAGACGGAGCCCAGTCCGAGGAGCCGGGACCAGTCCCGCTGCGCACTTTCCCCCGCGGCAAGGCTGGGTCCCGGGAGGCGTCCGGGGCAGGTGGGTGCCTGCGGGTCCCGCCTGGGCTGGCCCTGGGCCCCCGCCCCACTGCTCCGCCGGGCTCCCTCCCATTTCCCGGATTCCGCGACTGCCCTCAGCTCGCCCTCCCGCCCCATCCCTCAGCTCGCAGGTCCCACTCCCTGCCTCGGCGCGTCCCTCCAGGTCCGATGCACGTGTCCGGCCCGCCGCCGCCGCTGCCCCTGCCCCGACTCCTCGCCTGCGCGGGCACGAGGCCTCGGGGTCCGGGCAGAGCCGCCCGCGCACAAAGCCGAGGCGGCCACCGCCTGACCCCCTCCCCGCCGCCGCCGCCGCCGCCACCGCCCCACGGCCGCGCAGCCCGCCCTCGCCCTCTCCCTCGCGCGCTCCGTCCTGCCTGGGGCGACCACCGCCCAGCCCCGCACCCAGTTGCTGCGCGTCCCGCGCCACTCCTCGCTCTGCCCGGCTCCTGCCGGCTCGGCCGCCCCCCGCGCGCTCGGGAACTCGGCCACCCACAGGGGACGGGGCCCGCCGCGCGCGCCTTACCCGCGGCTGCGCTCCCGGCTCACGCGTCCTCGGCGCCGCGTCCTCCGCGCCGCGGTCTCCGCACTGCACTGCCCGGCGCCCCGCGAGGTCCCGCCGACTCCACGCCCCGCGCCCGGCCGCGCCGTCAACTTCTGGCCGCCGCGGCCGCTCAGCCGCCGCCGCCGCCGCCGCGGGACTTTTTTTTTTTTTTTTTTTTTCCCTCTCGCTCCTCGGCTGCCTCTGGAATTTTTTTTTTTCACTTGCCCTCTCCAGCTCCCACTAGTGATTGGAGACTGAGAGCCAAGTACTTAGCGGAGGGATTACACTTCTCATCGCACTTGGAGCGGCCCCAGCACCGCCGCCTGTGTGCGGAGCGCGGAGCCGACTTGGGGAGCGGCGGAGTGCGGGCCGCAGGCAACCCGGTTCGAGGGGTGCGCTTCCCAAGCCCGTCCGCTGCTCAGAGCATCCCCAAGATTTCCATCATGGGTCCTGTCCTGGTTATGTTTAAGAAGGTTTCCAGAAAACCTCCTGGTTTGAGGAACAAAGATTCATGGGATTATTGTACCTTGAGAGCTGGAAAGGGCTCGCAGAGATGATAGAATGTCGTAGATTTCAACTTTTCAGGGCCATAGATTCTTTCACAAATTGATGAAACGTTGACACACCTCGTAAAAAATGAACACATCAAAATTATGCCTGCAGTTTGAGGTGGGAGTTTTAAGAATCTTGAAATATATATAGTTGAGCGTCCAAGGAAAATGAAATATTTCCCTTCTACATATTTTTTGAAACCGTTAAACGAAAACTAACAACCACCAAAAAATAAAAAATAAAAACCCAAAAGAGAAAACCCATTCCATTTGTATTTGATGACAGTTTACAGTTAGTCGTGTTTCTTTTGGAAAAGCATGTAACGTCTTATACTTTGTGGTCTCCTTGCTAGGTCTTTAAGTGTTGAAACACTTTCTAAGTGGGTAAATACAAAGTAAGCTAGTTCACAGTCAGAAGATTTGGGGAGAATAGTTAACCTCTTTAAAATCAGCTATTTTGCCAACTGTATTTCCCAGGGAGATATCTGGTGACTTCCAAACACTCTTCCTTTCAATACCTTTCAGCTTGCCACTCTCCAGCATTACTTATTTTCTCCTTTTGTAAAATTTTTTCTTCCAAAATATTGACAAACCGTCTCTGGTCACCACCAAGTGTGTGATCTAAGCCATTTTTTTTTTTAAACACTTTTTCACCCTGAAGTAACTTTCCTCCAATTTTCTTCATATCTATTTCTATATTCAATTCTTAGCCTACTATTTTCTATCAACTCCTTTTTCTTAAATTGTTTCAATTAAATCTTTTTTAAACATTAAATGTAATATTTTTGCACTTACCAATAAAAAAATTCATTTGCGTATCAATTTATTTTGTGCAGCTTGCACTTAGAGCAGGCAGTGCCCCCGATGTTTGTTGAGTGTATGAAAATGTGGTCATGTTTTTTCTATAAAAGCAATGTTAGAATCTCCACAAAGGTCTTTTTGCCCCATGATATATCTGCCTTGTGATTTCTGATGCCAAACTGGAGGAAGAAAGGTATCTGAAAGAAAATTTCCAAAGCAGGTGAAATTAGTCATTGGCATCATCTGACCTTCCTTATTCAACCACTGTTCCAGTCCCCAGTGCCAGTACTCATCCTCTTGCCCCAAGAATTCCAAGATAGAATCAATTCATTTTACTCTCATCCCAATTCTTCCCTAATACCCTCACTCCCACCCCTTCCCCTTTTCCACCTCCTTTCTTTCAAAACTATAAAGGATATGACTACCTAGATAACCTTCTACCTGGTCCTCAATCCAATTTTTCATCATCTCCATCCTCTTATATTAGCTAAGTTTTTTGCCGGGAGAAGGGGACTCGAAGACACTGTAATTAGAACTTCTACACCATTAAAATAAAAGTCAAAGCAAGGAATTATGAGCTATCACATAATTAACTAAAAATAATAAATTATTAAAAATGAAATGTGAGTTTAGAAATATGAGTTTTAAATATTGAAAATAAGATACCAAATTATAATTCCTTACAGAGTTTATGACTGTATACATACAAAAGCTTAGAGAATTTACTGGAAATCCATAGAACTAAAAATGTAATGTGTTGATCATTGTCAATATCTAATCAACATTAAGCAAGTTTAAAGAGGAAAGAAACCTGAATCTATCTTTTCTACTTTGTGAATTACTGATAATTTTTATTTGACAGCTGCATAATCTCCCTTAGAATTGCAGCACTCATAAACTGCAATGAAATAAAGCAGACATTATGTGGAATGTTTTGGAGCTAGGGGTATTGTCACCTGTATCTTTTCAGAAGTTGCACTAAGGATTATCTTTCCGTGGCTTAACTTCTCCATTCAGCAAATATCTTCAGAGAATCTGCTGGGTATAAGATACTGATTCAGGGAATACAGGCATCTCTGGATAGAGAAGACACAGACTGCACTTCAATCAACTTACAGACAAGGTGATAGATTTTTTAAAATACCTTATTTAAGTATATTTTTAAAAATTCCAAATCAGAGAACAAAGGAAATTCCTGTAGGTCTTCAGGATGAAAAAGAAGCACTCCAGGTGGGAGAAAATGGGGTTCAGGGAAGACTGTGCTTAAGGTGGGCCTTAGATGGTAGCATTTCTGTAAGCAGGAATGGGGAGCCTTGGAAAGAAGCTATTCAACAATCAACATTTTTGAGTGCCTATGACAAACCAAGCCCTGGTATTTGAGATTCACTCTGTCCATTCCTTCTTGAAACTCATAATACAGAAGAAACAAGATACTTAAACGAAAAAGAACTCTCTATGAGAAGTACATTAATGCATGAACACACAATTATTGGAGCACAGGAAAATGAACTATTCTGCCTAGAAATGTCAGGAAAACCTTCATAGAGCAGTCACATTTTATAAGGGTCCCGAAGGATCTCTAGAGATCAAAGCGGGGCTAGAAAGAGAAAAACATTCTAAGCAAGGAGAACACTATGAAAAAGCATGGCATGTTTAGAGAACAGCTGGTATCTCAGTGCTGCTGTCCAAATGATGAGGAGAAGGTGCAGCAGATGACATTCTTAGGCTAAGCAGGGTTCAGAAATTGCCTTCTCAAACATACTAATGAAATTGATTTTTTCCTTACTAGGTAATGGAGCAGCATTGGAGATTTGTAAGCCAGGGAGTCAAATGGTGGACTGGGATTTTCAGGAGATCATTTAGAGATACCTGGAGAGGGAAAAATGAAAGCACTAAACTAATTCAGAGTCTGTCATTGAAAGAAGGAAAACGTAAACCAAGACAATGGTGTAACTACCAAGATTACCAGCAGACTCCAAAGACACTTCAGATATTGGTGACTGTAGCCTGCGATTGTGGTGCTTTTAAAGGCCATAGGAGCCAGATGTGGTGGCACATGCATGTAGTCATAGCTACATAGTCATAGTCATATACATAGAGGCAGAGGTGGGAGGATCCTTTGAGTTCAAGACCAGCCCAAGCAACATAGTGAGACCCCCGCATGCCCACACCATCTCTAAATAAATAAGTAAGTAGAGACCACTATGGGGAGAAGAATAGAAAAGAGAGGCTTCACTGGGTGGCACGACAAATTTTAGCAAAAGCAAGATTTTTTTTTCCCCTCTGTTTCTACATGAGGAAACCAGGGCAGTGTATATGAGGACTCTCAAAATACTTGCAGGCATATTTCCCATTAAGAAAGACATTTGCCCAGGCCCACTAGAATTGAACTATTTTGGGAATTTATAAGTAGGGAAATAGGACAGACCTGGGGACACAGCTTGCTTCTATGCTATCAGCCTCCCCTTCTCCTATCTCACTCCTATCCTCACTCCTATCACTTTCCTTTTCCACCCCCCTCTTCTCTCAAAACTGTAAAGGATTTGACCACCATGAATATTTTGTCATAAATCAAGGCATGCCATGCTAAGTAACATTCTAGAACATGTGCTCTTAAACTATTTCTCTCTAATTGTGGAATAAAAGTCTGCCTCTTTTGAGGTACAGTATTTTAGGAATCAGGTGAAGGAAATATTTTTCAGTGTAAGAGAGATCTTTTTCTTGCTCTTCTGTTCCTACTGCTGTGGTTGTCGTATTGTCCACTGCTACATGTTGACTCTACATAAACAAAATAAGTGGTTAAGCCTCTCAACAAATGTAGCTCCCATAATAAAAGTCACATTTATGGAGTGGTCAGGCACACTACTAAGTAGTTCACATTTATTATCAACCTGAGGTCTCATAAGAAGGTATTATTTTATTTCCATTTTACAAATGAGGAAAGCAAGGCACAGAGAAGTTATATAACATTCCCAAGGCCATGCTAGAAATTGGAAGAGGCAGGATTTAAACATGAATTGTCTGACTCCAGCACCTCAGACTTAATCAGTGCACTAAACTGCTTCTATAGCAATGAGAATGTTTCTTGGCTTTTGTTTTTTGAGATGGAGTCTCACTCTGTTGCCCAGACTGGAGTGCAGTGGTGTGATCTCAGCTCATTGCAATCTCTGCTTGCCACAGTTCAAGCAATTCTCCTGCTTCAGCCTCCCAAGTAGCTGGGATTACAGGTGCACACCACCACACCCAGTTAATTTTTGTATTTTAAGTAGAGACAAAGTTTCACCACTTTTGGCCAGGCTGGTGTCGAACTCCTGATCTCAGGCCATCTGCCCGCCTCGGCCTCCCAAAGTGCTGGGATTACAGGCATGACCCACTGCACCCAGCTGAGAATGTTTTAAGTAGACATTGAACAGACACTATACAAAAATATGTGAAGATCTTGAAGCTAAGATAATATGGGAGCTTGATCTTAGAACATATGGAAAAGCAAGGTACTTGAGTCCTCTATATTTCTTTAAACACATTTTTGAGGTTCTGAAAGCTAGCTGCTAGGAGGAAAAGCTGGTAATAGCAGAGACCTGGGAAGCAATGAGGTCTGTGGCTTTTAAAACTCACCTCTCTGGGTCAGTGCTTAATCACCTTGGCTAGGCCTTTTGCCAAGTTGTAAGCTTCATTAGGATCTTTTCCCTATCTTTTACTACTCTTCCCCGGTGTTTTGCTAACTAAAAATGGGTGCTTTTAGCTCAAAAGCAGATTTTTGCATGTTGTGCTGTGGATTGCATCATAAAGTAGCAAGACTTTCCTCACAGAAGCATTTAGCAAAGGTAGAGATGGGATACTGTGGAAGGAGTTTGTGCCTACAGGGGGTTGAAAGACAGACTCAAAAATTCTCTAAGACTCCTTTCTACTTTATGATTCTGCATTTAAAATATTATGAATAATTGTAATATTAACACAAATATCAATACAAATATAATTTTACATAATTTATATAAATACTAATGTTAGTCATGTGAATATGGATATTAATTCACATTAATATTAATTTATTAATAAATATGTTTTAATGTTTGTTAATATTAAATAAATATGCATTTTTAATTTATTTAATTATTTATGTGATTTATTTAATTAAATAATAATAAAATATTAATTAATAATAAATTAATAAATATTAATGTGAATTAATATATTTCTTGTTTGTTTGTTTGAGACAGAGCCTCACTCTGTCACCCAGGCTGGAGTGCAGTGGCAAGATATCAGCTCACAGCAACCTCCACCTGCTGGGTTCAAGCATTTCTTGTACCTCAGTCTCTGAAGTAGCTGGAAGTACAGGCATGTGCCAGCACACCCAGATAATTTTTGTATTTTTAGTAGAGATGGAGACTCATCATGTTGGCCAGGCTGGTCTCAAACTACTGACCGCAAATGATCCATTCACCTCAGCCTCCCAAAGTGCTGAGATTACATGGGTGAGTCACTGCACCCAGCCTGAATTAATATATTTCTGATTATTCATTCTGGTATATAATATGTCAGTGATAACCTCACAATTAAAATACACATCAGATTACTCTCATATCTGCTATATTTTCTGCTGATCATTTTAATTAGTTTTATATAAAACAACTATGATTATATATGGGAAGAAATAACACAGAAATTCTAGTTCTGTAGCAATTTAATTATGTCTAATATGTAAGTTAAAGAAAAATAGAACTCCTCAATTGAAACAGAAACAAGTCATAAACTATGAAAACATCTGAAGTAGCTAAGCTACTGGTTCTGTTTTTAAAGAGAAAAAAAATCTCTTTGGTAGGCCAAGATGGGAGGATCCCTGGAGGCCAGGAGTTTGAGACCAGTCTGGGCTATATAGGGAGATCCCGTCTCTAAAAAAAAAAGTAAAAAATTAGTTGGGTGTGGTGGCACATGCTTGGAGTCCTAGCTACTCAGGACGCTGAGGAAGGAGGACTGATTGACACCAGAAGTTTGAGGCTACACTGAGCAATGATCGATCCACTGCCTGGGCAACAGAACAAGACCTGTCTCACTTAAAAAAAAAAAAGAAGAAGAAGGCCGGGCGCGGTGGCTCACGCCTGTGATCCCAGCACTTTGGGAGGCCGAGGCAGGCAGATCACGAGGTCAGGAGATCGAGACCATCCTGACTAACACGGTGAAACCCCATCTCTACTAAACAAATTACAAAAAATTAGCCTGGCATGGTGGCAGGCACCTATAGTCCCAGCTACTCTGGAGGCTGAGGCAGGAGAATGGTGTGAACCCAGGAGGTGGAGCTTGCAGTGAGCTGAGATGGCGCCACTGCACTCCAGCCTGGGTGACAGCGTGAGACTCCGTCTCAAAAAAAAAAAAAAAAACTGAAGTAGAAATATTAAAATGATTTTACTTTTTTTGCTATCAACATTGTTCCAACTTTTCTTAATAAAAGCAGATATCATACCCACATGTTTATATGCTGCCAAATTATGCAGGACTTGATAATAAATTAATCTCTTTGAAGTCACATTTGAATACAATGTTGTATTAATATTGTTTTTTGAATTTTTTAATATTTCTAAAGTTAGAGTATCTTTTATTCTGAGCCATCCTAATCCATACACCTACATAATTCCTAAAACTAGAAAATGAGGAAAAAATTCTGTAACAAAACTTATAAAAATAATTCCTACATCTGTTTCTTTAGAGTCTCATGTTCCTGATGACTTTTTCCTTCTAAAATGATTTGCCAACCTTGGAACTTTTCAGTGTTTTCCCTGACTCACGGTATATTTACAGTGTGTGCCTCAGGAAGAAATATACAGCAACTATTTCCTTCTGTACTAGAAAAAAACACAGAAAAGTTAGGTAACAAAAACAGATGAAGAGCAATTTTCTGATTAAACTACCTGAAAAGGATGAGTTTACTAAAAACTTATTAACTAAAAACCTATTCTTTCCATCATATTCTCTTAAATTGATAGAATTATTTAAGGCTAGTAAAGAAATTTAAATTCTATTCCATAATTTTAGAGACTGTGCCTTATTTAAATTCATAAAGCTTTTAACATTGTGTTAATCAGAAATAATATTGAATATTACCACATTAACTGTAAGAAGACATTGTAGGAATTCCTTTTTGATATTCCTAATTATAAGACTAATGTCTGCATTGAGACTGTGAAGATACTCATGGAAAGCTATACAGATCTCCCACCTACCAAACCACGAAGACAATGATGTCCAGGACATGCTGCAGGATGAAGCCCCAGCCTCTTTGACAATATTCAAGGAATGCTAGAAGTTTCATGCTACTTTTAGTGGAAAGGAAAATGACAGAACCAAAGTCAAAGGAGGAAAGACAAAAAAAGAGAGAAAACGAGTCCTCTAAGTAACAACAACAACGAAAATAGGAATGAAGGAAAAAAAGATCAAAGAGGAAATCACATTCTAAAATACATCTTTTCTTTCTGGTGGCAGAATTTTATTTTAACACACAAAGTGAAATTTGTGATTTTGTTAAGTAGCACTATTCATTAAGATAAGCTAGATATGGCCGGGCGCGGTGGCTCAAGCCTGTAATCCCAGCACTTTGGGAGGCCGAGACGGGCGGATCATGAGGTCAGGAGATTGAGACCATCCTGGCTAACACAGTGAAACCCCGTCTCTACTAAAAATACAGAAAACTAGCCGGGCGAGGTGGCGGGTGCCTGTAGTCCCAGCTACTTGGGAGGCTGAGGCAGGAGAATGGCATGAACCCGGGAGGCGGAGCTTGCAGTGAGCTGAGATCCGGCCACTGCACCCCAGCCTGGGCGACAGAGCAAAACTTTGTCTCAAAAAAAAGATAAGCTAGATATTTACACAGTAAGTCAGAATTACATGAAGTATTGAAGATCTGATTGTAACTCATCTGCTTAAAAACTGTAAAAGTTCTCATTTGCTTACAGAATAAACCCATACATTCTGGAAGGAACTTCAGAGCCCATACTGATCTGGTTTCAGCATTTTTTTTTTTTTTTTTTTTTTTTTTTTTATTACTAGTCATGTCTTCTCCCAAATATTCTAGCCCCACAGACTGCTTGCCAACTATTTTTATACCTCCCACCGTTTCTCCTGGCTGTTATACTGTCCGGCCCTTTTCATCATCTGGCCTTCACCTTCTAGACCCTAGTCAAGTGTTTTTTCACTCAAGATATTTCTTTCTCTAGGAATATGGTTCACTGTTTCTCACACTTCTACATTATCACTCTTATGTATTTTATACCTTTGCATATTCTTTTTCTTTTCTTTCTTTTTCTTTTCTTTTCTTTTCTTTTTTTTTTTTGAGACCGAGTCTCGCTCTTGTTGCCCAGGCTGGAGTGCAGTGGCATGATCTTGGCTCACTGCAACCTCTGCCTCCCGGGTTCAAGCTATTCTCCTGCCTCAGCCTCCTGAGTAGCTGGGATTACAAGCGCCCACCGCTATACCTGGCTAAGTTTTGTACTTTAAGTAGAAACAGGGTTTCACCGTGTTGGCCAGGCTGGTCTTAAACTCTTGACCTCAGGTTATCTGTCTGCCTTGGCCTCCCAAAGTGCTGGGATTACAGGCATGAGCCACCGCACCTGGCCTCTTAGCATATTCTTAACACACGGTAGTGTTCCTGGCATATAATAGGTGCTCAACATAGCTTGGCTATTGAAGGACAACAGAACCTCACAGTTTAGTTTAAAAAACATGAAGCCGTATCTTAGAACATCTATAGACTCCCAACTGTATTGGCCACCCCAAAAAAGATTTTTTGAAACAAAGATTAGCATCCTATAAATGGGCTGTGTAGGCAGCGAGTACATGGGGTTTTGTTTCCAGTTTATAAATATTTTAAATTAATATTTTAAACACAGGAATAAAACCCACACAAGTTTATTTACTGCAAGGCTAGGGCAAGCAGTAGACTGGTGCAAAATGGCACTAGTGTGACCTGAGTAGAAATCTGACTGAGGTGTGAGAGGGGAAGGGCCAGATGATGGACGTCTAGTTAATCACGGGAGTTGCTGTCTGGGGGCGAGGTGGGCATGACGGTAAAACTTCTTTATTCCTGGCTGAGGAATTCAAAGACTATCATCTTCAACAGATAGAAAACAGTCATCAAATCATCATCACATTGCTGGCCGGGCATGGTGGCTCACGCCTGTAATTCCAGCACTTTGGGAGGCCGAGGCGGGTGGCTCACTTGAGGTAAGGAGTTCAAGACTGTCTAGCCAACAGGGTGAAAATACAAAAACTAACCGAGTGTGGTTGCATGCACCATGTAGTCCCAGCTATTTGGGAGGCTGAGGCAGGAGAATCACTTGACCTGGGAGGCAGAGGTTGCAGTGAGCCAAGATGGCGCCACTGCACTCTAGCCTGTGTGACAGAGAGAAACTCTCAAACAAACAAACAAAAGATCGCATTGCTGAGCGTGTGTGAGCATTCTTACATTCGGAGCATTCTTACCTGAACAGAGAGTATCCCAAGATGTTGTTTGACGCAAACGAAAGCTCCTTGAGTACATAAACGCAGAATTAGCAATCTGATACCTAGCATATATTACAGATTTCATAAACATATGAAGACTGGATGACTAACATAACATGACAATGTACATCAATTTCTGGCATTACTGTTTCACCCACCAAATGCTATTATAACAGAATAAGGACAGAATTGATTCTTCTTACACATACAGTCCTATTTCTGACCAAATAAAATTTGGAGTGAACCGAAATAACAAGAACAATAATAATATGGTTAAAAGAATGGCCATTATTTGTTCATTGCTTACTATGTGCCAGGAACTGTAGCACTTACTTCATTATCTCATTTAATCATGGATACTACTAATACCATCATTTTACAGATGAAGAAAATGAGGTTTTGATAAACTAAGTAACTTTCCAAGGTCTCAGAGCAGTATGTGATGGAGTGGATATTTAAAGCCAGGATTTTTAGAGTATATATCTCACATTCTTAACTAGAACATCCCCTTAGACTTTCTGAGTATAGACACACACTTATCTATAGTTTAAAGTGCAAGCTAATCCATGGATGGACTGAGGTGCTTCTAAATGGATTAATCATTTTGTTCTTTTTCCTGTTAGTGATAGATGTTTCTAGAATCATGAACTTACCTTCGAACATTGTGTTATTGTGAAACAAAAGAGATAAACCATTAATAATTGAAGAAATTTTTAATGTTTCATTGCCTTACAGTTGCTCCACTGCTTTTACCTGTGGACATGATGTCACAGATCATAAAATGCTAATGACAAAGCTATCATGCAGGTATCATAGAGGACTTTTAATATCATCTGATGTTAAAGATACAATTTTCATGCTAGATTGAAATTCCGACATTAAGAAGAAGTGAGGAAACACAACTTGGCATCTCTCTTTCCTTCTGTTGAAGGTTTTAAAGCATTGAAATTGTATTGAATTGTTTCATGCTAAATTACTCTTATGTTTTATTTTATACACACGCACGCACGCGCGCGCGCACGCACACACACACACACACACACACACACATATATATATATATATATATATTTTTTTTTTTTTGAAACGGAATCTTGCTCTGTCACCCAGGCTGGAGTGTAGTGACACAATCTCGGCTCACTGCAACCTCCACTTCCTGGGTTCAAGCAATTCTCCTGCCTCAACTTCCCAAAGAGCTGGGAAAACAGGCGCGCGCCACATGTTCAGCTGATTTTTTGTATTTTTAGTAGAGACGGGGTTTCACCATGCTGGCCAGACTGGTCTCGAACTCCTGACCTCAAGTGATCCGCCTGCCTCAGCCTCCCAAAGTGCTGGGATTACAGGCATGAATCACCGCGCCCGGCTATTTATTTTTTGACTTTTATTTTAAATTCAGGGGTACATGTACAGGTGTGCTATATAGGTAAACTTGCGTCATGGGGGTTTGTTGAACAGATTATTTCATCACCCAGGTATTAAGCCTAGTACCCATTAGTTATTTTTCCTGCTCCTCTCCCTCCTCCCACTTTCCACCTTCCAAAAGGCCCCAGTGTGTGTTGTTCCTCTCTCCATGTCCCTTTCTCCTCTACTAGTTGCTAAACTTCTTGAGGTTGGGACTACATCTTTGCATGTTTGTGTCTAGCATTTAGCAGACTCTGTAGCACATTTACCAGCATTACATACATGCTCAGTGAATAGACAGATCATACTATCTATATTGAGAACACATAGGTCAGAATTAAAGAATAAATAAAAAACCATACTGATACTTTAATATGAATTCTCAAATAGAAATACATAAGCCTTCTCACCTCCAGTATTAACCTTGCAAGAAAGAGAGAATTCTCAAAGCCGACAGGAAGCCTGGTACCTAGTGACAATAGTCTACTGTGCACACAATACAGAAACTAGAGACAGTGTTTTGAATGTTACTAACAAGTCAAGGACACTGAACAAGCGTGATAAACATTCTCTGGACAGTAAAAAATCCACTTGGAGAAAAGCTACTTTTGCCTTTGAACACTCATTAATAAAGTTGCTGCCTTATTCTGATCTAGTTACAGTCCTTTATTTGAAGAGAAAGCAATCGACCAAAAAGTTTATGACAATGAGGGCATATCTTTTAAATAGAAAAATAATAATTGTATATTTTTATGGTGTACAACATGATGTGATGTTTTGCTGTGGGTATACGTTGTGGAATAATTAAATCAAGCTAATTAGCGTATGCATTACCTCACATCCTTCTCTTATTTTTGTGGTGAGAATAGTAAGAATCTATTTTAATAGTAATTTTTTTTTTTTTTTGGAGACAGAATTTCACTCTGTTGACAGGCTGGAGTGCAGTGGTGCGACCTTGGCTCACTGCAACCTCAGCCTCCCGGGTTCAAGCGATTCTCCTGCCTCAGCCTCCCAAGTAGTTGGGACTACAGGCACGTGCCACCATGCCCAGCTAATTTTTGTATTTTTAGTAGAGATGGGGTTTCACCATGTTGGCCAGGATGGTCTTGATCTCCTGACCTCATGATCTGCCCACCTTGGCCTCCCAAAGTGTTGGGATTATAGGTATGAACCACCATGCCCGGCCTCTAGTAGTAATTTTTAAAGATACAATACATTGTTATTAACTATGGTCACCATATTGTACAATAGATATATTGAAATAATTTATTCTGTCTCATTGAAATTTTGTATGCATCAACAAACATTTATCCAATCCCCCCACCTGCCAGCCTTTGGTAACCACCATTTTACTCTTTGACATACCAATTTCTTTTTTTTTTTTGAGACGGAGTCTCGCTCTGTCACCCAGGCTGGAGTGCAGTGGCGCGATCTCGGCTCACTGCAAGCTCCGCCTCCCGGGTTTACGCCATTCTCCTGCCTCAGCCTCCCGAGTAGCTGGGACTTGACATACCAATTTCATATCCTTTAGACATATACCCATAAGTGGGATTGCTGGATTATATGGTATAGTTTTCATTTTTTTGTGAAACCCCCATGGTGTTTTTCATAATAGCTATATTCATTTACATTCTTACCAACAAGCCTTACCTCTCCACATCCTTGCCAACAACATTTATCTTTTGTACTCACAATCATAGCCATTCTAACAGGCATGAGGTGATATCTCATTGTGATTTTAACTTGCATTTCCCTGACAATACTGATGGCAAGAATTTTTTCATAAACCTGTTGGCCATTTGTATATTTTCTTTTAAAAAATATCTATTCAGGTCCATTGCCCATTTTTAAATTGGGTTGTTTTCTTATAGTTGAGATGAATTCCTTATGTGTTTTGGATATTATCTCTTATTAGATGGTAAGCTGTCTATCGGATGTATGATCTCTGAATAGTTTCTCCTCTTCTATGGGTTGTCTCTTCACCCTATTGATTGTTGCCTTTGCTCTGCAGAAGCTTTTTAGTTTTATATAATCTCATTCATCTGTTTTTATTTTACCTGGCTTTTAGAGTTATATCCAAAGAATCATTGCCCAGACCTATGTCATGCAGCTTCTCCCCTGTTTTCTTCTCTTTGTTTTACAGTTTCAGATCTTAGATTTAAGCCTTAGGTCTTAGATTCTGAGTTAATGTTTTTAATATGGTGTGAGATGAGGGTCTAATTTCATTCTTCTGCATGTGGATATTCAGTTTTCTGAGCATCATTCACTGAAGAGACTTTCCATTCCCCATTGTGTGTTCTTGGCATCTTTGTTAAAAATCAATTGACTGTAAATGCATGGATTTATTTCTGGGTGAGGGATTTTAATGACTTTCAAATCATTCGACAGAACATCTCACATGAATTATTACTACATCTGCAACTCATCATAACCTTAAAATTACTGATATTCCTAATTTCCACATTTAGCAACTTGAAAACTTTGTACTTGGTACACAGCATTTGTGAAGGCAGATCGATATGCACATAATATACATAAAATTAGTATAGAGATAACCAAGGTAATAGCCTCAATATTATGTTTGTGGCCACGGTTGCTGTTTTAATTATCTTCACGTTCCAGGATGACTTCCCCATGGGAGTATAGTAGAAGAGTGCGCATACACAGCCCTCAGGGAGGGGGCAAGGTTAGGAATCCAATTACCTATATGCTTTACTATCTGTTACACCACAAAGACATAAACCTATTCTATTTTACTACTTACCTTTTCAGTTAATTTGTAATAGTTTGAAAGCATTATTTCAGCATACCCATGGAAAAATAGACTTCTGATTTGAAGATTCTTATGTTTTACTGTGATTTAAAAGCCAGCAGCCTTACTTAAAAAGAACAGCCTTTCTATGTAACTGCGACCAAGCTGGATTGTATACAACCATATTCCACATATCTCAGATACATTTTGATACTATATATGTCATATAGATCTTGATACAGTAGCAACAGGAAAGCCTTGGTAGCAAGATTTTTGTTTGTTTAAAACTAACAGCCAGGAAATTATTTAGCTTCTGGCTCTAATTAATTTATAATGTAGACCGAGGCTATGTCAATGTATTATTGGTTTGGAAATGAAAGAAGACTCAGACAGTTAAATTCCCCATAGCCTAGCTACGTAGTTCTGTGAGCATAGGGAATTCATTAAGCAGCAATTCATAATACTTTTCCTTAATGTTTTGTTTGTTTTTCTTTTTGTTTTCTTGTAGAACAAGATCTTACCAAATCCTTTAATCATAGTCTATTTTGTTGCACTCATATGGGTGTTACTGTGAAGGTGAAAAACTAATGACTGCAGCAGGAAAAAGAATTGGATGTGTCATGAATTATGGCCCTGCTTATACTTCTACTTCAACCATAATCATTTGTTTAAACAAAAAGTTCTGCATTTGAATTGTCACAATTGTGTGTGTGTTATAAACATCTCGTATTTCATCCAGGCTCAGCCAACACTTGCCTTTGTTGACACTCATAATCAAGAAATAAAATCTTATACTAACCAAAAATTATCCTTCATAAGAGAATATAAACAGGAGTCTGGTTCATAAACTTACTAATTAACACCTCTACTGTAATTTATTAACTAATATTTTTGTTTCATCTTAAAATAATAAAACTTTATAACATGCTAATAATTTATTTAAAATTTTATCTTTCAAAGGCTTATCTTCTGTTAATGTTTGACTTAGGTTTTTTATACTATTGATTTTGCCTTTAGAAAATTTTCATATCCCAGTCAGGCAATGGGGCTCACACCTGTAATCCCAACATTTTGGGAGGCTGAAGCGGGCAAATCACTTGAAGTCAGGAGTTTGAGACCAGCCCCACCAACATGGTGAAACCTCATCTCTACTAAAAATCCAAAACTTAGCTGGCTGGGTGTGGTGGCGGGCACCTGTAGAACCAGGTACCTGGGAGGCTGAGACAGGAGAATCGCTTGAACCTGGGAGACAGAGGTTGCAGTGAGCCGAGATCAGGCCACTGCATTCCAGCCTAGGCAACAAAGCAAGACTCCATCTGAAAAAAAACAAATACCCCTCTCCTATAGCATACAAATAAAGGCACTAAGTATACATTGCATATATTTTCTTAGATCAGATTCTAGTTCCTGTAATTTACTCCTCCTTTTCTTTTCTCATAGAGGGATTTGTAAGATTTAGGATTCACTTTTGTATATGGCATATTCTTTCACTTTGGTTTTCCTATGGAAACCAGTGTATTTTCATAGAAAACATATTAGCTACTCTACCTTCCTATGTACTACCTCTGGATTGCAGCCTTATTCTGAATGAGCACTGTAATTACTACATTCCCTAGACTGCATCAGAACTCATGAACAAGCAGAACTGCAACATGCAGCTTTCTCAGTAATCAGTAATCAAGTTCAACAGGATAATCAGCAACAACCAGCACAGGAAGGCAGAGTGTTTCTCTCACTCTCTAACAGCAATAACATATTCATGTTTTTATTGTTAGGGACCTTCAAATCATTTTAAGAAGTCACAGTTTTGCTGTGGTGTCAATAAAACCAGAAAGACAGCCAAGAATTTTATGGTATAAATTTGCCTTACTAACTGTGCTTGAAAAGATGAACAGAGAAGAGTGATTAACGAGCCTAATGGTCTAAGTGGAAGAATACTCAATTCCAAGTTAATTCTCACTCAAGGTTTTTGTCTATCTGACTTACCAGGCAGAGAAGATACACAATTAATAATCTAAATTTTCAGCTTTTTCCCTGTTATTTTTGGATTCATTCATTCAACAAATATTAAACAGATTGATATTATGCTGGAATGCTGAGAATGCATTAGGCAAGACAAAAATCTCTGTTTCAATTGAGTGTAAATCCAAAGAGGGAGTTACATAAAGCAGTTACTAGTATGGTTGTTTATTCATGATTTATTAGCAACTGTGCTAAGTGTCAGGTATACAGCAATGAGCAAGACAGACAGGACTCTGCCCTGGTAGGAGGTGTGTATTAAGTCCTAAGAAAGCAGCAAGCATTAGATCTTGTCAAACAGAGGATATTTAAAATTGTCTTTAGGGGACAGGAATGTTTTCTAAAGACAGTGACAGCTTATCTGAGACCCAAAAGACAAATAACACATGGCCATTTAATGGATGAGGAAAGGCAGAGTTTTCTGGCATGGGACTAGCAGGTGCCCAAAAGTCAGAGGAGCATCCCTTTGTCAGGTCCCTAGAGGTAGCCCCGTGTGGCTGAAGTAGAGGATGTACAACAGGATTCAGTGAAAGCAGAGATAAGCGTTTACCAGACCATGAAGGACATAATAAAATGGACCTTAATGGAATCTGAGCCAGGCTGCCTGGGTTCAAATCCTGGTTCAGAAACAAACTCTGTCTTGATGACTTTAGGTATGGTGAATCATTCTATTGTCAACCTAGTTAATCTGAGAATCAAATTTCACACTCTTTTTTCACAGATAGTTCTCTATTAGCATGGCCAACTGGAGAACTTTCACAAGATTTAGGAAATAGAAGTGAAGCAGCAGCCAATACCCTCTAAAAATCATTGTGATTGGATGTAGTGATGGACAGACACAGAGGTCCCCAGAGGGGCCCAGCTTGTCCTCAATCTGTTCCACTTCACTTCCAGCTCTTCTTCTCTACTCTGGCTCCTCTGACTAGGAGCAGCCCTAGGACCATCACTGAATACTTGACCACAAACCCACAGAAGCAAAATCTTCCCACAGACTTATCTGCCAGCAGCTTCACAGTCCCACTTGGGTAGCTGGATGTGCTTGGCTTTTTATATTGACTGGCTGGGAACCACTTGGATCTTCCAGTTCTCCCTTTCAGATCTTCCTTCCCCAGCATCTCATAATGTTATATATACACATTCTATAATACATCCCTTATCCTTTTTTTTTTTTTTCAGACGGAGTCTCACTCTGTCACCCAGGCTGGAGTGCAGTGGCACAATCTCAGCTCACTGCAAGCTTTGCCTCCCGGATTCACGCCATTCTCCTGCCTCAGCCTCCTGAGTAGCTGGTTCTACAGGTGACCGCCACCACACCCGGCTAGTTTTTTGTAATTTTTAGTAGAGACAGAGTTTCACCATGTTAGCCAGGATGGTCTCGATCTCCTGACCTCGTGATCCGCCCACCTTGGCCTCCCAAAGAGCTGGGATTACAGGCAGGAGCCACCGCGCCCGGCCAATACATCCTTTATCTTATAACACAGTGGATTTGTTTCTCTGACTGGTACATGGAACAAGTTGCTTAAGCTCTCTGTGCCTGTTTCTTATCTTAAAAGAGGATGATAGTAATTTCAATAGTATCTGCTTTATGGGGTTGTCATGAGAAAATAATGTATGTTCACAAAATGATAGCTATTTCAAAGAGTTCATTCTTTACCTTAAGGTGAATGGGGAGTCAATAAAAGATATTTGGTAAGTGACGTGATTGGATTTTTGTTTCAGGACAGCCAATCCGAGTGAGATGTGGAATACAGATTTGAGGTTGGTGAAAGTAGAAACAGAGACACATTCTGTCACAGTAATCAGAATTTTTAATCTTGGTAGCTTTAACTGAGGTAGTGGCCCTGGGGTTGGAGATCAATGGACAGATTCGAGAATCTTTGAGAAACTAGAAATGACGGAGCTTGGTAAATTAAGTATGGGGAATGGAGGAAAAGAGACATGAAGGATTATTTTCAGGCTTCTAATTTAAGAAAGTGCATGGACCATGGTGAAGTTTTCTGAAACAGTAAAAGTGGAAACAGAACTTGTTTGGTGAGAAAGTGGTGAAACTGGCCAGGTGCGGTGGCTCACGCCTGTAATCCCAGCACTTTGGGAGGCTAAAGTGGGTGGATCACAATGTCAGGAGATCGAGACCATCCTGGCTAACACGGTGAAACCCTGTCTCTACTAAAAATACAAAAAATTAGCTGGGCATGGTGGTGCACATCTGTAGTCCCAGCTATTTGGGAGGCTGAGGCAGGAGAGTGGTGTGAACCGGGGGGGAAGGCAGAGCTTGCAGTGAGCCAAGATCATGCCACTGCACTCCAGCCTGGGCACCAGAGTGAGACTCCGTCTCAAATAAATAAATAAATAAATAAAATGATGAAACTTAGTTTTAGACATGATGAGCCCAAGGTATCCATGAGACATCTAATTGGAGATGATAAAGAGGAAGTTACATGTACTAAACAGTTGAGTCTGGAGATGAGACATGAAATGTTCACCCATCTCTTAATCCATTATACTTATAAAGTGAATATATTTTCAACAAGAAAAAGGAATCAGCTGGGTGTGGTGGCTCACGCCTGTAATCCCAGCACTTTGGGAAGCCAAGGTGGGTGGATCACCTGAGGTCAGGAGTTTGAGACCAGCCTGGCCAACATGGTGAAACCCCACCTCTACTAAAAAACACAAAAATTTGCTGGGTGTGGTGGTTCATGCCTGTAATCCCAGCTACTCAGGGGGCTGAGGCAGGAGAATCGCTTGAACCCGGGAGGCAGATGTTGCAGTGAGCTGAGATCATACCATTGCACTCCAGACTCCAGCCTGGGCAACAAACAACAGCAAAACTCCATCTCCCCCACAGAAAAAAACAAAAACAAAAAAAAACAAGGAATTGAACGTGAATTCATGATTATTCAAATTATGTGGAGATTGGTACTCAACAAATGTAGGATATACATTATTTTCAAGTACCCAGAGAACACTGACAACATCCTGCTGTGTAATGCAAATATTAATGCATTTCAAGGAACTGGTATCATACAGACCATGACAACTTGGAACACAGTTTCTCAAATATCCCCAGAATTTTCCTGGTGAAAAAAGGGGGGAAACTTTTAGCTTCTCTAGAAAGATTATCTATATCCCAGAATGACTACGCTCCTGAAGGAAATCCTTGCCCTTTGAGCAGAAAAATGACAGGCTTTGCCTAATTCCCAGGACTTTCACATGTATTAGAGACACCAAAGTCACTGGACACAGGAGAATTGTCACATCTTTTTGGAAAGAGTCAGGTACAGCCTAAAAAGATTAAATCTCCAAAAGAATCCTAGATTAAGTAATCCAGCAGCCATCGTGCATAGCTGTAATTCTGTCTTAGTCCATTTTGTGTTGCTACAAAAGAATACCTGAGATTCAGTAATTCGTTTTTTAAAAAATATAAGGTTTATTTAGCTCACAGTTCTGTAAGCTGGGACGTTCAAGAGCACAGCACCACATCTGGATGGCTTCTGGTGAGGGCCACGTGCTGGTAAAAATACGGTAAAAGGCTGGGTGCGGTGATTCACGCCTGTAATCCCAGCACTTTGGGAGGCCGAGGTGGGCAGATCATGAGGTCAAGAGCTAGAGAACATCCTGGTCAATGTGGCAAAAAACCATCTCTACTAAAAATACAAAAATTAGCTGGGTGCAGTGGTGCGTGTAATCCCAGCTACTCGGGAGGCTGAGGCAGGAGAATCACTTGAACCTGGGAGGCAAAGGTTGCAGCAAGCCAAGATCACACCATTGCACTCCAGCCCAGGCATCAAGAGCGAAATTCTATCTCAAAAAAAAAAAAAAAAAAAAAGAAAGAAAAGGAAAAAAAAGAAATGTATGGTCAAGTTGGTGAGAGCTGAATAGCACATATGACCTCAGAATAATTAATGATATCTTCAAGAAAATGTGAACCAAAGTATATATTTGACTACCTAAAAATTAAGTGTCCATACATTGAAATGTTTATTTTAAAGATATCCAAACTAGAAGGCAAGATTTATTGGCCGGGCGTGGTGGCTCATGCCTCTAATCCCAGCACTTTGGGAGGCCAAGGTGGGCAGATCACGAGGTCAGGAGATCAAGACCATCCTGGCTAACTCGGTGAAACCCCGTCTCTACTAAAAATACAAAAAATTAGCCGGGTGTGGTGGCAGGCGCCTGTAGTCCCAGCTACTCCGGAAGCTGAGGCAGGAGAATGGCGTGAACCCAGGAGGTGGAGCTTGCAGTGAGCCAAGATTGCGCCACTGCACTCCAGCCTGGGCAACAGAGCAAGATGCTATCTCAAAAAAAAAAAAAAAAAGGAAAGAAAGAAAAGAAAAAAAAAAGATTTATGAGCAAGTTTATTGTTACAGTGTTGTTCATTACAATGCTACAGATGGCCAAAATAATCATCAGGAGAATACGAAAGGTACAGTTAGAAAATAGAATCGTATGCTGCTGTTAAAATGACAATAATAAATTATTTGAAATTATGTACAGTATGCATATTGCATAATGTTATGAGAAAAAACTGTTTTCCACATTTTTTCTGCTATTAAATTGAAGACATATGAAAAAGACCAGAAGAAATGTCTAATACATAAACTGTTACTGTGTCTGAATAAAAGATATATATGCTGAGTTTTCCTGTTTATGCCTTTCGAAGTTTGCTCAGATAATCACGAAAAATTTAACCAAAAAATGATATTAACAAAAATTCTTATAACAATTTGAAATTTAAAATGTAAGGTTATGTAAGTGCACAGACGACAGAAGGGCAGGGGTTATTGCTACGGAGTAACAGCAACTTGGAGTACACAGACAGTACTACCGGAAAATGAGTGGTGGCTGTTATCCTCTACCTTCTTGGGAAGCACTTGGAAGTGTAGAGTGGTCACTGAAGGATCGCCGAGATTGATATCATAAAGTTACTGGAAGATATTCAGAGCCAAATTCAAGAGGTACGTGAAAAGTGGTCACAAAAGGAATACATATTGCAAAATTATAGGACTTAGGGTTAATGAGCTCTTAGGTATCAATTCAGAGAACATCATTATGACTATTTTTTAAAGGCATATAATATGAGAAAGCAATTCAAAAATGAAGAAATACAGTTGGCCACTGGGCATATGAAAAGAGAACATTCTCAGTAATCAAATTAAGATGAGATATTTTACCTGCCATACAACTTTTAATAATATTAATTGCTAACATATATTCAGTGTCTACTGTGTGCCAGTCTTTTCCTAAAAGTTTTAGATGTGTTGAGTTATTTGTTTAACCCTCCCAACAATCCTAATAGGTGGGTTCTACCTCTTTGCAGATGAGAAAACTGGGGTATAGGGACAGAGCTCATCAGTGTGAGGATGAGCAGATGGAACCCAGGCAGTGCAGTTCCAAAACCAACCTTTTTTTTTTTTTCGGGGGCGGGTCTCACTCTGTCACTCCAGGCTGGAGTGCAGTGGTACAATATCAGCTCACTGCAACTGCAACTTCTGGGCTCAAGTGATCCTTCTGCCTCAGCCTCCTGAGTAAGTGGGACCACAGGTGTGCACCACCTGGCCCAGCTAATTTTTGTATTTTTGTAGAGACAGGGTTTTGCCATGTTGGCCAGGCTGGTCTCAAACTACTGGGCTCAAGGGATCCACCTACCTTGGCCTCCCAAAGTGCTGGGATTATATGTGTGAGCCACCACGTCTGGCCCCAAAACCAACTCTCACCTACCACACCGCACGACCTCTTCAATAATATATATATATATATATATATACTGAACATGTAATTATAATCAATAAATAAGATAACACACATACATCCTAATTACCCAGTAATAATGCTGTGAATATCCAATATTGTTGAGGGCACGAAGACAGCAGCACTCATAAAAACAGATTGATATATAAATTTGCACAAACTTTTGGGAGAATATTTTGGTGATCCATATGAATAACCATGAAAATGTTCATGCCTTCTTAGTCCAACAATTCTATTTCTACTAATATTATATGCTGTAGTTATGAATATTACATTGTCAATTTCTAGTAATAATCATAAAAAATAATTAGACATACCCAAATATTTACATACAATGATCACAATTATCATATACCTACTATTATCTCTGGCAGTTGGGTGAAGGAAGCAGGGCCGAGGTAATGTCAACTGTTTGAAAGTCTGTTTCAGGCCGGGCACGGTGGCTCACGCCTGTAATACCAGCACTTTGGGAGGCTGAGGCGGGCGCATCATGAGGTCAGGGAATCGAGACCATCCTGGCTAACACGGTAAACCCTGTCTCTACTAAAAATACAAAAAAATTAGCAGGGCATGGTGGTGGGTGCCTGTAGTCCCAGCTACTCCAGAGGCTGAGGCAGGAGAATGGTGTGAACCTGGGAGGCTGAGGTTGCAGTGAGCCGAGATCACGTCACTGCACTCCAGCCTGGGCGACAGAGTGAGACTCCATCTCAAAAAAAAAAAAAAAAAAAAAAGTCTGTTTCAGAAGTAGTCTGACTCCTAGGTTCCATCTTATCTAGATGAGTTCCTTCCTTACCCTCATGGAAAACAAAAATAAAGTTTATTCTGTAGAGAGGGCAAAAACACAGGGTCTCTGGAGTGGGGGCACATTTGGTGTCAGGGGCTAAAGTGAATGTTCGTGTTCTGAATGCCAGCACCCCAGCCTCCTTCTCCCACCTAGGTTTCTAGTGCTGGCCCTGCAGCCTATACCCTGTGGGCAGAGCACTGAAAGAACCCAGTGGCCCTGGCAATTTATCAACCTCAGAAACCTTGCTTGTTCAATCCTTAAAATGGAAATAATTATAAATATGTAGAGAGTTTTGGTGAGCACCAAATAAGGTTATATGACTATTTTCAGAGTGCTTGCAATGTGAAGTAATTAACGAATAAGTTATTTTAAAAATTTGCTATATTCTCATAATAAAGTGAAATTTAATAATGCTCCATTTACATATTTATATTTGCATCTCCTACTCAAGTCTAAGCTTCACAAAGTAAGGCATGTGTACTGTTTGGTATTTTATCCTCAATGTTTAAGATAGCATCTGAATTAGTAGGAGTGCAATAGGTATTTGTTTACAATTGAATGAGTGAATGCTTATCTGATGATTAAAAATCCATGGGGCCAGTATCAGGTAGTTGAAAGAGAAATGAACTAGAACACAGGAGTCCTAAATTCTAGATCTGGTTCTGCTAGATAACCTTGAACTAATCATCACAACCTCACTGGACCTTAGTTTTGTTTTCTATTAACTGTACTTGTTAATAGACTGAGATTTCTAAAGCCTCTCCCAGCAATAACTTGTTGTCTACATTGGGAAGAGCTGCCTCTGTGACCTTCAGTGTGCCTAATAGCTGTTTTTGAAGTAACACACGACGGCTTCTTTTGTTCACAGTAAGCAGGTATTAATTGAATGTTACCCCTGTAATAAGGCTGGGAACAAAGATTAAAAACTTACAGTTCTGTTGCTTAAAAACAAACAAAAATGACTGGGCACGGAGGCTCACGCCTGTAATCCCAGCACTTTGGGAGGCCAAGGCGGGCAGATCACAAGATCAGGAGTTCGAGACCAGCCTGGCCAACATAGTGAAACACTGTCTCTACTAAAAATACAAAAATTAGCCAGGCGTGGTGGCATGCACCTGTAATCCTAGCTACTCAGGAGGCTGAGGCAGAATTGCTTGAATCCGGGAGGCAGAGGAGGTTGCAGTGAGCCGAGATCGCACCACTGCACTCCAGCCTGGAGGACAGAGCGAGACTTCGTCTCAGAAAAAAAAAAAAAAGAAAACCAGGAGAGATACCAACAAACCAGGAATTCAGTAAAACATGATACATCTTTTTTCACCCTATATAATGTTAATAAAATTATATCTACAACCCTATTACTATAAATATTTTTTAAACCAAATACAGCCTATTATCTTCTCTTTATTAGCATGACACCAAAACCAGAAGGAATTAATGCTCTAGAAAACTGAGGTAAGTTGCTCTTGAACAATACTTTCAAGATTTATTCTCACAGTTGATTCTTTTGACTAAATATTAATTTGTATTTCCAAACTGAATGACATGACTTTCAGTGATGTTATTCATAACCGTAACACATGTGAAGTTAATTTTTAGGGCTTGACAATTTAAGAAAATAAACATACAAGTTTATTCTACTCTCAACCTTCAGAAAATAAAAAAAAAATAGCATCTGAAGAATTCTTATTCCAGATTCTTATCATTCATGTGGAATTTCTGCCTGTGTGAACATGGCTGAGTGAGATTACTGTATGTGCCTATTTGGAACTGTAAAACAATATGCTGTTTCCTGTCCATTGTGTTTTATGGATATGGTCAATATGACAGCACTATTTAGGTTCAATTTCCTAGAAAATTTAGTAAGTCATGTTTAAAATTAAAATTAAAACTTACTCAAAGTAGTCTCAGAATAACAGAAGCAGCAGAGAGGAAACAGTAAATCAATTAAAGAAACACTGAGCCCAAGTTGTTATATTATCTTGATTGAACCAGAAACTTAATCTTTCTGCAATGACTGACCTAATTGTACCACTAGATTCCCTTTCTAGTGACAGAAAACTCTTCCCAGCATCCCATGTGGTGAAATGTATCATGGGGAACTTCTTTTTCACTTCTCTAAGAGTTGAAACTATTTTAAAATTAGCTTTATTGAAGAATAATTTACATACAATAAAATGTACCCATTGAAGTGCATAATGCAATCAGTTTTGACAAATGCACATAGTAGTTTAACCACCACCGTAATCTTACAATAGAACATTTCTAGGAACTATCTTTAAAAAATATCCATTATCTATTCTTACATTTATTTTGTAAATGTTTAGAGCATCTATTTTGCAACAACACAGGCAATATATGAATACAAGGCATGAACGAAGCATCTAAACTCTGGTCTCAACTGCTCATACATGTCAAAGCACTTAGAAAGCCGTGCTGGGGGAGGGATGATGGGAACCCTTCCAGAATCAGGGCCAGAAGATCAGTCTAGACTAGGTAATTCCAGAAATCCATCCAAGAGGAAACTACAAGGAAATTTATATTTATCAGGTTTCTACTTTGTGGCAAGCATCTTACACACGTGAGTTCTGATAATAAAATATTTTATGTAAGGAGAACAAGGCAGTGCAGAAAAATAGTTAAAGGCTAAGGCTGTGAAGATGACTTTGTGGGTTCCAATCCCCAACTCTGCCACTTACTGGCTTTGAAATCTTGGGCAAAGTAACAAACGTCTTTGGGTTTTTGTTGTTTGTTTGTTTTTGCGACATATTCTTGCTCTGTTGCTCAGGCTGGAGTATAGTGACACGATCTTGGCTCACTGCAACCTCTGCCTCCTAGGTTCAAACCATTCTCCTGCCTCAGCCTCCCGAGTAGCTGAGATTACAGGTGCGCACCACCACACCCATCTAACGCTTGTGTTTTTAGTAGAGATGGGATTTCATCATGTTGGCCAGGCTGATCTCGAACTCCTGGCCTCAAGCAATCCACCCACCTCAGCCTCCCAAACTGCTGGGACTACAGGCGTGAGCCACTGTGCCCGGCCTCAAACATCTTTGTGCCCAGTTTCCTCATGTGAAACGTAATAATCCTTCCCTCATAGGATTAGTACAGGTAAATGAGCTTGTACATGTGAAGCACTGAGAAAAACACCCAGTATATAGTGAGAACTCCGTAAATGTTCATGACCATTGTTAATGAGTTCTTATGTTAACTCAGTGTCTAGCATCACACAGCTAGCAAGTTTTAGACTGTAATATGAACACATGTGTGTGAGACGCCAAAGCTCATGCTTTTTCCACATCTTGGTTGAATTAGAAAGTGGCAATGATAAGCGGGCAGAAAAGACATGAGTCTGTTCATCTTTCCTTCTTCCTTGAAATCCTATTCTCTCACCCCCTCCCCCAGTACCTCTAAAATTCCTAATTGTGGTGATGCTGTGGGGCACCACCCAGATCACCCCCTTCAGCCCAAGGCACCTATCCTTGCTTTCCCCTCCCCCATTCTGGGGTTATACTATAATAATAATTTGACTGCTTATGGCTCACAACTGCATCCCTCTCTGGGAATTATTTTTGGTCAAAGGTAGCTGCCTCACCCATGATTATGTCCCATCCTCACGGACTGCTTATATCTAATCAACATTTTATGTGAGTTTGAGTTTCCAGGCTCTCCCACTTTAACTCAGGACATCTCTGAGGGGCCATCCCACTTGCAGAGTTCCCTGTGGGATCAGCAGAGGTCTCTGTTGCCACTGATTCCTCTTCCCAATCATGCTGTTCTTACTCCCTTACAAACGCTGCTCCAGGAGCATGAATCAATAAATCCACTACCTGCAAACCTCCATCTCAGCATCTGTTTCCAGGAAACCCAACCTAGGACTTGGTACTGGAAGTATTCTTAGGAAGCAGCTCTGCAGTGGGGCTTTGGAAGGGGCTCAGCAGGTGGAGTATCAAAAGATTCTGGCAGCTGTAGCAGTGCAATTGTTCATGAGAGGTTAAGGAGTATAGGATACAGGTGGAAAGGAACGCTCTGAAGGATGCTATTGTCTCAGGCATTTGAGAAGCATAGAGTAAGTGGTGCTTTTAAGGACTATGGAATTAGATGGATGTTGCTGGGTATTATTGATGCATTAGAAAAAAGACAATGAAGACAATGGTGATTAATCACCAACTTAAAATGTGCAAGTCATAGACTGTCCTTGGCAGCATATAAAGAGGCTCATCTTCTGCAGCTAGAGGGCAGAAAAAGCTAAGCATCAAACATTGGACTTAATTAGAAAGGGGGTGAAGTCCAGAAGTTCGTACTCTCAAATCTGATTTGATTATCAGACCTTGATTAGAAAGGACCTGGGACTGAAGAACATCTGGGTTAATGCAATCAAGAACTGTGAAATCTGAATCAGCTGAACCCTTTCAACCTGAAGAAGTGGCCCACTCCTCTCTGTTGAAGGCTAGTTGAAGGCCGGCCCTTCTAACCTTTCTTAAGGATGTTGCAGAAGTCTCTACCTAGCAAGATAAATACACTCTGGCCAGGCACGGTGGCTCACACCTATGATACCAGCACTTTGGGAGACCGAGGCGGGTGGATCACTTGAATCAGGAGTTCAAGACCAGCCTGACCAACCTAGTGAAACCCCATCTCTACTAAAAATACAAAAATTAGCCGGGTGTGGTGGTGTGCGCCTGCAATCCCAGCTACTTGGGAGGTTGAGGCAGGATAACAGCTTGAACCTGGGAGATGGAGGTTGCAGTGAGCGGATATTATACCATTGCACTTCAACCTGGGCAACAGAGCAAGACTGTCAAAAAAAAAAAAAAAAAAAGATAATTACACTCCAGAGGATTGGAAATAATCCTTATGAAGGTTGAAAGTTCAGGAGCTTAAAGTTAACAGTGACTTTTTTTAAGAACATATAAGGGTATCCCCTCAAAATAAAGGACAAATTATTGCATCTCATATCCACCACATCTAAGAAAGGACAATGCTTTATAGTCCTTTTAAGATTTTGGAGACAGCTTACCCACTCTGTGTGTCACCATGCTCCTTCTTTATACTCTACATCCTGTGGTGCCCCATTTAGGATCCTTACGGTAACTATTAATGTATCTTCACATTACATACGTTTAAAAATACACAATAAAGTGTTTTAACCAATATGAAGAAAATCAGGTAATTTATAAAATTAGTACATATCTTGACATGTAAATACTTTGATTTAACTACACTGAAAGACACAATTAAGTGTTGTAATCAGATTTGTTGAACCTATATCTTCAAGGTTATTGTTTTTGAACCTGTATCTTTGAACCTATCAATTGTGATACTTACAATACAGATTGATATATAGTTGAGTTACTCAAATACCAAGGATGATGTTTTCAATTACATGGTTTTTTAAAATGGCGATTAGCTCTTGGTAAAGTTTCAAACATTAAAGGTGCAATTATGGCCAGGTGCAGTTGCTCATGCCTGTTTTCTCAGTACTTTGGGAAGCCAAGGCAGGTGGATAGCTTGAGGTCAGAAATTCGAGACCAGCCTGACCAACGTGGTGAAACCCGTCTCTACTAAAAATACAAAAATTAGCCATGTGTGGTACCAGGCACCTGTAATTCCAGCTACTTGGGAGGCTGAAGCAGGAGAATCACTTGAATCCAGCAGGTAGAGGTTGCAGTGAGCCGAGATTACACCACCACACTCCAGCCTGGGTGACAGACTGAGACTCCGTCTCAAAAAAGAAAATTTTAAAAAAGTGCAATTATTTATCAGATCCTTACATTACTGGAAAAATAATCAATGTATATTGAAACCTTGAAAATAAAATCCTCTGTTTACATATAAAATAGAGTAAGGTTCTACATTCAGTTAATTATAAACAGATTTTTACCTAGTGTCCAGCAGGAGATTCGAAAGACATGCAATATAAGTTAATTCTTAATTGTATAGAAATGTTTTTTCATTGAAGGATACTAAATGCCAATAGCACTTCCAATCATTGTGATTACCAAAAATGCCCCCCTTTGAGGAAGTACCTATCTTGGTAAGAACCACAGCTCTACTATGTCTGAATTTCTCCTCTTTCGTTTGCCACTCATTATATGCTAGTTTCTCAAGGTATCAGCTGTCTGTTAGTAACCCCAAATCCATATCTCCCACATTATTATCTTCTTAAACTTTTGATGTGTATTTTCAATTTTCTGAAGGATATAGAATCTGAAAATCTCACCCACACATCAGACTCAACCTGTCCAAGTCATTTTGTTAACTTTTATGTAAATCTATTTATATTTCTGTTATCTTAATCTGTGCCACTCTCATATACTCAATCATGCAAGCTAGCACCCTGGGTATCGTCTTTGTTTCCTCCCAGCTCTTACTCCCACATCAACCCAATCAGTAAGACCTTCTGATTTTGCCATCATCTCTCTATTCTATAACCATTGCACATCATACAGAAAACAGTTACCTAGCAACCAGAAGAAAACAGCTGGATTGTAAATGTGATCATGTTTTCTTCCCGATTTAAACTCTTCAGACGGGACTAATGTCTCTTCTGTGTTCATAAATAACACCTTGCATGTACTTCAATCATTGCCTGTGCCACATTGTATTATAATTACCTGTTTGTATTTCTGCCCCACTAAGCTATAAGCTCCCTGATGTCAGGAATTGTGTTCTATTCAGTTGTACATCCCCAGGGCCTAGCACAACACTGGACACAGCACAACAGTAAATAAATATTTGCCGAATGAATTAAAGATCCATAAGAAACCACAATACTAATGATTAACTTAATGCGAGTGAAGTAAGGAGTAACTTAATTATAACATACAGATTTGGGTGGCGGGGTGCTGTGGTTTATGCCTGTAATACCAGCACTTTGGGAGGCCGAGGCTGGTGAATCATTTGAGGTCAGGAGATAGAGACCAGCCTGGCCATCATGGTGAAATCCTGTCTCTACTAAAAATCCAAAAATTAGCCAGGCATGGTGGCAGGCATGAATCGCTTGAACCCAGGAGGCAGAGGTTGCGGTGAGCTGAGATCGTGCCACTGCACACCAGCCTGGGCAACAGAGCAAGAACACATCTAAAAAAAAAAAAAAAAAGAGATTTGGGTGATGATCTTTACATTATCAATGAAATTATTGACTACCAAACTATTATCCTTTGAAATTTATTTCAGGGCAAAATAGATATTAAAATAATTTTAATACATTCTTTACCTTACATGAACAATAACAAAAGGGTTGGTCTGATAACTTGATGAACTTATTTTCTCTGTTTTAACAGCTTCTTTAAGCTATTACAAAATCTTTTCTAATCGTAAAAGGAAAATGGCTTTCCTGATTATCCTTTTTCTCATTTACTTAAAAATAGTCATTAAATAGCAACCATGTGCCAACCAATCTGTCAAAAAATGAGAAAGGGTGGGTATGGTGTCCAAGATCTGGTCTTTCTTTTGAGGTGTTCAAAGCATGATAGGGGAAAGAGTCATGTAAACAAAATCCCTAAGCACTGTGGCAAGCATAACAATGAAGTTATGTGAAAAGCATTATGAAGGCACCAAGAAAACTGTGATTAACAGGTCATTGTAGGAAAGATGTGGAGCAGGCTTCCTAGATAAAGTCACACTGAAATTTGGTTGTGGTATTCTGTCAGGTTAGGCAAGGTTACGCCATGGTAACAAACACCACCAATGTTTCTGTTGCTCTGATACATGCACGAGTTTTACGCATCACTCATGTTACACATCCAATTCCAGTTAGCAGGAAACTACTGCTCAATATAGTCCGTAGGAGCCCCTGGTGACAGAGACTTCATCTCAGCAGGTCCCTTCATGATAGCTGGAGCAGGGGGAGAGAACTCGGCAACCCTCACCTTTGAAACTTCTGCCAGGAAATTTCGGCCTGATGAATATAGCACATCTGCTCACCACATATTGGAAAAAGCAAGTCACATGACTACATCTAAGTTAAAACAGGATGAGAAAAGAGCGATCTTACCAAGTGCCTGAAAACAGGAGAAATTGACCATTTGTAAATGGCCCTAAAGATCACCAGTTATTAAGGATGAACAAGATTGTGTTACATGAAGAAGAGAAGGAATAGCAGGCAGTGTCACAGAGTGTGTTGTGATGAAACAGGAGTGCTCCCTGACCCCCCTCGCAGGATGTGCAACAGGGGTGTGGCTTGTCTGTCTGGCCACTGAATGCTCAAACCCTTTACAGGATGGGGAGCACACAGACAGGCAGGTACAGGAAGTGGGGCAAGTGTTTTTGGGCTCTGGCCCCACGGCAGCATCTAGGGGTGGGTGCCTGTGACTCTAGAAGCCCCAGTGGCCATGCCACAGTGCTCTTTTAGCTCTGTTGTCCGCAGATGGCTTAAGAGTTAACCATCTCAGTGCCCTCTTGGTACCCAGGTTCTTGTCCAGTGTCCAGGAAGAATGAGGTCACACACAGACTTGAAAGATGGTGAATGCAGGGATTTTACTGGGTGATGGAGGTGGCTCTCAGTGAATGGATGCGGAGCTGGAAAGGGAATGAATGGGAAGATGATCTTGATTATCAGACCTTGATTAGAAAGGACCTGGGACTGAAGAACATCTGGGTTAATGCAATCAAGAACTGTGAAATCTGAATCAGCTGAACCCTTTCAACCTGAAGAAGTGGCCCACTCCTCTCTGTTGAAGGCTAGTTGAAGGCCGGCCCTTCTAACCTTTCTTAAGGAAGAAGAAAGAAGAAGAAAGAGAGAGAGAAGAAAGAAACAAGAAAAAAGAGAGAAGAAAGAAAGAGAAAGAAAAGAAGAAAAAGAAAGAAAAAGAGAGAAAGAAGAAAGAAAAGAGAAAGAAAGGAGAGAAAGAAAGAGGGAGGAAGAAAAAAGAGGGAGAGAAGAAAGAAAGAAGAAAAAAGAAGAAAGAAAGAGAAAGAAAAGAAAGAAGAAAGAAAAAGAAAGAAGAAAGAAAAAGAAAGAGGAAGAAAAAAGAAAGAGAAAGAAAGAAGAAAGAAAAAGAAAGGAAGAAAAGAGAAGAAAGAAGAAAGAGAAGAAAGAAAAGAAAGAAAGAAAAAAGAAAGAAAGAGAAAGAAAGAAAGAAAGAAAAAGCTGAGAGAGCAAAATTCCATTGTGTCCTCTATATCCAGAGACTATGTGGACACAGGCCCTTGTACTGAGTAGGTGTGTGAATGCGCATCAGCCTCTGGCTGGAGGCTCTGACACTTCCCTTAAGGAGGTTGCAGCTTTTGGAAACAACAGGGTGCTTTGAACTGTGATTTCACCCCTGACTAGAAAACCACAATTCCCTCTGTGGCTTAAGGGTAATCCGAGTTTTGTTTTAAATTAAAAGTAAATTACTTATGTTAAAGACGCCCTAGGGACCATTAGGTACTCTATCATTTAAAGCAAACCAAGCAGAACTCTGAAAATTATTAGCATTCCTCTAGAGAGCACTTTAGACTATCTCCTATTGTCCATTCAATGACCAGTTTATTAGGAACTTTTGTGAGGATTGTATATCAAACTCAAAGCTTTTCCATTTAATTATCAGGCAGAGAGCGGGTCTAAATAAACAGAAAACATACGAATAACTAACTTATCAGAAAGCTAAGGTTCAGAATCCAGTGTGGCAACTAGTACCACAAATAGGCTTTATTTTCTCCCCCGACAAAATAAGTTTATTTAATAAAGAATTAAGATATATGTACGGATACAAAAACCCATTCACTCACTCATTTACTCATTCTATCAACCTCTAGCAAAGGTCCCAGCTGGATCCCAAACTGAAACTCCAACATAACAGGCGTGCCTAGAAATAGACACATTAGGTCACTTAAAGTTGAGCAAAAACTCTTCATGGGCACATGAAATTAGGGTCAGGAGAAGGCAGACAGTAAACCACTTTTCTCGACTCTTGATTCCACTGCACATTTGATGGGGTCTTATGTATAGAGGGCTGTACCCAGATGCTCAAGTTGCTGTCCGGGGAGGGACAGGACACAAACAATACTACTTCTGTGCTCAGGTGTCCAAGGGAGCCAAGGTAGAGAGGGAGAGGGTCCTTTCTCCATTTCTACACACATACACGGCATCAGTACATAGTGGCCTCCACAGAGTATCATGCCATTTTTTGATCCCCAGGGTATGTGTATTTGTGTGTGCAAGCATAGCCACCTTGTGGCACAATTCCAGGAAGTGCCATTCTGTTGGAGTGTAAGGAAATGGTGGTCCTGGGGTTGTGCAGGGCATAATCTTTATTGTCCTACACAGCCCTCCTGGCAGCCCTGTTCAGATCAGAAGACTGCATCCTGAGCAGAGATAGTAGCATTGCCATGTTGGCCTCCTCATGCAGTTTTTAATCAGTAAAAATCAAAAGGGGGCTGGAGTAATCACCACGGTGGACCTGCTTTTCAGCACAAAGAAGCCATTCCTTTCAAATTCCTAGAAATAGCTGGGTGACACTTTAAGAGGGCTGGAAGGCCCTGCAGGTGGGAAAAGGAGTGAGTTCTTGCTGTTAGTGTAACAGATGAGGGGCCCTAAGGAAGCTGGGCTGTAATGTATTCAAAAGCATTTACTGAGCACCTAATATGCCACAGTACCATGCTATATATTTTTTAAAGCATTTTCAAAAATAAATAAAAGTCAATGTATTTTACCTGGAAGTGTTGTCTAAAATCACTCCCTCTGTGCAGCATCTCATCCAACACTTTCCTCCTGATGAATAACAGCCACTTCTGGGAGTACACACACACACACACACACACACATACACACACACACATACACACACACACACACACACATACACACACACACACATACACACACACACAGAGACAGGTTTTTCTTACCCTATTCATATTCTCGTTTAAGCAGAAATAAATACTAAAATCCCCTTGGGTGCTCTTTTTTCGGGACTCCACATCCAGCGTAAGTGATAAAACAGAAAAGATTTTCTTACTTTCCTTCCAAATTCCAAGTGGTATTAAAAAAGAAAAAGTTCCAATAAAATTGGTGGTGCAGTCAGTTTTGGTGGAGGCATAGCCTTTTCTTTTTGTTCCAACATACTGCCTACCTCTCATTTGGTCTACCCACAGAATGTCACTGCCAAAAAGGTGATGCTGAGAACAGACGGTCTTACTCAGATACATTCTTTGCTCAAAACAACTTGAAGTATTGAGATTATCTGATACAGGTGGCATCTCTTCTTAAATCTTCTTGTTTTGCCCTTGGACTTTGACCACTTACATGGATACAACGAAACCTCTGAAAATGCCTCACAGAAATATATTACTGTCCACATATGTAAAATCTCTACTTCACGTTCAAGTCCAGTTTCAGCGCTACAAACCAACACAACATAAAAACAAGAAGAAAAAAAACAGGATACTCTGCCAGCAAAGTCAACTTTTCCCACAAGATCCAAATATTCCAGGTTCATAGTACACATAAAACTTTTTATACTATTGCATTGGAAAGGATATTTCCAGTGATCCACCCATCTATTTTTTTTAGCCTTTAAATATCTTAATACCCTGGATCATGCTTCGCACTCTAATTCTCACCCTGGACATGAAACTGTTAAGCTCCAAGTGACAAATTTTTATTTTAGGAAAAGAAGCTCACCACTTAACAAAATAAATTCATTTCCTCACATCTATTAAAGTTTGAAGACTGAACCTCCCTCTCCAAGACTCCGTCTCTAGACTAAGCTAATGTTTAATCTGCAGTTTACCTGGTACTCTGACAAAAGTTACATCAGAGGGCCTTTGTTAAACGTCCTTTCAGAGGTGATAAATGAGAAACCACTTTAACAGAAATTGATTGAAGTAAAACTCTTGGCCCACTTTAAAGCTTTTTCTCACACCATTCTCTGTCCTGATGTAAAGTCCAGGTTGACAACTAAGAAAAGACAGTGAGATTTTAGAGCCAAAAGTATCTCTGATCCCATAATTAAAAAGATGATATCGAGAATTGATATTTTCATTACAGTTAAAATAGTATTGCTTGATCTAATGATCAAATGAAACTATGTCAGAATGAATTCTAACCCATTAGTTGGCCTTCTATTTTAAACATTAGAATTTGCTCACTCTCATGAAAATTTAACTTGTGTACTGTTTAGAGGTAATACTTTTTTTTTTTTTTGGTAAAGAAGGAGGTTCTGTGATTTGGGGATAGTGAAATTCATTTTTAACTATTTGATATAAATAATGCATTTTGATAAATGTTAGTGACTCTGCCACTTTTTAAAACTCAATGCTTGTTTGATACCTGGAAAAGTGATCTCTCAGTTTCAAATATTATGATGGAAAAGCAATTACATTTTAAGTAATGTTTCGATTATACCTCCCTGAGCTTTATGGAAGTAAATCTGAGCTCTTGTTGCTTCTTAGCACCTATCACCAAGTATAGATTTAATGAAGAACTGCATACAATAATATCATACCCAAATATTGGAGGGAAATAGCAAGTAGGTTTCTTGCTTCAACTATGCTAACCACATAAACAGTTTTGCTTTTTATGATTAAACTGAATGGTCAGTTTAATACCAAAAAACAACCACTGTCAAAATAGTCAAACTTTTTAACAGGATCATTCACATTTACATTAGTCAAGTTTCCCAAAACTTTAATTATAAATTTTTTTTTTATCAGTTCAGGACAAAATTTTTCAAACTTGAAAGAACACAAAATGAGTGATAATTGAAAATATCAAGAAATACCAAGAAATTGAGGTCGAATATATAAGAGAGGGTTATGTTAAAATGGATGTTAATTAGAGCCTGGTTTAGGCAGCATAAAAATCATAATTTAAATATTTTTTGTAATAGAAAAACATGTGAATAGGCTCTTGTGTTCTTATGTAAACTGGCATAAATATGTTTGTATATTTTATGAAATGAAGTGCCAGGATTCAAATGGCAAGTTTTAGCAGGTGTAGGATTCACGGCCAGTTTTGTGGTTTATCACATCTCCCCTTACAGGAAATGAAAGTGGAAAAAAGAAAAAAAAAAGCAGAAGCTGTGAATCTGGTCAAGGGCAATTGATGCTTATAAGTACACACTTAACTTTCCTGGCTGGCATTCTACAACCTTGCCTGTATCATAGCAAACTGAAAAATCACCTCTACAGACAATTTTATCATAAGGTAATGACATAACCGTATCCTTATACAGGTGGTGGCTACAGACAAGGCAAGCAAGGATGAAAAACAGAGCTCAATTTAATAAAATGTGTATGGGATATTTTGTTGAGGAAGTACATTTTTATTATATACAATAATAGATTTAAACTGGAAAATTAGGGCCACTTTTTAATCATTAGAATGGGAAGAAAAATAAAATTTGCTTGAATAAGTAGAAAAGGACAAATGTGAACTTTAGCATTATTCTGAAGAAAAGAAAAACATGCGGCTTTCAGTAAGGCCACTGAGTATAGCTGTGTGGGTTGTAGCCTGCACTAGGGTGCCCAGCCCAGCAGACGTGGGGGAGCTAGAATCCAGGTGGCAGTCCTTTTGGGAAGCCATATACCCTAGTGGGTACATCTGTCTGCCTGGAGGAAGGGGCACTTTTTTCTAATTCTCAAAGAAGCAAAGGCCCTGTTTGAAAACAATGTACAGTGCTTCCTAGGGCTCTGGGAAGTACAAAACTACATACACTGCTAGAGGAGTATAAATGAATACAATTTGTCTGAAGGGCAATTCAGAAATACATACTGTATAAGATGCCTTCACATGTTCCATATTCTTTTAAACTTCAAGTCCCACCTATAGAAATTTATTTGAAGATTAGTTGTGGTGGTGGTTTTTAAAATGTGTCTATAAAATATGTAACACTCCTCCCTTCAAAAGACGGAGCCTACGAGTTCACGCCACTGCACTCCAGCCTGGGCAACAGAGCAAGACTCCATCTCCAAAAAAAAAAAAAAAAAAAAAAATGGAGTCTAGGCCGGGCACTGTGGCTCACCCTGTAATTACCCAGCACTTTGGGAGGCCGAGGCCGGCGGATCACGAGGTCAGGAGATCGAGACCATCCTGGCTAACATGGGGAAACCCTGTCTCTATTAAAAATACAAAAATTAGCCAGGTGTGATGGCAGGTGCCTGCAATCCCAGCTACTCGGGAGGCTGAGGCAGGAGAATCATTTGAACCCGGGAGGTGGAGGTTGCAGTGAGCCGAGATCGCGCCACTGCACTACAGCCTAGTGACAACATGGCAAGACTCCGTCTAAAAGAAAAAAAAAGATGGAGCCTAATTCCCCTACTCTTGAATGTTAACCAGAGTTAGCGAGGACTCACTTCTAAGGGACACCATGTGAAGGAGGTGCTGCTATATGAATTTGAAGGCTAAATTGTTTGGAAAAAAACAAAAACACAATTATAAAAACCAGCTTTTATCTGGCTTTCCCTCTCTCATATCACTTTCTCTGGGGGAAAGTGAGCTGCCATGTTGTAAGAAAACTCAAGCAGCCTGTGGGGAGATCTATGAGAGGAAGAACTGTGGCCTTCTGCCAAAATCAGCATTTACTAGCCAGTAATGACAGCCAAGTCTTTAGTGTCTGACAAGACTTCAGGTGACTGCAGACCCTGTGACATCTTGACTGCAACCTTACAGGAGATTCCAACCCAGAACTACACCATCATGTGTGTCTCTATTTTTATTTATTTATTTATTTATTTATTTATTTATTGGAGATGGAGTCTCACTCTGTTGCCCAGGCTGGAGTGCAGTGGTGCGATCTCAGCTCACTGCAACCTCCGCCTCTGGGGGTTCAAGCGATTCTCCTGCCACAGCCTCCCAGCTAGCTACAGGCATGCACCACCACGCCTGGTTAATTTTTGTATTTTTTTTTTAGGCAGAGACAGGGTTTCACCAGGCTGGTCTCGAACTCTTGACCTCAGGTGATCCACCCACCTCGGCCTCCCAAAGTGCTGGGATTACAGATGTGAGCTACTGCACCCAGCCTCATATGTGTCTCTAATTCCTGACCCATGGAAACTCAGAGGATAATAAATGTTTTCTCTGTGTTAAGCCATTAAGTGTGGGCAAGTTGTTAATGCAGAAATAGACAAGAGAATATACAAAACTTTGATTTCATAGATATTTATTGCAATTATGTGTATAATAGCAAAGAGTAAGAAAAATTTAAACATTCACTATGAGAAAGTGATAGAGTATTATCACATATCCATAAGATAAAATAAGATGTTGACATTAAAAATGATATTCTAAAAATTATAGAGAATATTTATTAATACAAAATGAAAAAGTAATTTGTAAACTATTAGACACAATATAATTCTTTTTTTCTAGTTGTTTTCTTTTTTAAATTAATAGATAGCAGATGTACATGTTTTTGGTATACATGTGATAATCTACTACATTCATATAATTTGTAAAGATCTAATTAGCTCAATTGGGATATCCATCACCTTAAATGCTTGTCTTTATGCTAAAAACATTTAAATTATTCTCTTCCAGCTATTCCAAAATATACAATAGATTACTGTAATCTATGGTCACCTTACTGATCTATCAAACACTAGTTATTACTTCTTCTATCAAACTGTATATTTACACCCATTAATCAACCTCTCTTCATTTCTCCCACCCCTCTATGCTTCCCAGCCTCTGGTAACCACCAATCTCATGAGATCCACTTTTTGAGCTCCCACATATGAGTGAGAATATGCAGTATTTGTCTTTCTGAGCTTGGCTTATTTCACTAAAATAATGACTTCTAGTTCCATCTATGTTGCCACAAATGACAGGGTCTCATTCTTTTTCATGGCTGAAAAATATTCCATTATGTATACATACCACCTTTTCTTTATCCATTCATCCATTGATGGACACTTAGGTTGCTTCCAAATCTTGGCTATGTGAATGGTGCTGCAATAAACATGGGAGTGCAGATATCTCTTTGATATATTGATTTCCTTTTTTTAAATTTCTTTTTTGGATATATACCCAGTAGTGGACTTACTGGATCATATGGTAAGTTCCATATGGTAGATCCACTTTTAGTTTTGGGGGGGAATCTCCATACAGTTTTCCATAGTGCCTGCACTAATTTACATTCCTGCCAACAGTGTTCAAGGCTTGTCCTTTCTCCACATACTTGCCAGCATGTGTTATTCCCTGTCCTTTTTTTTTTTTTTTTTTTTTTTTTTTGAGATAGAATCTCACTCTAGGCTGGGCGTGGTGGCTCAAGCCTGTAATCCCAGCACTTTGGGAGGCCGAGACGGGTGGATCACGAGGTCAGGAGATCGAGACCTTCCTGGCTAACACAGTGAAACCCCGTCTCTACTAAAAAAAACACAAAAAACTAGCCGGGCAAGGTGGCAGGCGCCTGTAGTCCCAGCTACTCGGGAGGCTGAGGCAGAAGAATGGCCTAGACTCGGGAGGCAGAGCTTGCAGTGAGCTGAGATCTGGCCACTGCACTCCAGCCGGGGCGACAGAGCGAGACTCCGTCTCCAAAAAAAAAAAAAAAAAAAAGAATCTCACTCTGTAGCCCAGGCTAGAGTGTAGTGGTGTGATCTCTGCTCACTGTATCCTCTGCCTCCCAGGTTCAAGCAATTTTCCTGCCTCAGCCTCCAGAGTAGTTGGGATTACAGGTATGCACCACCCTGCCTGGCCAATTTTTGTATTTGTAGTAGAGATGGGGTTTCGCCATGTTGGCCAAGCTGGTCTTGAACCCCTAACCACAGGTGATCTACCCACCTCGGCCTCTCAAAGTGCTAGGATTAGAGGTGTGAGCCACAGTACTCAGCTCTCTGTCCTTTTTATAAAACCCATTTTAACTGGGGTGAGATGATATCTCATGGTGTTTTTTCATATTATCTGTTAGTCCTTTGTATGTCTTCTTTTCATAAATATCTATTCAGATCTTTTGCCCAGTTTTACATCAAATTATTTGGATTTTTTTGCTATTGAGTTGTTTAAACTCCTTAAATATTCTGGTTATTAATCCCCTGTCATAGGTTTGTCTCTTCACTTTGTTGATTGTTTCTTTCACCGTGCAGAAGCTTTTTCACTTGATGTGATCTCATTTGTCCATTTTTGCTTTGCCAATGCTTTTGAGGTCTTACACAAAAAATCTTTGTCCAGACCAATGTACTGGAGTGTTTTCCCAATGTTTTCTTCTAGTCGTTTCATAGTTTCAGGTCTTAGATTAAATATTTGATTCATTTGATTCATTTGATTCATTTTTATTTGATTTTTATATATGATGGGAGATAGGGGTCTAGTTTCATTCTTCTGCATATGGATACCCGGTTTTCCCAGCGGCATTTATTGAAGAGAATGTTTTTTCCCCATCATATGTTCCTGACACCTTTCTTGAAAATGAGCTGGCTCTAAATATCTGGATTCATATCTGGATTCTCTATTCTGTTCCACTGGTCTAGGTGTTTGTTTTTATGCCAGTACTATGCTAATTTGGTTACTATAGCTTTGTAGTATATTTTAAAGTCAGGTAATATGATGATGCCTCCAGTTTTGTTCTTTTTGCTCAAGATTGCTTTGACTATTAGGGGTCCTTTGTGGTTCCACATAAATTTTAGGATTTTTTTCTTCTATTTCTGTGAAGAATGTCATTGGTATTTCAGAAGGGATTTCATTGAATCTATAAATTGCTTTGTGTAGCATTGTCATTTTGACAATATTAACTCGGCTGGGCATGGTGGCTTATGCCTGTAATCCTAGCACTTTGGGAGGTCGAGGCAGGCAGATCACCTGAGGTCAGGAGTTCAAGACCAGCCTGGCCAACAGGTGAAACCCTGTCTCTACTAAAAATATAAAAATTACCTGGGCATGGTGGTGGGTGCCTTTAATCCCAGATACTTGGGAGGCTGAGGCAGAAGAATTGCTTGAACCTGGGGGCAGAGGTTGCAGTAAGCTGAGACCTCGCCATTGCACTCCAGCTTGGGCAACAGGAGCGAAACTCTGTCTCAAGAACAAAAAAGAAAATTAACTCTTCCAATCCATGAGCATGAACTCTTTCATTATTTTGTGTGTCCTCTTCAATTTCTTTGACCAGTGTTTTATAGTTTTCCTTGTATAGATCTTTCACTTCTCTGGCTAAATTGATTCCTAGGTATTTTATATTCTTTGTAGCTATTGTAAATAGGATTGCTTTCTTGATTTCTTTTTCAGATTGTTTGCTGTTGGCATATATAAATGCTACCAATTTTCATATGTTGATTTTGTATCTTGCAACTTTACTCAATTTGTTTATCAGTTCTTATAATTTTTTGGTGGGAATTTTAGTTGTTCCTAAGTATATTAGATCATCTGTGAACAAGGCTAATTTGACTTCTTTCTTTCTGATTTGGATGTCCTTTATTTCCTTCTCTTGTCTGAATGTTCTAGCCAGGACTTATAGTAGTACTATGTCAAATAACAGTGGTAAAAGTGGGTATCCTTGTCTTGTTTCAGATCATAGAGGAAAGGCTTTTGATTTTTGCCCATTCAGTAGGATGTTAGCTAAGGCACAATATAACTATATTATGCAAAAAAAAAAAAATTCTAAAATCTATGTGTATAAAAAGACTAGAGGAGTCTAAAATAAAATGTTAGCGATAACATAGAGTTAAACTTATTTTCCCCTGCTGCTTTATATTTTCCAAATTTTCTACAATGAATATGTATTACCTTTGTCAAGTTAATGAAAATTTTGTCAAGATTAAAACATACTGCGATGGAGAGGCGAGATAAATAGAACAGTAGGTCAATGGTCCTGATGTTTGAGTTCCTTCTACGGTATTCCTAGAAGTGAACTTGCCCTTTATGTTTGACCACTCTAGTGAGCTGGAAACTTGTTGTTCCCCAAAATGACCCATTTCATCTTTAAGCAGCTTTTACTGAGAGAAAGTTATTCTTTTTTTTTTTTTTTTTTTTTTTTTGGTGTAGACAGAGTCTCACTCTGTCACCCAGACTAGAGTGCAGTGGTTTGGCTCACTGCAACCGTCACCTCCTGGGTTCAAGCGATTCTCCAGCCTCAGCTTCCCGAGTAGTTGGGATTACAGGCGTCTGCCACCACACCCAGCTAATTTTTTGTATTTTTAGTGGACATAGGGTTTCGCAGTGTTGACCAGGCTGGTCTTGAACTCCTAACCTCAGGTGATCTGCCTGCCTTGACCTCCTAAAGTGCTGTGATTACAGGTGTGAGCCGCCATGCCCAGCTGAAAGTTATTCTTTATATAAGCTAAAATTATTGTATTGTTTTCTTTCAAAGTTTCTGAGAAGGCACATACTCTTAAGTGTGAAATAATCTCTGAAGAATTAAAGGAAATTTTCATTTCTCTTATTTTATATATAAAACTTTTATCAGTAAATCACCAGATCTGATTAAGTTTTGATGGCTTGATATTATCAATAAATCCAGAGTTTATTGACAAATAAAACCGTCAATTCTTTTTTTTCCTGATTTTGACACAAATACTATGCCAATGTCCACTTAATAAAAATAATTGACATTTATGCAGTAATAAAAATTTTGGATATAAGTCAAGGATTTTATTTTACTCATTTAAAGTGATTTAATATTCAGTAAGATGGATCCTGGGAATCTATTTTTAACAACATTCTTTTCAGATAATTCTGGACCTCAAATTGCACTTCGAAAAAACTCTGTTTTAAAGATTTTACAAAAGTTACACACCCTCAGAAAAACACTCACAGGCACAAACCTTGCACACAATTGTAAGAGTTTTATAAGCCTTCTCAAACCCATCATTTGTCCATATTCCAACAATTGCGGAGCAAGTCTTACATTCAGTATCTTTATTCAGTGAACAGCAATTGGAGCATATGCTATACACCAGAGAAGGTTAAGGCTTAATAAACTCTCCAAAGTCATGGGTCTACTTGAGAGCTTCTATGTTTTGGCATAATTGATCTCTTGACTGCACAAATCCTTGTATTCACCCCAACTTATTCCAAGTTATGGCATACATAGGATATGACCATTTGTTGTAGGGCTAAGTAGAACAGGCCAAAAGCAGGGCATTCCAGCTTTCCAGCCTCAGTCCAGCCACTGGGAGGGATCAATATTACTGCCCATGTGTAACCCATTTGCAGTATACTTGTAGGGCCCACCACTTAGGGATTATTGGCATGGGTGAGATATTTTGAAATGTAGAGCCAAAAATATATTTTAAAAGATATGTTAACTTATGCAATGATAAAAGGTGATGTCCAGGTAACTACATAAATTGGTTCTTTTTAGGATGCACAATCCATGAAACAATAGCATGAGCTCTCAAATGATACTTAGAGGGTGTCACTATTCCAGTAATTGTGGAGCAAGTCTTAGATTCAGTATCTTTATTCCGTAAACAGCAATTGGGGCATATGCTATATACCAGAGAAGGTTAAGGCTTAATTAACTCTCCAAAGTCATGGATTTCTTCACTTTTGACATTTGACAGAGTTTTTGTGAGAAGAAGACAAAATGAAAAAGGAGAATAATGGGCATGTTTACATGATTTGGGGAGTTTGAAGTAGAAAGTTTAGACCAATAGATATTACCTCTGAATAACCTCATTGTGCCATTCAGTCAGGCTACATATATATAACATAGACTCAAGAATATTAGGAAACATTAAGCTAAAGAATAAAACCGGAGACTTCTGGCTTAAGGAGATAGATTGAAAAGAATTTTCTACTGCTTAATACTTAACAAAGATAACTGCATTAAAAATAAAAAGATTATCTGACATTCACTAAGTGCTTACTATGTGCCAGGGATGATTCTAAAAGCTTTATCTGCATTAAGTGCTTTGATCTTAACAGCAACGCTTTGAGGAAGGCACTTGACAGACTGGAAAACTAACATAGAAGCTAAATATCTTCACGTCCAGTCTCATTGAGCAAGGAGCAGAGCCTTGAAACCAGCAAGTGTGACTCTAGAGTTTATGCCTTTATTTTACTACAGCTGCCTATCATATGTTTTTTTCAAAAATGTAAAAACCGGCTGCGCACGGTGGCTCACTCCTGTAACCCCAGCACTTGGGGAGGCTGAGGCGGGGGGATCACGACGTAAGGAGATCAAGACCATCCTGGCTAACACGGTCAAACCCTACTAAAAATATGAAAAATTAGCTAGGCGTGGTGGCAGGCACCTATAATCCCAGCTACTTGGCAGGCTGAGGCAGGAGAATGACGTGAACCAGGGAGGCAGAGCTTGTAGTGAGCCGAGACTGTGCCACCGCACTCCAGCCTGGGCGACAGTGCGAGACTCTGTCCCAAAAAATAAAATAAAATAAAATAATAAAATAAAATAAAATAAATTAAATTAAATACATAAAAACCAGCCAGATATGGTGGATCATGCCTGTAATGCTAGCACTTTGGGAGGCTGAGGAGGGCAGATCACTTGAAGTCAGGAGTTTGATACTAGCCTGGTCAACATGGTGAAACCCCGTCTCTATTAAAAATACAAAAATTAGTCGGGCATGGGGGCAAATGCCTGTAGTCCCAGCTACTCAGGAGGCTGAGGCAGGAGAATTGCTTGAACCCGGGAGGTAGAGGTTGTGGTGAGCCGCGGAGACTTCACTCCAGCGTGGGCAAGAGAGCCAGACTCCATCTAAAAAATAAAATAGTAAAAACCAACAAGAAGAACAATTCATCAAGTCACCAAATAAAGAAAGAGGCACAATGTATTGCAATAGAGAAGCAGCTAATTCTGGAATGAAGTGACGCTGAAAGACATAGCTTGGCTCCGAATCCAGCCCTCAGCTTTCCAGAAACCATGTTGGTAAGTTCACAAAAATCTGAGAATTCCCGCAAAAACTTCCAAATATGGAGGAAAGGAAATTGAGTTGGTTTTATTACCCTGTTGCTCCTCTGACCGAAGAACAGTGACAAGGACTAAAGGGGAGAAGTGGGTGAGACAGAAAACAATCCAAAGCCCAAGAGCACTCACTCCCCATCACGAATGGTATCGAGCCCCAGTTAGTTGGAGTGAACTCTTGTACAGGATATGTAATAAAATCTCAGGAAAAAAGTGCAGGACCCCAGGTCATCTGACACAGCCTGCACACTTCTCCCATTCCCCACCAATTCCTTAAGGTACAGATAAAAAGAGTAGAACATACAGAATCTCAAGCTGTCGGTGGGAAGTGGGGAAAAAACAAACAAACAAACAAAAAAACTTCAGATAGGCTAGAAAGAGAGTTGAGAAATCACTCAAACATCCTTAGAGCAAATAGACAGACTGGGGAGAGTCACCTAGACATGATCAATACAAAAAGAAACAGCATAGCAACTCTGCAGTGTACAAGAAACAACGACAGCCCACGGACAAAATAAAGCAATACTCCAGCAACAAATCACCCGAAGGAAAAAAAAAAAAATCCAGAAAAAAATAAAATTCAAAACACAGGAGATTCCTTTTGCATTGTTCATCTTAATGAGAATACTGAAACTAAAAAAAGATCTTAAAGATGTGATTGATTATACAACCAAATCAGATTGAAGAAATATGGTGGTTAAAATGAAACAAAGTTAATAGATAGGGAAAACAAATGAAGTCAGTACCAAAATAAAGATAATTGAGGTCTCTGAAGCAAAGGCCCCACAAAACGAACAGAAGATATATTCAAATATAGTATATTACAAGAAAACGTCTCTGAAATAAAGGAAAAAACTATAATTGCAGGATACAGACTATTCTTCAGTAAAATTTAAAATGGAAATCTTAAGTTTGATACTCATCCTAGTAGTTACTGAACTGCAGGTTACAAACATATATATATGTGTGTGTGTGTGTGTGTGTGTATATATATATTCTACTGAAAGAAAAAAGTCAATCTAGACTTTTAATGTAATTTACAGCAAAGTTCAACACTAGCATTCAATGAAGCAACATTTACCAGGCTCTGAGGAAAAGCATGACCCATAATTACTATAGCCAAGAAAGAGATTCAAATATGAATGCAACAGGTAGAATTCTCAAAGATAAAAAAAAGTACTTAGAAATACAACCCTCTGGGCCCTTCTGAAAAAAAAAATTACTGAAATCTAGCCTTTAAGAGTTGAAGCAAAATATAAAATTCTCTATAGCAAATATATATATATCAGAATATGTATATACTCAGAATATATAAATATTCTACTTGGAGAGAAAAATCAGTCTAGATGCTTAATCTAATTTACAGCAAAGTTCAATGCTAGTAGTCAATGGAGCAACATTTACCAGGCTCTGAGGAAGACCATGACCCATAATTATTATAGCCAGGCAAGATATTCAAATATGAATGCAACAGGTAGAATTCTCAAAGATAAAGAAAGGTACCTAAGAAAACAGCCAGCCAGGCGTGGTGGCTCACGCCTGTAATCCCAGCACTTTGGGAGGCCAAGGCGGGCGGATCACAAGGCCAAGAGATCGAGACCATCCTGGCCAAGATGGTGAAACTCCATCTCTACTAAAAATACAAAAAGTAGTTGGGCATGGTGGCACACACCTGTGTGTCCAGAATTGGTGGATTCTTGGTCTCACTGACTTCAAGAATGAAGCCGCGGACTCTCGGGGTGTTACAGTTCTTAAAGATGGTGTGTCCAGAGTTTGTTCCTTCAGACGTGTCTAGAGCTTATTCCTTCTGGTGGGTTCACAGTCTTACTGTCAGGAGTGAAGCTGCAGACCTTCACAGTGTTACAGCTCTTAAAGGCAGCGTGGACCCAAAGAGTGAGCAGCAGCAAGATTTATTGTAAAGAGCTAAAGAATAAAGCTTCCACAGTGTGAAAAGGAACCCCAGCAGGTTGCCACTGCTGGCTCAGGCAGCCTGCTCTTATTCCCTTATCTGACCCCTCCCACATCCTACTGATTAGTCTATTTTACAGAGAGCTGATTGGTCCATTTTGACAGAGTGCTGATTAGTGCGTTTACAATCCTTTAGCTAGACAGAGTGCTGGACAGAAAAGTTCTCCAAGTCCCCACTAGGTTAGCTAGATACAGAGTACCAATTGGTGTATTTACAAAGTTTGAGCTAGCCACAGAGCACTGATTGGTGTATTTACAATCCCAGAGCTAAACACAGAGTGCCAATTGGTGCGTTTACAATCCTTTAGCTAGACAGAGTGCTAGACAGAAAAGTTCTCCAAGTACCCACTAGGTTAGCTAGATACAGAGTACCCATTGATGTATTTACAAACCTTGAGCTAGATACAGAGTACTGATTGGTGTGTTTACAATCCCTTAGCTAGACATAAAGGTTCTCCAAGTCCCCACTAGACTCAGGAGCTCAGCGGGCTTCACCCAGTGTATCCTGAAGGGGAGCTGCAGGCCACAGCTGCCTGTCAGTCCGGCGTCTGGGCCACAGAGCAGGGGGCAGCACTCCTTGCTGAAGCTCCGGCAGCAATGCAGGAGCCCACCGCAGAGAGGGGGGGTTTTGGACTTGGTGGCCTGCAGGTCCAGAGCCCTGTCCAGTAGGGAGGCGGGGGGGCACCAGGAGAATTCCAGAGCTGTGCATGCTGGGGCAGTGCTGGGGGAACCGGGCAACCTCCACAGCTGCTGGCCCGGGTGCTAAGCCCCTCACTGCCCTGGGCCGGGGGCTCTAGCCAGCGACTCCGAGTGTGGGGTCTGCCGGAGCCCACGCCCATGCCCACGCCTGCTGGAACTCGCACAGGCCTGTGAGCGCCATGCGTGGCCCCGGTTCCCACCCGCGCCTCTCCCTTCACACCTCCCCAGGAAGCAGAGGGAGCCAACTCCAGCCTCAGCCAGCCCAGAGAGGGTCTCCCACAGAGCAGTGGCGGGCTGAAGGGCTCCTTAAGCCTGCCAGAGTGGATGCTGAGGCCAAGGAGGCACCGAGAGTGAGGGTTGCTAGCACATTGTCACCTCTCACCTGTAGTCCCAGCTACTCGGGAGGCTGAGGCAGGAGAATTGCTTGAACCCAGGGGGTGGAGGTTGCAGTGAGCCAAGGTCCTGCTACTACACTCCAGCCTGGTGACAGAGTGAGACTCCATCTCCAAAAAAAAAAAAAAAAAAAAAAACAAAAAGAAAAAGAAAAGAAAAGAAATACAGCCCTCCGGGCCCTTCTGAAAGAAACATTACTTAACTCTAGCTTTTAAGAGTTGAAGCAAAATACAGAATAGAGAAATAGGGAGCTGTGATAAAAGTTGATGGTGGCACAAAGTAAATTTAAACACAGAAATTAGTAAGAATGGGATATGTGTCCTACAGAGTAGAATGTTAACGTTATAAACCTAGGCATTAAAATAAAACAAATAATCAAGACATGAATTCGGGAAAAAGAGGCATTGTGAGGGTGCTCATGTTCCATCTTTTGTAACAAAGGGTCAATTTTTACTTCATTTTGTTTTTTAGAGAAAGGGTCTTGCTCTCTCTGCCAAGCTAGAGTGTAATGCACTGATCATAGCTCACTGCAGCCTCAGACTGCTGGGCTTGAACAATCCACCCACCTCAGCCTTCTGAGTAGCTGGAACTACAGGTGTGCACCACCACACCCCGCTGATTTTTAAATATTTTTTTAGAGATGAGGTCTTGCTATGTTGCCCTGGTGTAGTCTGGAATTCCTGGCCTCAAACTCCTGGCCTCAAGTGGTCCTCCGCCCTCACCCCCACAAAGTGCTGGATTACAGGTATAAGCCACTGTTTCCAGTCAATTCTTACTGCTTTTAAGAGGAATGTTTTTTAAAAAACAAAACAAAACTCATGGCAATGCTGATTTTAAAAAGCTATTTAAAAACAATTTTTTAGCCTTTTGTATGTCTCCTGAGGTGTATGTATAAACCATAAATGTGTGTGTGTGTAACAATTTGTTGTCTTCCATTTCAGCTTTCTTTCTTGTCAGCATTCAAGTTAAATTAAATGTGTTGCTTTTATATTAGAAGTAGCTTCTAGTATATGATTCTAGTTTAATGCAAAAAGTTTTACGTATCTAGTTATCTCTGTCTAGTGGCATTGAAAAATAATTTAACTGATAGATGATTGTTAATGATGTTATTTCTAGTTCTGAGTTTTGGGTTTTCTCTTTCATGTTTATGTTTTTCTGTATTAGTTCTTTATAATCATTATGTATCATTTTTTTAAAAAAAGAGTAATTAAGTTGAAGGAAGGAAAATAGGAAGGAAGGAAATATGTTAAGGCCTGGGTGCTAGAAATGTGAAACATTATATTCCTTGTATACTATTGTCTTTCTTAAGTTTCCAATAAATAAAAAAATTTTTAAAGGGTAATAGAACTGTAGATAGAACTAATGTTCTCTCACACACAAAATCAGAGGATTATGTGTAAAAAGTACTTGGCTGGAATTAACTGCTTATATTTTAATGTCAGGAATTGAAGACCTTCTAATTCAGTCTCTGTGTTCTGTGTCTTGTACATTGTTACTAAGCACTCCCACGAGGTTGTCTGCTTTTCCTTCTACCTCCCACCTCTCCATGGCTGCTACAAAAATCTCTACAAAGTACTGAAATTTGACCCTAAAGAATTCTTCCCTTAAAGGACACCCAGAATGAAACAAAGCAATACAATTCTGAATTCTCTTGTGGTTTTCTCTGAGTTAGTAGGCCAATGCAAACTAGCAAAAATATGTTTAATCTGTTATATCAAAAACTAACACATAGGCCGGCGCGGTGGCTCACGTTTGTAATCAATCCCAGCACTTTGGAAGGCAGAGGGGGGCGGGTCACTTGAGGTAGAATTCGAGACCAGCCTGGCCAACATGGTGAAACCCCATCTCTACTAAAAATACAAAAACTAAGCCGGGCAAGGTGGCGGGCGCCTGTAATCCCAGCTACTCGGAAAGCTGAGGCAGGAGAATCGCTTGAACCCAGGAGGCAGAGGTTGCAGTGAGCCGAGATCTCACCACTGCGCTCCAGCCTGGGCGACAGAGAGAGACTCTGGACTCTGTCTCAGCAACAACTAACACATAAATAAACCAACCAACCAATCAACCAACCAACCAACCAACCAAAGAACAGACGTCTCAGTATTTCTCCCGCCTCAGCCTGCTTTGGATTGAAAGTCACAGGTGGTATCGAGAAGACAGATTTTTTTTCCTCCATTCTTTCCTTAAGATTTGTAAGAAGCACCCCACTGCCCTTTCATGTAAGTTGCTGCCATCAAAACGACTATTAGCTTTTTTGTCGGGGGGAGGTGGGATGAAGTTTCGCTCTTGTTGCTGTAGTGCAATGGCACAGTCTCAGCTCACTGCAACCTCCACCTCCCAGGTTCAAGCGATTCTCCTGCCTCAGCCTCCCAAGTAGGTGGGATTACAGGCATACACCACCACACCTGGTTAATTTTGTATTTTTAATAGAGACGGGGTTTCCACCATGTTGGTCTGGCTGGTCTCAAACTCCTGACCTCAGGTGATCCGCCCACCTCGGCCTCCCAAAGTGCTGGGATAACAGGCGTGAGCCACTGCGCCCGGCCAAAACGATTATGTTTATACCTTTTGGAAAATTGTTTAAAAAAAAAAACCTTTAGCAGGCAGAAGCAATTATTGTGGAGCTAATGGTTAAATCTATATATGGAGAATCACAGAGCCAGGGTATAGATTGAATGAAATGCTTATGGCATCCTAACATTTATGTCTTTTGAACATTCATCATTATGTCCTACTGTTTTTCTATGTTTTTTTTTTTTTTTTTTCTTATTTTGTGTTTTTCTTTTTTTGAAACAGGGTCTTGCTCTGTCGCCTAGGCTAGAGTGCAGTGGTGATCTCAGCTCAACCTCCCAGGCTCACACCATCTTCCCACCCCAGCCTCCTGAGTAGCTGGGACTACAGGCATCTACCACCATGCCCAACTAGTTTTAATATTTTTTGTAGAGAGACATGGTCTCATTGTTTTGCCCAGTCTGGTCTCAAACTCTTGGCCTCAAGCAATCCTCTCGTCTCAGCCTCCCAAAGTGCTGGGATTACAGGTGTGAGCCGCTGTGCCTGGCCTTAACTTGGTTTCTTAAAACTGTTGGCAATAAAGTCATACTTCCATTTGGTTGTAAAGATAAAAAAAAAATTTCAGGTAAAAGTACTTTTGTTTACCAAAAATTAATAATCTGATGGTATGATATTCTCTGATGTTAAATATTTGACAATTATAGCTGCACAACTGGCACTATTGAGATCAGAGAAGTGAAATTTGGCCGCAATACTCAATTTTATTTCCTACTAAGTATATTTACCCTCTTCGTACAACCATCCACATTATCTGTTTAGTAGAAGTTAGTTCACCTCCAAAGAATAGAAATAGTCATCCTAAATACATGAAGACAGACTAAATCATATTTCAGATTCTTGTCCCAAGAATCAACAGAGCCCCTCTGCAGAATGAACCTCAGGTTAAATGAGAGTGAAGTGTGCTAGTTACTCCCTTTGCTCACTTAGGAGCGGAAACAATGAGAAGTAAGTATCATTCTTCCACTCATTCATTCAACAAATATATATTGAGCACTAGTCAGCCTCTGGGCTTTTTCTCTTCTCTTTTTCTAATAATGGCACCTGTATTTTTCTTTGGAGAATAATCCCCTCCCCTTTCCCACTCACAGTCTACTTGGCTCCACTGGGGCAAATTTCCTTTCCTGGCTCATGACCCAGGATTGGTCCACTAGTGGGGTTTTTTTTTAATCCTTTTGGCCATAATTACTGGTTAAAGGATGGCACATACCCAAAAATAGACCCATGGGACTCAATTTTGGACTTTTAATGGAAATACTGAGAAAGAGAAGTTTTTTTCCATTGAATTGGCTAAGTTGAAAAATGAATCCTGGGCCACCAGCAGCCATTTTTCTACCTCAGTTTCATTTGGTTGGCAACTCAGGCCCTTTGAGCTTGTAAAGTTAGGCCCTTCTTCCAGCCCTAAGGGACCATAATTGGTCTTTCAGGTAGTAGTTGTCAACCTTGGCTGCACATTAGAATCACCTGGGAAACTTACACAAACAGACAAATCTGATGCCCAAGTCACACCTCAGAGCAATTTCACCCAGAATCTCTGGAAATAAGTCTCAGGCCTCAGTACTTTCTAAGGCTCCCAAGGTGACTTTAGTGTGCAGTGAAGTTTGAGACACACTGGCCTATGTCAATCATAGTAATGCTTTTTCCTCTTGCTAGTGATTGCTCTGGGAAAGGCATAGGACCCAGTTTTAGCTAACACGTATGGACCCAATTCTAGCCCAAAGAATGTTAGAGATAGCCCATTACTTCTGGAAAATTTTCTTCCCAGGTGAAAAGACTGAGCCCATGAGGCATCTTTTCTCTACCATCCTTTCTTCCTGCTTTGAGGCAGCTCAGTGAAGAACAGTGCCAGCTGAATTGTTACCATGAGATTACAACAAGCCTTAGGGATGCTCAGAAATGGCAGAATAGATAGGGAGAAAGAACCAGGGTCCTTGGGGATATTGTTGCTTTTTTCATAAAACATGGGACTGCCTACTTTCACTATTCTTGTTGTGTGACATAATCAAATGTCTTACTGCTTAATACACAGTTAGCTGAGTACTCCATTACTTTCTGTCGAAAGTATTCTTAACAAATAACTAACCAATAACTTACTTAAGAAATAGGTTTTTGGCCAGGAACACTTGTAATCCCAGCACCTTGGGAGGCCAAAGTGGGTGGTTCACTTGAGGCCAGGAGTTCAAGACCAGTCTGGTCAGCACGCTGAAACCCCATTTCTACTAAAAATACACACACACGCATACACACACACTAGCTGGGCATGGTGGTGCACACCTGTAATCCCAGCTGCTTGGGAGGCTGAGGCACAAGAATCACTTGAACCTGGGAGGCAGAGGTTGCAGTAAGCCAAGATCGGGCCAAAGTGAGACTCTGTCTCAAAAAACAAACAAACAAAAAACAGAAAAGAAATCGGTTTTCTGTGCGAAATACTATGCAGCTATGAAAAAGAACAAGATCATGTCCTTTACAGCAACATGGATAGAGCTTTAAGTAAACTAACACAGGAACAGAAAACCAAATACTGCATGTTCTCACTTCTAAGTGGGAGCTAAACAACAAGAACACATGGATACTAGGAGGGGAACAACAGACACTGGGGCCTACTTGAGGGTGGAGGGTGGAAGGAGGGAGAGGATCAGAAGAACTACCTACTGGCTATTATGCTTATTACCTGGGAGCTAAATAATGTGTTCACAGAGAGAGTGGAATAATAGCCACTGGAGACTTGGAAGGTCAGGGGGTTGGAAGGGAGGGAGTGAGGAATGAGAAATTACTTCACAGGCACAATGTATACTATTCAGGTGACAGCTAAACTAAAAGCCAAGCTTTCACCACTATGCATGTAACAAACATGACATTTTATCCATGTAACAAAATGATACTGCTCTCTAAATCTATAAATAAATAGTTTTCTGTTTCCTGCAGGCATTTTTTAGCTTATCTTTTCTTTCTTTAAATATGATTTGTTTTAAACATGTATATTTAAACTTCTATTTACATTAAAATAGTGTCTTTATATCAACATCTGAAACATAGGTCTGGTTTTGTTGCCTATTGTATCTGCTGGCTCTTGCTCATGGGACCTTATTTCCTTGTGTACCTGATTATCATTGACTGCTGTTTTCCTTTGAAAAATTCTATGTGGGAAATATTTGAGGCCTGAGATGTAGGTGGGTTTCTCCATAGGGGGTTTGTGTTTACTTCTGCCATGTTATTATACAGGGTTACTATCAGTCCTAGAATATTTTAGGTTAAATTCAAGACTTGAATTTGTGGCCTTGTGGAATTCAAGACTTGAATTTTAGAACCTCCCAAAAGATGTGAATTTTGCCTAGAAGATCTTTTTCAGGACAGGCTGGAGGGTACAATTCCTGAGGGATAGCTGTATTATTTCTTTTCCCCATACCCTGCTTTGTCCAATGCAAGATAACTTTCCTTTCAATTCTTGAAATCTCTTGAGGTTGGAGGAGTGGAAGGAGCAGAAAGGTTTATTATCAGTTCACTCTTACAGGTTTACACATGTGGTGGAACCTTTGAGGTCCCAAAATATATTCGGAGTTTACTTGTTAAACTGCCCAGTGTTATGATAGATGGGCTCTGTTTCCTGTCCTTCACACTCCACCAAGCCTTGAAACATTAAGTTAGTTTCTGGTTATTCCCTTTACATGCATTTTGGCTTATTTCCTTACTATATTTTCAGCATTTTGATGCTTAAGCACGCACACGCGCACATACACAAATACACACACACACACACACACACACACACACACACGGCATTTGTAGTCATTTTCAGTAAGAAGGTTAGTACTAAATATGTTGATAGCCACATTTGAAATGTGGGACTCATAGAGGCTACCATCTTTCAAAAGTATTTGTTGAATCCCTTCTCACTTTCTATTCCTATGGATCCTGCCCTAGTTGAAGTCATTGCTTCCTACCTGAATTGTTTAAATGGTCTCCTAAACAGTTTTCATTTCCAGTCATTCACCATTAATTTCTTTTTCTACTCTGCTGACAAATACTTTGTAAAACACTTATCTATCATGTGATTTCTTTACTTAAAAGTAACAATATAGGCTCCCTGTTGCCTAATGGAGGCCACACTCTAGTCTTTTCCCAACATAACTTGACTTATGTTCAACCACTTTCTTCTCCACACACCAAAGTATGACACTGATCCCTACCACCGTACACTTGTGTACTTCCATACCTTTGTTCAAACGCTCTTTCTGGGCATGTACTATTCTCTGCATGCTAAATTTCTTCCTTCTTTGTGGACCAGGTCTACCGTCTTCTCTTCTCTGAGACCAGCCCTTATTCACCCAGGGAGAACTAACCCTTTCTTCTACTATTCTACAATATCACATGTTAATAGTTTATTTGCATGGTCATCTGTCAAAACAGAATGTGAGCCTGAATGAATTCAGGAAACAGGCTTTACTGAGTTTTAAAATTTTTAGCCTTAAGCATGGTGCCTGCTACAAAACCAGTGCTTAATAAATAAATGAATAAAGGCAATTAACTTTATAAAATCTAGTGTGCAGTTTTTTGTTTTGAATTCTCCACTATGGCAGAGTAGTCATAGCATTTCAGAGTTAAAAGACACTTTAGAAGTCATTAGTACAATTGCTTTTATGAGTGTAAAAAATTAAGGCTCAAAATAGTTAAGTGTAAAAGTTGAAATCCATGAAAACTCAGTGGATGTTTGTTTGGAAAATGAATACTATTTATTCACTGTTTACTGAACACCAGCCATTGCTAAGTATGTTACACATTTATTCTATTTCATTTTCCCCGTGATCCTATAAATTAAGGATATTTTCTTCATTTTATGTAGCATTTTATCAGTTATACCAACTATATGATCTGAAATAATGCCACAGGTTCAAGTTATTGGACCTTTTCATGGCCCCTGGCACCTTCTCCTTCAGCCAGTTCCTGGCTGCCTTGTAGAGGAAAAGGTTTTATTGCCTCCTTAACACCTCTGGTTACTCTAGGCTTTTAATTTTTCTCCCCCAGGGCTGTTCCTGACTTAAGAGGTTAGAGCTTGAGCCTCTGTGCACTTTCTGCTTTTATCAAAATGGTGGCAAATCATTTTGTAAAGCTGTCCCCACGCTCAAGGAGAGCTGCTTCTTCACAGAAAACAATTGCTGTATTTTGAACTCTGGTTTCTTAAAGGGACCACATCCCTTTTATGTCTATTTTACATATATCTCCTCTCACATCATGTCAACCAACTCTGAACGATTAACTGATTTAAACACGCATCATCTGATTCCATGAGGAATCCTTCAGTCATAACAGTTTTCTGTCATAAGTTTTCTAATTGTGTGGTTATATCTCATTATACCAAGTTACCCTAGCTATATAGATATTTGAATTGTCACAAAATAATTTTCTAATTTTCCTAGCTTCAATAAGCCTTTTTTTTGTTTTGTTTTATTTTTTGAGATGGAGTCTTGCTCTGTCACCCAGGCTGGAGTGAAATGGCACGATCTCGGCTCACTGCAACTTCTGCCTCCTGGGTTCAAGGGATTCTCCTGCCTCAGCCTCCCAAGTAGCTGGGACTATAGGCACGCACCACCACGCCCAGCTAATTTTTGTATTTTTAGTGAAGACAGGGTTTCACCATGTTGACCAGGGTGGTCTCGATCTCCTGACCTTGTGATCTGCCCACCTCGGCCTCCCAAAGTGCTGGGATTGCAGGTGTGAGGCACCGTGCCCAGCCCAATAAGGCTTTTTTTTTTTTTTTTTGAGACAGAGTCTCGCTCTGTCACCCACGCTGGAGTGCAGTGGCGCAATCTCGGCTCACTGCAAGCTCCTCCACCTGCCAGGTTCACGCCATTCTGCTGCCTCAGCCTCCCAAGTAGCTGGGACTACAGGCGCCTGCCACCACGCCCGGCTAATTTTTTGTCTTTTTAGTAGAGATGGGGTTTCACCGTGTTCGCCAGGATGGTCTTGATCTCCTGACCTCATGATCCGCCCGTCTCGGCCTCCCAAAGTGCTGGAATTACAGGCATGAGCCACCGTGCCCAGCCTGATAAGGCTTTTTAATGGAATTTGATAAGGCTGAAGTAGTTGGAGGCATTCAGTATTAGTAAATTAGACATTAATTGGGAGCAATTAGCTATGGAAAGCTTTAGTAATTCAACCTAAATATCAATAACCACATTTTTGTTACTTTTCGTAAAAATATTGTTTTGCTTAACATAGGTATTGTTATCACCACCCTGCTCAAGTATTGATTAAGAAATCAAGGAATTCTCTTTTTTTTGGTGATAAGCTCTGACTCTCTGACCCAGGCTGAAGTGTAGTAGCATGATCACGGCTTACTGCAGCCTCAACCTCCCTAGGCTCAGGTGATCCTCCCGCCTCAGCCTCCTGAGGAGCGGGGACTACAGGCACATGCCACCAAGCCTGGCTAATTTCCCTTCCCCTTCGTTCCCCTTTCTTCCCCTCCCCTCCCCTTCCCCCACCTTCTCTCCCTTTACTTCTTTTTTTCTTTTTTTTTTTTCAGACAGGGTTTCACTATGTTGGCCAGGCTGGTCTCAAACTCCTGAGCTCAAGGGATTCTCCCACCTTGGCCTCCCGAAGGATCCCAGGTGTGGAGGTGTGGGCACACCCAGCCAAGAAATCATAAAATTCTTTTTTTTTTTTTTGAGATGGAGTCTCACTCTGTTGCCCAGGCTGGAGTGCAGTGACACAATCTCGGCTCACTGCAACCTCCACCTCCCAAGTTCAAGTGATTCTCCTTCCTCAGCCTCCCGAGTACCTGGGATTACAGGTGTCCACCAGCATACCCGGCTAATTTTTGTATTTTTAGTAGAGATGGGGTCTCACTGTGCTAGCCAGGCTGGTCTTGAACTCCTGGCCTCAGGTGATCCACTCACCTTGGCCTCCCAAAGTGCTGGGATTATAGGGATGAGCCATCATGCCCAGCCCATAGAATTCTTAATAAATGGAAAAAGAATGAGAAAAATAGAAAATCACCACTAGGCACACGTCATAAGGCAAGAGCCATTGGTGCATGTCAAGATTAGTGAGCAAAAGCACAATGAGAGACAGCATATTTGTATTGTTGGAATGTGTCTCCTCACCAGATAATTATTTTTTTCTTTTTCTGTAGAGACCTGGTCTTGCCATGTCACCTAGGCTGGCCTCCTTCTCCTCGGCTCTAAAGATCCACCAGCCTCAGCCTCCAGAGTAGTTGGGACTACAGATGCACAGCAACAGGCCCAGCTTCACTAGGTAATTTTTAATAGCAGAGGGGAAAATGGTAACTTCACAGTGAAGAAGCCTGGCAGACATCCCATTAACCAAATGAGCAAAGTTACCATCCCTAGTTAGAAAACCTACTGATGTTACATAAACTCTGATGTGCTGTAACCCCCTTCTGTATTTTATTTTTTTCTAAAAATGCATAGCTTTGATTTAATCCTAGAAAACTTCAGATGAACCCAAATTGCCAGACATTTTACAAAAAAACTGACCAGTACTCTTCAAAGTGTCAAGGTACTGAATGACAAAGTAGGACCGAGGAACCTACTAGAGGAGACTAAGGGATCCTGGATTAGAGTCTAGATGAGAACAACACATTAGTGAGCAAAGTAGCAAACTTGAATGACGTCTGCCATTTAATAGTATTGTGTCCATGTCAATTTCCTGGTTTTGATCATTGGACTATGGTCATAGAAGTTGTTAACATTAGGGGAGGCAGAGTGAGGGGTACACAGGAACTCTCCTATTTGTGTAATTTTTCTGTAAAGTCTAAATTATTTCAAAATAAAAGTTTAAAAGAAGTCATGGAATTCCAAGAATAAAATCTCTGGGCTGTTTCTCCTCTTCAGTTTACTCCAATCAGGAGCAAATGGCAGACTGAGCTGGGTCAGTGTCTTGCACTCATACTATCTGTCTGTACAAGGTGAATAGATAAAAATGGCTCCTGTGTTAGGAGTTTACAATATGCGTGGTGTGCCCACTCCATCACTTGTAAATTCCCACCCTTTCAGCCCCTCCGTGTTGTTGACTTTGTTTACCCGGCATAGACATTCAGAGTTTGTTTTTATCTTTCATAGCCAACAACCTGCACATAGACCAACAGTTAGAGCTAGCCTCACATTTCTGAATTCTCGTCCATCTTTTCTTATAATTTCCTGTTATTTTTATTTTATTTTGATCTTATCTCTCATATTTGTATTCTTAAGTAATACCTCTCCTGTGTCCATGATATCTCTAAGTCTCCCTCACACTTCTAATCATAACCAATTGTATCAGCTGGCAGTTCATAGAGCCAATTAAAATACCTTCACATCTTGATTTCTGCTTTTAAAAGTACATTTGTGTGGGAGTCTGAGGCAGGAGGATTGCTTGAGCCTGGGAGGTCGAGGCTGCAGTGAGCACTGCAGTTGTCCACTGCACTCCAGCCTGAGTGACATTGTCTCAAAAAAAAAAAAAAAAAAAAGGACATTTGTACACATTGCTTTACTTGACTCTGTTGTGAAGTAGGTGGCTCTGTTGCCATTGATCCTGTATTCAGACAAAGAAATTGGGTCACAGAGATGACTGACTGCTCAAAGGAGAAAAACAAGATTGGGAGCCCCTCCAGCTGTGAGACCTAGAAGGCTCCAGTAGCACCGGAAAGCAATGCCACAGGGTCCTGGCACCAGAAAAGGGCACTGCCCCAGTGTGAAGGCAGACGTGAGGAGCAGCCCTGTGTAGCAGCCAGTGAGACTTCCCTCCCACAGCTCCGTCCTCCCTCAGGCAGCCGAGTCCAGGGAGACTCAGCACAAAAAGCCACAGAGACCTGGGCCCTTCATTTGCTTTCCTTATGAAAAGTTGCCGCTTCGGAGCCCTCTCCATAGTTCCTCTGTTCCAAAGAGAAAACTCTCGCAACTGTCATCGTTCCTATTTTTCAAAATGTTAAAAAAAAAAAAAAAGGAAAAACGTTTTGTTATTCCAGTGCATTTGCTCTCAAAATATACAGTGATTAGAGTGAGCTATGTCATTTGGCTGTGAATGTTGGACCACCCTTTGGTTTTGTCTGTTCCATTCTTGAAGTCCATGGGAATTCTTGGCGCTCAGTTTTCTGTTTTCACAGCTTTGCCCCAGCACCTGTTCCAAAAGCAATTGAAAGGGCTTGACTGGATCCTGATTCTTAATTTTCAGCTCACAAGCAAGAATGTTTAGGATTTAAGGTATAATACTATATTTTACAGTGTCAGAACTAAAGCTTTTATGTGAAATTATACCATAAAACACTCTTCACAATTTAGTGAAAATAGTATCTTTAAAAAGGATTTCGTCCTTTCGGCAAGAAGACAAACAGAAGCATATATGATAACCATGTATGGAGGGAAAAATACAAATTTGTATGGGATTTTATTATTTTGACTTGTTCAGTAGATTGTAAACTTTTCTCTTATGGAATCAGATAAAGAGTAAATGCCTTATAAATGTTTCATCAAATGATGAAAAAATAAATTAAGGAATAATGACTTCAGTATAGTCAGATGTTTGCCCACCTACGTGAATCAAAGATCTTTTCAGTATTACCAAGGTACATGAATTATTCATTAAGGCATCAAGAATAAAAAACTTTAAATTAAGTACTAATTAATTCAGTATATACCTAAAATAGGGTCCAAAGCTGTTAGCATTGGTCAAGTTCTTCCAAAGAGGATTTGTACAAAGTGGTCATGGAAAAGCAAGTCTTTTATAAGATTTTAGCTAATTTAGAGGTCAGCAGTGGGAAAAAAAAGAAAATAATTTTGGGGCGTGATTTCTGGTGGCTTTTTTGTTATGAAAAGAAGACGCCAAGCCTAAATGACTATAAACAGATTTTATAAACTCAATCTTTCATTTAAAATTCATTCAACAAAGCAAAGCCATAATTATAAGTGGTGCTGACTTAGTGAGACATCGGACATTGGTAGGGACTCCCTTCCTGGGTATGGAGGGGCTAGGGCAGGGATGGGCTGTTTCTTTAGGGTCAGGTCGAGGGCAAGGCGGTGGGAAGGCCTGGCTGAGAGCAATGTTAGGCCAAGGCTTGGGCCCCTGGAACATCACCGAAACAAGGAAGGGAGCAAGACCGGGCCTGAAATTTCAGTGTGAAGGGTCAGGCACCAAAAACTTACAAGTTTTGCTAAGAAATTGAAAACAGGAGAGAAGAATAAAGAGGTTTCCAGGCAACAGCTGAATAGGATGGAGGGAGCTGTTCCAGGAGGGAGGGCAGCCCCAGGGCCATACGCTAGGAATGTGCATAGGTCCCCGGAGGATGGAGGGTGGAGCTAGGTCATCAAAGGGGAAGTGCTTGAAGACATGAGTGGGTCACAACTAGACTTCAGAGAGTGTGCACAAAAGATAAAGTAGTTCTTCACACTCAGTTCATCTGTAACACAGATGAATGTCATTCTGTCTCTTGACAATGGGTTTTGAATTATGCATGAAATGGCTTGTCTGAAATCAACTGTAGATGCACAATCAGGTCCTTTCAGAGGATTTCCCAAAGGACAAAAGAAGAAATGGTAATAAACTTTCTCATGTATAGAATTTAAGAAGAAAATTAAAATATTTACATTTGTTCACTTTGTACAAAGTCTAAATAACCGATTAAAAGTTCCCTGACAGTATTATCATTCAGGATTATTCTCGTTTAACATAGGGACTTTTGAAAACTGCATCTTTAAAATTTACTTTTACTAAACTGTTAATACACGCATCCATAGAGATGGCAGTGGTCCACATACTGATCATTTTTATAACTCTACTTGCAAAAGTTGTTTATAAGTTGCTTACTCAACTTATAATTTCTGTATTTGTAAATTAAATAGCAATGGGAGCAAAATAGCCATTTCAAACAGCTGAAAAATATCTCTCTAGTCTCTCATAAAGATTGACTTGACTTGCGGGCTGGGTGTGGTGACTCACGCCTGTAATCCCAGGACTTTGGGAGGCCGAGGCAGGTGGATCACCTGAGGTCAGGAGTTCGAGACCAGCCTGATCAACATAGTGATACACTGTCTCTACTAAAAATACAAAATTAGCCAGATGTGGTGGTGCATGCCTGTAATCCCAGCTACTTGGGAGGCTAAGGCAGGAGAAACGCTTGAACCCGGGAGGCGGAGGTTGCAGTGAGCCGAGATTACACCATTGCATTCCAGCCTGGGCAACAAGAGTGAGACTGCATCTCAAAGAAAAAAAAAAAAAAAGATTGACTTGCTTCATCAAATGAATAGTACTGTCCTAGAATTGTGGAGCAACTTAATAAAAATAATATATTCCACTCTTTTTCAAAGGATGTGTTTTGATTTTCACATTGTAAAATTTTGTTTAAACATAGAATGTTAGCCTTAAAAAATTTGGAAACCTCTGACCTAGTCTAAACTGAGGCCCAAGATCACAGAGCATCTAAATGGCAGTGTTATGACTAGAATCTGAATTTCCTGACTTCCACCCCAGTGCTATTTTCATCAGAACATACTTAGGCAAGTAAAACAAAGTTGATCAAACTGATGTTGAACCTTAAAAAATTGCAATAAAACGTAGTTCCAGATTTTGCCAGTATATTTATGATAAATAACAATTAAAATAAAAATAATCTACAAGATCTCCAATCTTATTTGTTTACTAAAGAAAAAGTTTCCAATCTGTAATACTGACCCAAACATAAACTTTATGTATCAAGGCCATGTGACACTATTATATTCATATTTTACTCCCTGGAAATAAGAGTATAATAGAAGTATATACTACAACTGTGGAGGAGGAATTGTGCCAATGTCATAAAATTCAATCCCATAAGTTTTCAATTTTATACCAAAAACATAAAAAAAAAATAAGAACAGATTAAGAAATTATGCAGAAAACCTATTAAATGTTTAAGAGACAATAAAACTGCCACCAACCCATTAAATATTCTCTTGTAAGCATAAAATCAAGAGCCAATAGTACCAAAGTTCTCAAAATTAAAAAAAAGAAAAAAGAGCGGGAGGGGGATAAAATTCTAAAGGATGAAATTACTGAAAAGTTATAAAAATGGCTTAGTCATAGATGCAAGAATAAATGTATTTAATAGTCTAAACATTATACATACATCCATTATTGTGCATCATAAGCATAATAATTATCACGAGAAGATGACAGTTGAAGATAGGATGTTTTAATTCAGGATTAAATTAAGAACTTGGACATTTTTCAAATTCCTTAACAGAGACCTAAGAATATGCAGACCTAAGAATTGATGAACAGTTTATTTAAACAAAGTTGGAAAGAGGACACATATCGTGTTCTTCATGAAGCACATATCTACTGTAGTTTCTTGAAGAAGGACTACAATTTGGAAAAGAAAATGAAATCATTTTCAAATGCAACATGTTGTATAGAATATAAATATGCTTTGGGAATCACGAAAGAATATTGATTTATGTGACACATTCTTGCAATATTAAATACAGCATCCTCATTTTGTTCAAATATTTATTCATCTTGAAAAATTATTTTGTAGTTGTAATTGGAAAATATGACACAAGCATATTCATTGCTATTGTCTACTGTTTTTGTAACTGCTTCCAAACAAAATTTGCAAAGTATTTAAATAGCATAGAAGAATAAAAAGCACCTCAACATCTATATAGCTCTAGCAATATGGCTGATGCCTCTTCCTTTAAGAGTTTTATATCCGTAAATGTTTGCCTTAATGGCCTTGCTGGGTGAAAGGAACAGAAATTGGAGACCTGGGTCAGGAGTTTGAGACCAGCCTGGCCAAGGCGGCAAAATTCCATCTTACTAAAAATACAAAAATTGGCTGGGCGTAATGGTGGGCGCCTGTAATCCCATCTACTTGGGAGACTGAGGCAGGAGAATCACTTGAACCCAGGAGGTGGAGGTTGCAGTGAGCCAGAATCGTGCCATTGCACTCCTGCCTGGGTGACAAGAGCGAAACTCTGTCTCAAAAAAAAAAAAAAAAAGATTTTACCATGAGAGATGAGAGATGGAGATAGGAGACCAAGGAGTTTCTCCAAGTATGTGGTCTATGATCATCTACCCTTATAAGGAGGGGAAGTAAAAGACCTACTGCCTGGATCTGGGTACAGCACAGAGATAATGTTACCAGGGGATCCCTGCTCCCAGAGCTCCCAAGATGGTGGTGGTGCACTTCCAAGATGACGGCAAGACTTTTGTTCTCTGACCTGGAGTTCTTGGCCTCACAGATTTCCAAGGAATGGACTCTTGGGCCATGCAGTGAGTGTTATAGCTCTATTAGAAGCCGTGGGTCACGGAAGAGAACCGTGGAACCCAGTGACTAGTGTTCAGCTCGATTAGGACAAACCTGGGCACTTAGCCATGGAGGAACAATGGCAAGCCTTTAGCCCAGTTGGAAGAGGCAATGGGTGCCTCGCTGGAACAGGAGCACAGCCGACACCCGCTGGATCCAGAGGGGTGGAAGTCAGCGGCGGGTCTGTGACAGCGGCAAACCCCAGGCGTGGACAGCCAGCGAAAGCTCAGCTTGAGACGTAACAAACATGGACCAGAAGACAGTGCAATTGCAAGATTTAATAGAGTGAAAACACAGCTCCCATACAAAGGGAGGGGACCCAAAGCAGGTAGCTGTTGCTGGCTTGAGTGCCTGGGTCTATATCCTCATCATTGTCCCTCCACCTGTGTTCTCAGGCAACAGATGATTGGCTATTTCTTTACCTCTTGTTTTTGCCTAATTAGCATTTTAGTGAGCTCTCTTTACTACCTGATTGGTCAGCAGAAAGCACTGGCTTGTTGGGGGAGGCCTCAGGGCAGTAACTATTTTCCAATCACTATAAACCAATATTAATAGTATAATTTAGCAACAAGCACAACCACATAGAGGTCTGTCAGCTGAACTTTGGTCCATTGGAGAACACCTCGAGGATGGAAGGTACACGGCACTTTCTTCATTCTTCTTTATCTACAGCACCTCACAAATGGGCCTTTTTCCTTTTGTAAATGCCTGGTGTTAAAAGAGCTGATCTGACTGCCCACCTAGAGAAGTCAGGGAAGACTCAGATAAACCTTTATTCTTTGCTGTAATTTCTGTGGTCAATTCAGAGGAGTACAGTTGACCCTTGAACCCTCAGGCAATCGAAATCTGCATAGAACTTTTGATTCCCTCCAAACTTAACTACTTACAGCCTGCTGTTGCTTGGAAGCTTTACTGATGACATAAACAGTCAATCAATACAATTTTGTATGCCATTTGTGTTACATACTGTATCCTTACAGAAAAGAAAGTGTTAAGAAAATATCATGAGGAAGAAAAAATACATTTACACTACTGTACTGCATAGATAGTGTAAATTTGTGTCTTTTGTTTACAAGATGAATCATCTGTCTGAAATGGCAGGCACAGCAGCAAACCTTAATCTGTGGCACAAATCAGGCAATCCGACCTTTCCTCATAATGTCACGACTTATCCTTGCTTCTTGGGAGCACTTGCAGCATCACTAGTGGCACTCTGTATGGATCCCATGGTGTTATTCAAGGTTTGGGATTTGTACTCAACATGATGAAAAAGACTGGCGGACCATAAGAGATTGCTCTGCACTGTGATACACAATTTACTGAAGAGACACACTGCTCACTCGGAGATGGTGAGCTCACACGGCGTTTCAAGCAATGCTGGCAACACTTGAGTTCACCACAATAGCAATGGGAGATGGCTGTGAAATTACTCCAGTAAATAATAGCATTATTTAGCTGTCACTCTTAGCTTCATAACTTAAAGATGTCACAAAGAAAAGCAATGGTAGTTTTTATATTTCCTGGACCAAAAATCCTTAAAAAAAAATGAACCTTTGTAGATGTTTAATTGCAAGCAAATTACATAGTTTCTGTGTTTCGGCTGTCTTATCTGTTAATGATATCACTGTATATACACAGTGAATTTTCTGCAGTTATTTTAATACTGCATCTTCACATTTGTTTACATTTCTCTGGACTGTGAATGGTGCCATGCATGGTCTCTAGGTGTCTGTGTACATAAGTATCAACACATTTTAACTTTCTATAATAGAACTGTGTATATTTTTAGTAAATGATAAAATACATGTATTTTATGCATTCATGACATACCTTTTTCTGAATTTTTTGATATTGCTAGGCTACATAGTTCATATGCAAGTTTTTTTCAAATTGTTGCAAGTCTCCAAACATTTTTAAACGTATTTATTGAGAAATGCCTGTATATAAGTGGATCTACACAGTTCAGACCCGTGTAGTTCAAGGGCCAAGTGTCACCTGAAATATAGACTATTTGCAGGAGTTCAACTTTTACAAACTTTGTTTTACTTTATATATTTTTTAAACTCAGAAATGTTTTGTTGTGTCTTGGGGCCCTTCAACAGATATTCGAAGAAAATAAACTGAGCAAACAGATGCATTTTAGAATGTAATAGGTTAGTGCCAAAGTAATTGTGGGTTTTGCCATTAAAAAATAGCATTATTTAACTGTTGCTCTTAGCTTCATAACTTAAAGATGTCACAAAGAAGAACAATGATAGTTTTTATATTTCCTGGACCAAAAATCCTTTTTAAAAAATGAACCTTACTAGATGTTTAATTGCAAGCAAATTACATAGTTTCTGTGTCTCAGCTTTCTTATCTGTAAAGTGGGGATGTTAAAAATAGTCCCTATCTCACAGGTTTGTAAGAAGTAAAAGGGAGACAGTATACAAAGTGCTTAGCACAATGCCAAGCACATAGGAACTGGTTTAAAAACAGCTGTTATAATGATTCATGATAAAACTGTGGGTTTCAGAGCCTCGAATCAGTTTTGTTCAACAGTATGCTCAGAAATCAATTGGAAGAAAAGGATGAGGAAGTCCCACGTCAATGGAAATCATTTGAGCCCATGTGGATAAAACAAGGAGGAAGTCGCAGCAATTATGAAAGTTAAATCATGATTTTTCTATGTAGTAAATTTGAATGAAATCTCAGTGTTATAAAATGCTTCTTACAATCACGATTCAAAAATATTTGTGTTTCATGTGCAACAGATCAACAAAAACAAGGTGGAGTTTAATACTGACTTAATTCATATATAAAAATCACTTCCCAGAGAACTATAGCATTTATAACTTTCTTTAAAAATATTTGGCCTATGGCCAAGTGCAGTCACTCACACCTGTAATCACAAACAACACTCTGGGAGGCCAAGGTGGGAGGATCACTTGAGCCGAGAAGTTTGAGGCTGCAGTGAACTATGTTCAGGCCACTGTAGTCAAGCCTAACACAGCAAGATCCTGTCTCTAAAATATATATATAGGGTCCCTAAACTTATATTTTTGCAACATCTGCACATTTCTATTACATACCTATTATGCACAACATGTTTTCTTTCCAATGGATTTGTTGTTTGTTGATTTATGGTTTGCAAATATCTTCTCCCAGACTGTGCCTCCTCTTTTCCCTTTTTTTTCTGAGACAGAGTTTCACTCTTGTTGCCCAGGCTGCAGCGCAGTGGCGCTATCTTGGGTCACTGCAACCTCTGCCTCCCAGGTTCAAGCTATTCTCCTATCTCAGCCTCCTGATTAGTGAGATTACAGGCATGCACCACCACATCCGCTAATTTTTGTATTTTTAGTAGAGATGGGGTTTCACTATGTTGGCCAGGCTGGTCTCCAACTCTTGACCTCAGATGATCCGCCCGCCTTGGCCTCCCAAAGTGCTGAAATTACAGGTATGAGCCACTGTGCCCAGCCCCTTTCACTTTCTAAAAATGATCTTTGCTGAAACTAGGTTTTACATCTTAATGAGGAAGAATTTATTAATACCTTCTTTTATGTATGTGCTTGTGTGTATGTTTGTGTGTGTATTTTTAAACTCTTATGCTACCTTAAAGAAATTTAAAAATTTCCTATATTTTATTCTAACATTTTTGAAGGCTTCCTTTTCACCTTTACAACTTTATACACTTGAAATAAATTATTGTTTGTGATATAAATTACAAGTCCAATTTCCCCCTCCTATATGGGAAACCAATCATGGCAGCACCATTTACTGAAAAGATGACTTTCTCCAGCTCATCTGCAAAGCCGCCTCTGTGATAGACCAAATTTTCATGTGTTCAGGGTTTCGAATCTGGACCTTCTAGTTGTTTCTATTGATTTATATGTCTATCCCTAAGTGAAAACTACTTCAAACTGGACAGGCATGGTGGCTCATGCCTGTAATCCCAGCACTTTGGGAGGCCAAGGCGAGTGGATTGCTTGAGGTTAGAAGTTCGAGACCAGCCTGGCCAACATGGCGAAACCCCATCTCTTCTAAAAATACAAAAACAAAAACAAAAAGCCGGATGTGGGAGTACTTGCCTGTTATCCCAGCTACTTGGGAGGCTGAGGCAGGAGAATCGCTTGAACCTGGGAGGCAGAGGCTGCACTGAGCCGAGATCACACCACTGCACTCCAGCCTAGGTGATAGAGCGAGACTCCACTCCTTGTCAAACAAAAACAGAAACAAAAACAAAAAACTACTTCATTTCTGCTTTAAGGCAAATAGTTATATAAAAGGTTTACTGCAAGAAAACTTAAATCACTTAAAATATTTTAGGACATTAATAACAACTTAGTTTTTAAGAAGTCTAACTCATATAACAACTCAGGAACTACAAAAGCATAAAACTACATTTACCGCATGGTCATTGGGGTTAATATTTGCTTCGCCTGGACAAAAAATGGATCATTTAACAATATCTGTTGAACTCAATACTTACAAGTGCAGTGACTGAATGATCAATAATCATTGGATGTAGAATTTCTGGCATGTTTGTTAAATACCAAATTTATTACTTAATAATTGTACTTTAGATTATTAACTCTTAAGATTAAAGTGTGTAAGTTAAGAATTGCCCTTGTTCAAAGCTCAGAGCTTCTAGGAATGGCCTCAATAAAGACGGTATTCCTTGTGTCCTGGAAATTCACTTTTGCTCTGGGCTTTAAGGAATTCTTTGTATATTCTTGAATGTGTATATTGTATGTATGTGAGCATATGTGTAAATGTGTGCTAAAAGGGTGGGGGAAAGGGAACAATTGCATTTGTCATTCTCAAGTTGTTTTCCTGTTCAACTTTTTCAAAATTTGCCCATAGATCAAAGTGTTTGTGTTGAAACTAGGGTCAGTAGTCAGCAGAGAACAGGGCTATTACCGTAGCTGGTGGACCGGCTCCCTGATAAGGAGGAGAGAGGAAATGAAGGGATAGAACAGAACCTGCCTTAGGGCTAGTTCAGGCTGCGGTTAAGGATCTTCTTAAAATGTTTATAGCAAATTGGCATCCTGTTTTTAATTTATAGGAAATTGATTGCACAAAAGTCAATTGGGAAGGAAGAAGCAGGAAATTAACCTTATTCTATGGAAATTTAGCTTTAGTGAGTGTAGGGTGTGCGTAGTCTAATTTCCAGTGCTAGCCCTAAATAAGTCATGGTGATTTCATGGTAAAAGTCTAGAAGTTTATGCCAAGGTTCAAGAGAGAAAGGAAAGTTGATTCCAATAAAGACCACAAGCACGAGCACCCAAGGCTGATGGGATCCTTGAACCCATTGATACTGGAACAATGGACTCTCAAAATATTTCTGAGAGCACACTCAGTTCCTAAAGTAAACAAAGTTCTTGTTGAAATTAAAAGCAGTTTTTGAAATTTCATACTGCTCTCAGTGACAATTTCAGAACTTACTTTTATTGAGTATTCTGTAACTTCCTACAAAAACTATAAAATTTCAAGTTAATAACAAAAAACCAGCCCAGCCCAGGCAACAGAGCAAGACCCCATCTCTACAAAAATTAACTATTAGCTGGGCATAATAGAGCATGCTTTTAGTCCAGTTAATCTGGGGGCTGGGGCACGAGATTGCTCGAGCTTAGGAGTTCAAGGCTGCAGTGAGCTATGATCACGCCACTCGGCACTCCAACTAGGCAACAGGGAGATCTTGTCTTTTTATTATTATTATTATTATTTTTTCGAGTGAGCAGCAGCAAGGTTTATTGTGAAGAGCGAAAGAACAAAGCTTCCACAGCACGGAAGGGGATCGAGCGGGTTGCCCAAGACCTTGTCTTAAAAAAACAAACAAACAAAAAAAAAACTTTAAGAAAAGGATGTACCAATGTAAACTTCTGAAAATCTCCCCCGACTCAAAGAGAATCATTCATTATGATGATGATGACTGCCTGCTCAACGAAAAGTAATTAACAATGATAATAGCTAACATTTAAAACTGTTTTACTAGGTACAGGTAGTGATGTATATTGTTGTCTATAAATTTCAATACCTCATGAGGTAAGGCAATATTATTTTTTCTGTTTGACAGATAAGAAAACCGAGGCTTAAATGAATTGACAATCTAAGTTTTCCTAAAGTTGCATTGCTAGTAAGCAGTGAGGATGAAACTGGACTTAGGTCTAATTTGACCCCAAAGCCCACAACATTTTTTTCCTAAACAAATTGGTATAATCATCATATAGTAGCTGTGGTAGGCACGTACCTTTTTCTAACTCTGGTGCCCAGTAGGGAATAGTTTTTGTTTGGCACAAGGACCAGATAAAGGATAGCCAAGCCTTGCCAGATTGTGACCCTGGGCCAGGTACCAACCTCTCACTAAATCTCAGTTTCCTCATCAGTATCTACATCCCATGGGGCTTTTCCAAAGCTGACATTAGATGACCCACGTAAGATAGCCATAGAAAGAGCTCAAAACTGGTGGCAATTCTAAGTGTTTAAAACATTCAGGATGCCACACCACCATTTTGTCTTAAAAAAAAAAACAAAAAACAAAAAACAAAAGCCTTAGGAACTGTGCCCATACCTAAAAGCTTTTAGGAGACGCCAGAAGTTTTAGAGATGCCTTTTTACTTGCCTGTTCTGCTTGCATTTCTTAAGTCTTTCTGTTCTTACTGTGCCTTTGTGCATTATGCCCTTCTAAGGCCCACTTGTAAAACTGCAGGATGCTGATTTCCTTACACATAGTATAATTCTCACAATGGATATTTAAAATTTATGGCCAAATCTCCCACATGAAGGTGGTCTGGCAGCCATAATTTTTTCCTTCTGAACATAAATGACTATTAACTTGTTGGCGTTTTGCAGACAGGTTTTGATGAACTACGATATTTTGCTTAAAATCATTCCAAGAATAATGTCAGACTTCATAATTGCCTTACCCATGACCACCAGCAGGCAAAAATCACCTCCACTGCACAGCTTATGTTAAAATGAAATGAACTACAACCACAGACAGAACTGGGAAGACAAGAACACAGGGCAGACAGCTCCTTTCCTGCAAGGACTTGGGAATATACTCATAAGTGTCACAGAGATTAGACTATAAATATCTACACGTTGATTTCTGCAAGTATAGTAATATGCTGTGAGAATAGATTTTGTAGGCTGTTTCAGATTTGAAAAAAACTTGGCAGATGGTTTGACATGAAAACAAAGCAATAATCAAAAGTCACTCACAGTGGCAATAGAAATATTTCAGTTTGTAGTGGGGTTGGGGGTGCTGTTTAGAACAAATGTTTCCCAAATGCCAGACAATGTTAAAAAATTCGTTCATTCAGAGCAAGGTCAGACAAATTTGCAACATTCCCACATGGAAAAGCAAATGTACATACGTATGTCAGGGTTACATTACCAACAATCCTTATTCAGGAAAAGTTGCCAGTTATTCTGAGAGTGTGCCCTTTCGACTGCTTTGATGTTAAAATGTTCTTTCTTTATGTAATTAATACTTTCCACAGTAGATAATTGTCCATCTGTGGAAAGTTTTAAAATTGTCAACCTCTGAAATTGGTCTTTTGGAAATGTGAATGCTACACGAAATCAAAAAGCCTCCAAATCAAAAACTGACTGCGTTTTCTATTTTCCAGGCCACTGGTTTGCTCTCATGTCAATCATCCTAACAAAGAACAGGGCGGGGAATCGGGTGGGGTGGGTGGCGCAAGACCTGAGGCTTGTTCTCAGGCAAATCTCAGTGCAAACACACAGGTTTGCATAGACAGCTGCAATCCCCCACACGGAAACACACTGAGAAGGAGTTTACAATTATTTTCCGTTCAGGAAACATAAAAAAGAAAAGAAATAGAAAAGGGAAGAATGAAAAATGAAATTCAGTCTGGGCGCGGTGGCTCACGCCTGTAATCCCAGCACTTTGGGAGGCCAAGGCAGGTGGATCACGGGGTCAGGAGATGGAGACCATTCTGGCCAACATGGTGAAACTCCATCTCTACTAAAAATATAAAAATTAGCCGGGCGTGGTAGTGCATGCCTGTATTTCCAGCTACTGGGGAGGCTGAGGCAGGAGAATCACTTGAACTCGGGAGGTGGAGGTTGCCATGAGCTAAGATTGTGCCACTGCACACTCCAGCCTGAGCAATGGAGCGAGACTTCATCGAAGAAGGAGAAGGAGAAGGAGAAGGGGAAGGAAGAAGGAGGAGGAGAAGGAGGAGGAGGAGAAGAAGAAGAAGAAGAAGAAGAAGAAGAAGAAGAAGAAGAAGAAG
>NC_045436.1:74383325-74515033 GCF_002776525.5 Piliocolobus tephrosceles | reverse complement strand
AAGAAGAAGAAGAAGAAGAAGAAGAAGAAGAAGAAGAAGAAGAAGAATGAAGAATGAAGTTCATTATGCCATGCATAGTTCCATTAGGACCTTTATTCAAAATCTTTTGGATACTTTGCATTATTTTATACCGTCACTAATGAATGAACTTTCTGACAGATACAATAGCTCTCAGACCATGCTACCTTGGGTAAAATTGCTTTTCCTATATAGACCTTTCTGTCCTCAACCATAAAACAAGGGTTGAACTCAGTTGCTAAGTATCTCCCAACACCATCATGGCATACTCATTGACTTCTTTAGCTAACAAGTAATACTTTGTGCTTCAGAATGCTTGTTAAGTGGGAAGATTTGAATGGAAGTTAGTGAATATTAAGGATTACTAGCAATTGCATGAAGTGCTATCTGTACCACATTTAAAGATCTATTTTCATGTATCATATTGTCCTTCTTTCATCATGTTAATTTCCAACTGAAAGCCCTGTGTAGCTTTTCATTATTAAACTAAATAATGAGGCCTCTCACTCAAGTGCCAGGCTTTGCAGGTTAATAAAAATTAGTGAAGCAGGCTGGGCACAGTGGCTCACACCTGTAATCCCAGCACTCTGGGAGGTTGAGACCGGCGGATCACCTGAGTTCAGGAGTTCGAGACAGCCTGGCCAACATGGTGAAACCCCATGTCTACTAAAAATACAAAAAAAAAAAAAAAATTAGCTGGGTGTGGTGGCGCGTACCTATAATCCCAGCTACTTGAAAGGCTGAGGTAGGAGAATTGCTGGAACCCTAGAGGCGGAAGCTGCAGTGAGCCGAGATGATGCCACTGCACTCTAGCCCTCTAGCCTGAGCGACAGAGTGAGACTCCATCTCAAAAAAAAAAAAAAAAAAAAAAAAAAAAATTAGTGAAGAGCTTCTAGGGACACAGAGGCAAATGAGCCCATTCCTGCCCATGAAGAGGGACTGTAGGGCCAGGCGCGGTGGCTCATGCCTGTAATCCCAGCACTTTGGGAGGCCAAGGTGGGTGGATCACCTGAGGTCAGGAGTTCGAGACCAGCCTTACTAACATGGTGAAAGCCCGTCTCTACTAAAAATACAAAAATGAGCCGGGTGTGGTGGCAGATGCCTGTAATCCCAGCTACTAGGGAGGCTGAGGCAGGAGAATCGCTTGAACCTTGGAGGTGGAGGTTGCAATGAGCCGAGACTGCGCCACTGCACTCCAGCCTGGGCAACAAGAGTGAAACTCCATTTCAAAAAAAAAAAAGAAAGAAGAAAGAAAATGGACTGTGGCCACTCAACTCCAGCCTTGGGGGGCTAAACCCTAAAGGATGCCAAAAGTTGCCAAATCTCTCTCTTCCTTGAAACAAGGTAGAAATCTGATCCTTTGGGTATATCATCTTCAGAATTTTAATATCAAACATAATTTAATAATTATGTTTAAAATTTCCTAAACCTGATGGCTACATAAAGATCACAAATGACAGGTGGACAGGTTACTTGTTCAGAATTTCTGAGATAAGGGATTAATGTTCTGAGAACCAAGAAGACTCTTTCACATAGCTGTGAGTTAGCTCTGGGCCTCCAATACACACACCTTTTCTTTTCATTTTGTTCTTAGAATCAGCAACTGAGTCCAACACTCCCAATATTCAGATGAGGGCACAGAACACAGGCTATTTTTTTTTTTTTTTTTTCCGATTCGTGGGTACATGTACAGGTTTTTTGTGTGATGCTGAGGTTTGGGCTTCTAATGATCCTGTCACCCAAGTCCTACTGAATGTAGTACTGATAGTTTTTCAGCCATTTTCTCTCCCCATCTCTCCCATTTTGGAGTTTCCAGTGTTTATCGTTCCCATCTTTGTGTCTGTGTGTACCCATGTTTAGATCCCACTTATTATTTATTTATTTATTTAGAGACAGAGTCTTGCTCTGTCACCTAGGCTGGAGTGCAGTGGCCCAGCTTGGCTCACTGCAACCTCCACCTACTGAGGTCAAGTGATTTTCCTGCCTCAGCCTCCTGAGTAGCTGGGATTACAGGCGTGTGCCACCACACTTAGCTAATTTTTTTATTTTTATTTTTTTTGAGAGAGAGTCTCACTCTGTCGCCCAGGCTGGAGTGCAGTGGCGCGATCTCAGCTCACTGCAAGCTCTGCTTCCCAGGTTCACATCATTCTCCTGCCTCAGCCCCCTGAGTAGCTGGGACTACAGGCGCCTGCCACCATGCCCAGATAATTTTTTTGTATTTTTTTAGTAGAGACAGGGTTTCACCATGTTAGCCAGGATGGTCTTGATCTGCTGAACTCATGATCCACCAGCCTCGGCCTCCCAAAGTGCTGGGATTACAGGCGTGAGCCACCGTGCCCAGCCTTTTCCTGCATTTTTAATACAGACGGGTTTTCACTATGTTGGCCAGGCTGGTGTCAAACTCCTCACCTCAAGTGATCCACCTGCTTCTGGCTCCCAAAGTGCTGGGATTACAGGTATGAGCCACTGCACCTGGCTTTAGTTCCCACTTATAAGTGAGAACAAAAAATATGGACTTTAAAAACAGACAGATCTTGATACAAATTCCAGTTTTGCCATTTGCTACCTGTTGAAATACACTTAACTATTTTGAACCTGTCTCCCTAGCTTTAAAATAAAGTCCAGGGCTGGGTGCAGTGGCTCAAGTCTGTAATCCCAGCACTTTGAGAGGCCAAGTCAGGAGGACTGCTTGAGCCCAGGAGTTCAAGACCAGCCTAGGAAATACAGAGAGACCCTGTCTCTACAAAAAATTAAAAATTAGCTGTGTGGGGTGGCATGGGAGGCTGAGGTGGGAGGATCACTTGAACCTGGGCAGTCAAGGTTGCCGTGAGCCATGGCTGCACCACCGCACTAACTCTGGGTGACAGAGCAAGAGCCTGTCTTTAAATAAATAAAGTTCAGAATTCCTAAGCACTACATTGTGAATTGGTTTCCCCCTCTTTTACCTTCCTCTTGCCAGGCTGTGTCTTTGGATATATACATCTTTAGTCTTCCACCTGCACTGTTCTTTGCCTGTCATTTGCCTTGTTTCCACACAAACTTCAAGGCCTGACTTACATCCTAGTCCCATATGCAGCTGTTTTAAACCAGCTCAGTCTGAAGCAGCTTCTCCATCTTATCCTCTCAGAAGCATTTGTTTTGCCATCACCCAGAGTCTTTCTGTCATTCCCTTGTCTCATTCGGGATTACAAGGAACACACTGAAAATAATCAACTCCCATTGTCAAATTCTAACCTGAGTTAGGAAGAGTGAAATGATTTGAAAATAAAACACTCTTAGATACTGTCTAAGTTCCAAATTTGGTGAGTCCTAAACACCATCCCATATATGAAATCATATAACCTTCTACAGTGATATAATACTTCCACATAGGATAATTCAGAGCCTTGGAAAAGGTTATCTTTTGGATGGTTTCTTTTTCAGTACCAACAAAGACCAATTTCGGGCATCTTTTCTATCCTGCTAGTTAAACAACAACAAAAATAGTATCAATAATAATAACTAGCCTGTACTATCGCGGCTGCTTCCTCTTGTACCCTAATTTGTGGCCTCAGTCTTAAGCTGCTAAAAGATCCTGCACTAATTTTGCTCTGGGCTATGTTCAGACTTGATGGTGAAATGCTTTGGAAACACTAAGGTACACACAGAAGCCTCAGGAGTGTTTCTCGTCAAAGCCTTGCTTTAGTGATAAACCCTGCTCTCGAAGGAGATAAGTAATGTCCTCCTGCAGCAATCCATTTCAATATCTGTCCACCAGAGGTTTCTCTGGAGATTTATTTGCACTAAGTTCCCATGATGTCACATAGAGGTGGTGATCTGGAAACAGAATTAAAGAGAAGTGTTTGGGGGAATTATTCTGATAAATGTTTGGTCCAGGAGGATGGTGAAGGGGGAATACAATCCTAATGGGCCTTTCTTCCTTGGGATAAATGATTGACTGCCAACTGTCCATAATCTTTCAAAGCTCATAAAATCTAGCTGCACAAATTGGCAAGTGCACATGGTGTACCTAGAGTCCAAAAGGAACAAATACTGTCCTACCATAAAGCATCCTTATGTGTGCTTAGAGGGAACTGTCTGCAAAGCTTTGAGAATTTTGTTATGTGGCCAGAAAGTCATTGGAAGAACAAAGCGAACGTTGTCTGGCTGGACAACAACTCAAGACAAGCACTGGGCAGGGTGGAGGAGGGAAGCCAAGGAGGCCCCCCCACCAACGGAGTCCAGCAAAGCCCAAAGGGCACCACACACCCTCAGTTTCTTTTCTCCATTTCCATCAAGCCCAGCACACCAAGGCAGTTGTCTCCGTAGTCTCCACACTCTCAACATGAATGCATTCATGATGTTTGGAGGACTCTCTTTTGCTTTTAAACTGCTCCTGAGAGTTACTTTTTCTGGACAAAAATGTGTCAGGTGAGGATTACACTGATTTCCCAAAAACTCTGCAGATTTCTAGAGTGGGTGAGAATCACTTTAAGATAATCAACCAAACAAATAGACAAAGTATAAGAGTTTTCTATTTTCAACTTCAACTCAAGCTCCACAACAGTCCTTTTGGGAGTGTTGTGTGGGAAAAGGCAGAGATGATTCCCTTCATCTGAGCACGCAGGTCCAGTCTCCTGTGCTCTTTGGCAGCGTGTTTGCTATCTGGTTCTTACACCTATTTCTATGATCATCTCAACCCATAAGAATTCTTCTCTGCTGGGTGGGGTGCGGTGGCTCACGCCTGTAATCCCAGCACTTTGGAAGGCTGAGGCAGGTGGATCATGAGGTCAGAAGTTCGAGACCAGCCTGGCTAATATGGTGAAACCCCATCTCCACTAAAAATACAAAAATTAGCTGGGTGTGGTGGCGCGTGCCTGTAGTCCCAGCTACTTGGGAGGCTGAGGCAGAAGAATCGCTTGAACTTGGGAGGCAGAGGTGGCAGTGAGCTGAGATCATGCCACTGCACTCCAGCCTGGGTGACTCCATCTCAAAAAAATGAAAAGAAAAAAAATTCTTCTCTGCAAAGCCCCTTTCCCGTGCCTGAGAGGAGACTTAAGCAAGGGTGTGTCAAAGGCTCATCGTGTTGTGCTGCTAACCCTGTGGAAATGAACTCCCTTTGGGCACAGAAACAACAAAAAACAAGAAAAGGAAAACTGAAGACTACTAAATTTTGTATTACGGAAATTATAGGGAGTTCAGACTTGTGAAATTTCATCAAGATGAGAACTACATAATTTTTCTTACAAGCCAAAAATAGAGTGTTCAGGAAGCCCTGCCCTGTGAGCAAGTCACAGTAAAAGTCAAAGGTGGTTAGTAATGTTACAGACACTTGGGCCTTCATTCATTCAGACATTGGAATGTGGTCCACTAGTTGCCAAAGACCTGCCTCAAAAGTGGAGAGAGAGAGACAGACAGAATTAATAACATGAACCAACCTAAAAACCTTGTTAAACTATTTATCATTAGAGTGAAGTGAAAGCCATTAAAATGGCCTACCAAGCCCTGTCTGGCGTCCCCAAGCCCCTCTCCTCCCCAGCCTCCTTGCTCTCTTTCTTCCTCCAGACACCCTGGCTCTTTGCTCTGCTTTGAACATGCCAAGCTTTCTCCTTTGCCTGAAACAACCTTCGCCCAAATATCCACATGGGTCCCTCCCTCACTTCCTTTGGTTTATCCATTCCTATACTCTGTCCCTCACCCTTCTTCACCGTGCTCCGTTTACCATCTGATATTCTGTATATTCAGTTGCTAGTTGGTTTATTCTAGTTGATTTATGCTGTTCCAATTAAAATGGCCTGTGTTTTCGCATTTGCTGGTTAGACCTTATACTGATACAGGAATGTATATGCATTTGCTACATCTCTAATATGGTACATGGAATTAGAAGTAATGTAATTTTGCTGTTTTTTAGGAGACCTCTTGGTCCTTACAAAAGACTAAATATTATTGTAGCAGAGTGTCTCTCTCCTGACTGGAATGTCAGCTTTAAGAGGGTAGAGACTTGTGGTTTATTTATTGCTAGATCCCCAGTGACAAATATAGTGCGTGGTAAATTCTAGGTGCTCCACATATCTTTGTTCAATAAATGAATGTGTGAAAGGGTGAATGAGGCACCAACATATGTGGTTCATATTCTTTCAACTCCCTTGCAGAAACGTGTTGTGAGATGACAGTATTCTGCTCTTAGAAAGCGTTGATTAAAAAAACATGACTTTATGTAAATAACGGTCTTCCCTACCCATTCAGAGTTTGAAAACATGGGCCATTTTGTTCCCAATGTCTCTCACAGAAGGATTAACACAACAAATTCCTTCAAGAATCCAGGGCTTGGCGATTTCTCCAGAGTAACACTTATTTGCATCTTTTGAAACTGACTGTGCAGACCACATAGCACTTTTTTCTTAGCTTAGCTGCCAGGAAAATAATTTAATACCACTGTTGCTACTAAGTCATGGAAAGTGTGTGTGTGTGTGCATGAGCCTGCACAGGACGCTGTTCTAATTAAAATGACCTGTGCTTTTGCACTTGCTGCTTAGACTTCATATTGATACAAGAATGTATATCTATTTGTTACCTCTCCAAGATGTTACACAGAATTAGAAGTAATGTCATTTTGCTGTTTCCTAGGAGACTTCTTGGTCTTTGAAATTGCTTCTGAGCCCCCTGAGATGGAAGAAACTAAAAAATAAGACCAAATATCATTGTACTAGAATAAACCAAAAGGAGAGCCATTTGCCAGACCATGGGCAGATGAGAGAGAGAGAGAGCGGGGGTTGGGGAGAGAAATGGGGAATTAAAAGAGAAGGACCAGTACTGATAGAAGTAGGCGAAGATTGCATGCTATGGCCTCAAAACTAACCAAACGGTATCCTGGAATATCCATTACTCAGTGGAGTACAGCATTCACTTTGGCCTCTGTCCAAGCAGGTTTAGTGGGAAAAGTGTTAACACCTGCAAGGTGGTCCCACAGCAAGGTCCCTGAGGACAGAGGTTCCAGTATAGCTGGGGAAGGCAGGAGGAATAGGCTGATCCCAATACCACAGAGCCTGCTGCTAAGTGACAAGGCACTATATCATATAACAAACTGCAGCTTTAGAATGGGAGATGCTGGAGGAATGATTGAAACCCATGCGTCCCACAGATGGACATGGAATGAGTGAGCAGGACTGCCCTTGGAGAACATAATCTACATACCAGAACAGGCATGGGTTTGTTTAGGTATAAGCCATGGCAACACATTTTAGCTTTGCAGCTCTCAGAACAGCTGTACAGCAGGGGCCTTGGGCAAGGCCAGCAATGGCGTTCCTGGACTCCCTACTCTGGGTTCTGTTGTATTATATCTTCAAACAGCACCTAAGTGTTAAACCTTCAGTTCATTTGCACAGCACAGCTAAGAAAACAAAGCAAGTCCCAGACCTCCCCGTGTGGCTGCAAGACAACCTTTCCACTTACCTCCTCTCCCAGCGTGAAGCAGTTTTCAATAGTTTGAAAAGAAAAAAAAAATCTGCCTATTAGTTTTAAGGGGGAAAGCATTGAAGAAATGGATTATGATTTAGAACAAAAACAAAACTCTTCTTCAGGAGAAGCCAAAGCCATTGTGGGGAGTTTGATTGGATATGCCTCAAACAGCACAGACCCTCAATCCCCCACAGCTGGTTGAATGTGCGATTAGAAGAAATGTAGGAAGCCTGCAGCTGAGTCAGTTACAAATCCTGTTTGTGAGAACTGGAGGAATTCAGAGGCCTTCCGGTGGTTTTGCAAGTTAGAAGTATCCCCTGCTAAAAAATGAAGACATGAAAGTGCCCAATGCTTACTTCCTGCTTGTTTCTTGTATTGAGTTCTCAAGGTGCTTTTAAAAGAGTCACTTTTGCCTTTTCAATAATAGCCATTCTGTGCTTAAAAAGAAATGTGTTCACATGGACATAGAGAGTAGACTGTTAGGTAACGGAGGCTTGGAAGGGTGAAGGGCTAAGGGTGGGAGCGGGGAAGACGATGATGTGGAATTATGTATAGGGGCAATGTTAATCAGTTGATACCCTAAAAGTCCTAACTTGACCGCTATGCATGTAACGAAACTGCATATGGACCCCATAAATTTGTACAAATAAAAAGGAGGCCGGGTGAGGTGGCTCACACCTATAATCTTAGCATTTTGGGAGACCAAGGCAGACGGATCACTTGAGGTGAGGAGTTTGAGACCAGCCTGGCCAACATGGTGAAACCCCGTCTGTACTAAAAATACAAAAAAAGTAGCTGGGTGTGCTGGAGCACACCTGTAACCGCAGCTACTCAGGAGACTGAGGCAGGAAAATCGCTTGAACCCGGGAGGAGGAGGTTGCAGTGAGCTGAAATTACCCCACTGCCGTCCAGCCTGGGCAACACAGCGAGACTCTGTCTCAGAAAAAAAAAAAAAAAAAAAAAAAGGAAAAAACTCCATAAAATTAAAAGGAAACTAATTTTAAAAACAAAAGAGTTACGAAAGCAAACTGTAGAAGACCTCTGATCTAGTGGATTTGTATAGAGAAGAAAGCTCTGCTCAAACCTGTTCAAGTTACTTTTGCAGTATCGGAAAAATATTAAGTGACCAGCCGGCCAAAGACACAAATTCATTGCCTCTGGCTCAGTGCACGCTCTTCTGTAACTTACCCCTGCCATACTTCCATGAGGTTTATTGTTAAATATTAGTGAAATTAGCATTCCTAATCTGGAATGATGAAAAAAATCTACCATTAATTGAATTCTAAATTCCCTTGCAGGGCTTACATCCATTGCTGGCATTTAGTGTTCTGGCTCTGCCAACAGCCTATGCAGGATCTGTTGTACCAGTTTTACTTTTCACCAGTGTCATAGAAATTCTAAAAGAAAAAAAAAATGATGAAAAAAACCTTAAAAAGCTCTCAGAGGAGATCATATTTTTCTGTGCATCTAATTTTCAGAAATCAAAGCATGATTCCCTGATTTTAGAATCATGGAGGAGGAGGAGAGAGAACATTGGGCTTTACCTTCAGGCTCACAAAGTTCCTCAGCATTCTGTTTTGTGACATCTAAGCCAGAACCTCAAGTGTGGTCTGTGGACCAGAAGCACCAGCATCATCTGGGAGCTTGTCGGAAATGCACATGTATTGGCCCCACTCCACTCCCACTGAATCTGAATCGCTGGAGGTGGGCCCCAGGTGAGTCATTGAACACAATCCCCAGGTCCTTTGTTCGCTTACTAAGGTGAGAAGTGTTAGTCTAGATCTAGAACAGGTGCTTCCCAAACAGTGCTCCCAGACCAGCAGGATCAGTTTCACCTGGGAAATTGTTGGAGCTGCAGAGTTTCATCTTGCTCCAGACTTTCTAAATCAGGAACTCTGGGAGTTGGCCCAGCAATCCAATTTTAAGAAGCCCCCCAGAAGATTCTGATGTACACCAAAGTTTGAGAACCACTGGTCCAAAATGTGAGGAGACGCACAACTCAGGACATTCACCCTAAACAAACAGAAGAGATGAACCAGTGTTTCCAAAGTTGCATTATGTAGAATAGGTGTTCTTTAAGCAAAGAGTTCATGGTCAAATATATTTTGGAAATATGTAGTTAAAACTGTGCAACACTATTCAACTTAAAGATGTATTATGGGTCTCTGAGATAAGACAGTTCATGGTAATCCCCAATTTATTTGAGATCACTTAAGATTTAAGCAATAGCAATCCATTCACGTATTTCCTAATACGTCTTGTTTTCTGAACAAAAGATTAACCATTTGAATTTGTTTTTTGAGTAATACCTCATCTGTACTCTAGGAAAAAGGGCTGAATATGTTGTCTGAAGCTCTGGTAGTTTCACACACACTATCTCATTTGTGTCACCATGGTTCTCCGAGACTGAGAATTATCCTCTAAGATGATGAAGGAACGCACTAATGAAGAAATGAAGGTTCAATCAAGTTATGTAGTTTTTCCAAGGCCAGAAGACTCCTAAGTGAAGGAATATTGGTTAGAGTTGATCAACTGGACAATTGCCCGGGGTGCCAGTCCACGAGAAGCTCTCAGACATTGCTGGAAACATTACAAGATGGAGACGATAGGGTGGCTCTTGGTGAGAGAACTGTGTGGGGCTGGATGTGCTATTCTGATAAGCAGCCTAGAGTCAGGGATTGAGACTCCTAAGAGAGATTCTGGAGCAGCACCTCAATCTCTCCTGGCCAAGGGCCGCTTTCCTGAGTGGCAGGGGTAAGTGTGGGGCACAGCTAGTGATCAGAGTATTTAACAGGCTGATCTTTGTTCCCAGTTATTCTCTATGTCCTCCCTCCTCACGACAAAGTGCTCAGTCTTACCTCTACATAAATGTGGAATAATGATTTAACAAAGCAACACAATTGACTTGAAAGGGATCCAAATTATTAGCCAGTCTGTGGCACTCCTACATACAAATTCAACCTGAGTATCATCAAGATTCATGCTCAGGTGGGTTTTTAAATGCCAGTACCTGTGTTCCTCATAAACAAGATCTTTTCCTTTTAAGAATTTGACTGCTATATTTACATATAATTGCTATATTCAAATACTACTGGTTAATGCTTCTACTTTAATAGCAATTTAAGTTGGTCTCGAGATAAATTGTAATCCCTGAACATATCCCATTGGCTGCCCATCATATTGGTGTGAGAACGAAATTTATTAGTAGGAGAGTGAACTTTATTACAATGCTTTCAGGAGAGATTCTTCAGTGATTTTTTTTGTTTTTAAAATTTTGGGTAACTAAATATTTTCAGGACCCTTTGTTACAACTTAGAACTCAGGCAAGCATTCCAACAAAGTCCTAGGTCTTAAATGAGAGTAAAGTCAACTCACACAGGTTTCTGAAATATAATAAATGTAATAGAAGTCTAAAATGCTATTTCATCAATGTTATTTTAGTTTGAACCAGTTTAAGAGCCTAAACACTTAAGATTCAAGTCACAGCAGTCCATTCACATATTTCATAATATGTCTCATTTTCTGAACAAAGGATTAACAACTTGAATGTAAGAAGCAGGTGTGAGGACTCTCAATAGGTCAGATCCTTAACACCACCCAGACTAGTCTACAATTTCTGGGCACAGTACATGGCATGCGTGAATTTTGTTTCAATATGTTTCCATGGCTATAGCTTTAGAAAGTCACATAGCCATATCCTACCCAGACTTCCATTCCTAGTGGCAGAAGTATTTGCTGATGATTAAAAGGTCATGCAAAACAGATGTGAGGGCAGCTGGATTTTCCAGCTATGCTTCAGTGGACTTAGCAGTGGTGCCTGTCATTACCAAATAGTAGAGAGATTTTATTTCAATTGAATAAAACCAAGAATCTTATACAACCTTGTCAATATAATTGGGCATACATGCAGTTTCTTTCCCCTCTCATGGAGGTCTCACCTTCTCCATCCTTCATTTTCAGACTCACAGTCTGGAACTAAATCCATCAAACAGAAAACGTAACAATAACTGGGTGTCAACCATTCTGACCTGTTTTTCCAATATCTTAGAAATAGGTATTATTGACCTTGCTGTGTGAAAGTAATTTTAATTGCATTTCCTACAGTCTTCTAATTTGTTTGATACCACATTTGGTATTATGCACACTTCAAATCAACTTTCTCTTCTGATTTCTGTGGTTGCTTTATATCCAGTGTATAGACTGTGAAATGTAGTGAAAACACAAAGAACAGCAAATGGTGCATTGCAGAAAGCACTATCAATTCACAAATACCCTTGAAGAACAGATGGTCCAGTTGCAAACCTCACAGATACTGACATCTGTGTAGCAGGCAACTGCACAAGTCATATAGAGACAGTCTTTGAGTTTTACATACTGTAGTAAAACTAAATACTTTCTAATGATATCCTTTACTAACTTAATATATGGGAATTGTCCCTTATTAATAAGAAGGACCTTAAGGGAATGTGGATAAAGTAATGCATTTCCTCCCTGGGCTATTAGAAAATCTAAGTCTCAGATTTGCTTTAATAACTGTTTTCTGAGACTCATTTCGCTGAGTTTTCATATTCTCATCTGTAAAATGTAGATTTAAAAATACTTGACTTTCAGAGTTCTCCAATTATTAGAACTTTACGGTATACTAGTGTACCAAGTAATATAGCACACAAATTACACAGATGATACAACAAATGTAAGCTGTTATTATAGATCTGCTGGGCTTGAGCCCTTCATGGTTTAGTTTATTGAGAAGGGGGACTTGTTCATCTCCTTGCTTTCTATTGCTAAATATGAAAATAATTCATTTTTTTCTATATGACAAGAATTGGAGTTTATACAGAAAAGCTTCTATAAACTGAAATCCCAGTTAACTAACATAAGCCTTCAATTAAGAATGTTCTACTCATTTTAACTGTAGGAAAAGCATTACAGTAAAAGAAAATGAACTAAAAAAGAAAAAAACAAAACAAACCTTCAGTTATATCTTAGTAAACATCCAACTAAATCTCTTGAATATTCAGAACTATTTAGTTACACTGAATATTTAGACCTTGAAAAACACAACCAATGCAACATTGTTAACTTTGCACACTGAAAGCATATTAATGAGAGGATTTTTGACAAGAACAAAGTTAGAAGAATTTCTTGTTTAACTTTATAATTCACCAAGTATATGCAGTGACATTCTGGATAATGGAAGTTTCAATATAGTTGAGCATCTAGTTTCTATTTTGCATTCAAGAGTGCCAATTATCAATTTACTGACTTGTACGTCCAAATTGCACCCTTTGCTCTTCAGTACCAGCTTTGTGATATTAATCATTTCTCCTTGACAGTGATGAGGATGCTTTGTCCCAAGGGAGCAGAAGGAATACTGCAGGAGGGGCCTCTCTTCCTGGGTCTAGGTGTTGCATTTGTTTTTTTCTGTGTGGACCATCAGAGCGCACGTGTGTGGAGACAACTGGTGGAGCTCTGCCCCAGCTGTGCTTCCAGAGTGCACAGTCCCTCAGAAACTTTACATCCTGGGCTGGGGCCTTCACATCACCTTGCTTCATGACATGGGTACTGTGTATTCTGGGCCTGTGCCCACAGCAGCACCCAGCTCTCTTTGTGCACTCACCCATCAATCTCATCTGCGTTCCAGAGGATTCTTGCCTTGTCTGCAGAACCTCAGCAACCCAGAGAACGGTTATTTAGTGGGCTGAAACCAGTTTCTCCAACAAGGTCCTACCCCCAGCCATGAGGAGGGCATCTCCTTCTAAACTTGTCTTCTTTGGGTACTCTCTCAGCCCCAGGCTATCCTTTAGAAGTCACTTTATACTTTTAGTTACTCTCCTATCACAGCTGAATAATTCCTTATACTAGACTCTAAGTTATTTTGTGATTTCTGTCCTCCTGATTGCATTCTGATTGATCTACCAGGAGTAACCACTTTTCCCCCTCAGTTGTAATTTATATTCTCGATTATAATCTATGTTGATACGGTCAAAGGTCATCCAGAACTTCCCAGATACAGGCGCAAACAAACTATAAGAGACTCAGATTAATTTATCTTTTCTAGGGGCAGGAGAATTCAAGGCATTTATAATGGTATTAGAAAAATCACTAAGCAGTAGCCTAATAATCGAGCAAAGCAGAATAAATGGTAAGTTCCAGTTAATTAAGCTGGAATTAATTTAACTTGTATTTCAAAGTTCATACTTGAAAAGCTCCATGGATTCCTCTGTTTCATTCAATTAAGGAGACTAAAATTGTCAGGCTTCTCAAGGAAACAGGGATAGAGAAAGTTTCCGGGGTTAGATGACATCAATATAGGTTAAGTAAGCAGTTTTATTATGCCAAAACTAATATTGCTGTGATGTAACTGAAGTTCCATTTACTTTCTCATTTACCAAGGGAACAAATGGGCATATTAGTACTAAACTAGGGTAGAAAATTCAAGACACACCTGAAGGTAATATAGTCTACTAAAATACTTTAAACAAAGAAACAATGGTATTTTTGAGTAAGTTAGAATAGCACCAGTTGTGTGTGCTTTGCAAACAAAAGAAAGAAAAAAGGAAAAAAGAAAAAAAAACATTTTATTTGAACTAGAAGGCGAACATGATAGTTCAGAATATGAAGATGAAAAATAATTTGGAACTAAGGAAACTTCAGACAGAAAGAACAGAAACTTTGTCCTTTGAAACATTGATGCATAAGAGACAGTGTCAACCAACTCAAGGACCCGGCATAGAAGCCGTTTTCCTTGGGAACTATATTTACCATATTTGAGAAATCGAAAAATTATACTCCCTGAGAATTCTAAATTGCTTTATTTATCTCCCCAAGGTCAGACAAGTGGTTTTCGGACATGGAAATATTCCATTCTACACTAAACAACAGCTCCAAGCTTTATTGTGTGTTATTACACGCAGTCACAGAGAGGACAAAATAAAAATTGCCTTCTTGGCGAACTTCTATTTAAGAGGGCTTCCCGGCCGGGCGCGGTGGCTCACGCCTGTAATCTCAGCACTTTGGGAGGTCGAGGCGGGTGGTTCACGAGGTCAGGAGATCGAGACCATCCTGGCTAACACGGTGAAACCGCGTCTCTACTAAAAATACAAAAAATTAGCCGGGCGTGGTGGTGGGCGCCTGTAGTCCCAGCTACTCCAGCGGCTGAGGCAGGAGGAATGGCGTGAACCCGGAGGCGGAGCTTGCAGTGAGTGGAAATCGCGCCACTGCACTCCAGCCTGGGCGACAGAGCGAGACTCCGCCTCAGAAAAAAAGGGGGGGGGGGGGGGGGCCCTAGTGCTCTGCCTTTCGCGCAAATCACAAAATGCATCTCACTTTTCCCCAACCCCATGTTCAAGGTATGAAGGCTAGCCACACCTTTCTTATTAATTATTGATGCAATCTTGCCATCTACCCAGATTCTAAATCACAGACTCAAAAGTTCCGTAATATAATACTATAGACAAATGGTATACAGTGCTGTAAATTCTCCTCAGAAAATGAACACTTTGGCAAATCAGGCACTTGCCACATTAAAAATAATATGCATATCTTGTTAGTACAATAAATATACAGGCAACATTTGGGCTCGGTGCTTACTGAGTTAAATCCTCTCATTCATATGTACAGCACAAAACCGTATCAGTCTGAGATTTCTGTTAGGTAGCCATGTGTCCTAGCCCCTTTCCTCTGTTAAATTTTAAGTACTGCGAAGGAACCATTTTCCCTGGGAGGCTCCCACACTTGGGATGAAACTTTCTCTGCGGAATTTTGGCACCCTATTAATTAGCGGTTATGAGTGGGAGCTGCTCTCTCTCACCAACTCCTATTCTGCCATCAGTCAAGTGTGATTCTGCAATAAATTTCCACGAAGCAAACTATTTCTGGTAATTCTCCCTAATTAACACCAGGCCTGCTAATAATACATCAGTACCTATGTGTTTCTGATATAACCAAGATCTTGTCTGAGACTACTCAAAAAGGGAAACCGCCAACCCAAATTAAGCTTTTGCTGGCAAAAGGATTTTATATGTAGTTCTGTAAGAAAACCTTTGATAATCTTATATTGGGGACATTTTGACTAGAAAACACTGAACGACAGAGAGGCTTGCTCTGGTTTGAGCACTGAATGGGGATTTATTGTGAACACACAGTTGAGACTTAAGCCTATAAATCTTGTACTGGATTACTGTTTCTTAACGAAGGAATGACAGATCTCTTATTTTGTCGGTGCATTTTAATGTGCAATGACGTGATTGATAGAAACCAAACAGCAGCTATTAAAATGTCAGATGCAGACTTGATGCCCTTAAAAGTTTGGCTTCTGGAGTTTAATATACTGTGAGCAAATAGACTTGAATTTCTCTTTTATTCCAAACATACAGCGTGCAACAGAAACATTTGTCTTTACACAGTTGGAAAAAAATCTTACTCAAACTAATAAACAAATGAGGAAGAGGTGAGCCTACCTAGTTGTGGAACACTCAGCTAATGAGATTGAGATGAGTTAAGCATCCCAATATCTAATGCAAAATGTGGAAATATGGATGATTTATGTTCTTTGATTATGTTCTAATATAATGTTTGATATGACAGGTTGTTCCAATAAATCATTTCAGCAATAAATATTTTAAAAAGACAATTGAACTTACTTATCTATTAATTCATAAACATTGGGTACATTCTACATGCACAGCATAAAAACAGAGAGAAATACAATAAATGTGACAGTGTTTTCAAATATTTTGTTTCTGAGACATTTTGATAAGCAAATATCATACCAGAAGGGTTCTTCCGAGAATTATTACATCCTATCCTAACCTGTGAATATGGAACTTGATTTTTTTCCCATGATGACTTGATGGAAACCACTCACCAACCAAAAACAACACAAAGGAGAGCTCATTTACAACAATGCAGTCATTTATTTATTGAGTATGTGCACATTATGGTATTATTACTATACTGATTATACTTATCATGTGACTTCTAATTAGAAAATATATCAAAAAGCAAAACAGCAGATAGACAAAATTAAAGAGACAGAAGACAGAGATTAACAGATAAGGCAAATTATATATTGAGAATCCAAATCCAATACCTTTAAACATCTGGGAAATGAGGGGGACAAATGGAAGCCAGATCAAATTTGTGTAAAACTATTCAGTATGTTTCTTTTGTTTCATGTCTGAGAAGTCTCTCCCCTTCAATAGCGATGACAAACTTCAAATGCCACACAAATGTTCACAGAATATACTAGATTCACACTGGAACGGGGTAAAGAAGAAATTATTTTCTATAAAAGGGCTCCTAATGTAGTACTGCTTGAAAATGGTACATTTTTGTTGTAGATTATTTTAAACATAATGGTACACTAATATTTTGAAGATCTGAACTGTTATTTCCATTTGTTTTTACACTGTGACCAAATGATTACGTTTTAGTTTTAGACTCTAAACAGAACCTGACTTAATAGGACATAAACATGGTACTATAGTGGTCCTATGGTACCCCTATGGGCGATGGGTTCCAAGGACCCCCTAGGATACTAAAGTCCGTGATGTTCAAGTCCCTTATAGAAAATGGTGTAGTATTTGCATATAACCTATGCACACACATCCTACCATATACTTTAAATCATCTCTAGATTACCTACAATAGCTAATACAATGTAAATGCTTTGTAAATAGTTGTTATACTATATTGCTTAATGACAAAAAAAGTTTGTACATTTTCAGTAAAGGCACAACCATCCATTTTTTTCCCCAAATATTTTTGACCCACAGTTGGTTGAATCACAGATGCGAAGCCTATGGACATGGGGGGCCAACTGTAGAAGCATAAGAAGGGGCTACTTTTTAGGTTGCTACTTTAGCAGGCAACATTCAGTCCATGTAAGTCCAGAGAAAGATTATAAATCTAAACTTATCACTAAAAATTTTAAAATGGGAAATAAATCCAAAGAGTTTTTAGTCATGCATTATGATTTTAATCTATGATATGCCAAGTACAGCATTCCAAAATATACATCTAGAGAGACTAAAAGTAAATGCTCTATAGTGAAGAAGTAATAATTAAAAAATGCTACTAATATAGAAAATTTATAATCAGAAAAATAAATATTCAGGGAGCTCACCAGAAGAATAAAGTGCTCTGCCAGTTATTAAAGGATTACTGCTGGAGAATTAAATATGGCATTCCCTACTGGAAATACAGAGATTCTTCTGGATTATGTTCAATATTTATTTCACAGGATTAACTGTTTTAGGAACAGATATAAAGCTTCGCCACAGAAGAGTCGGACAAAGCACAAAGACAACATGATATCTTAGGAAGCAATAGTACCCTTTCAGGCATAAAATTTGTAGAAATGCAACATTATGCTTCATGAATAATATGTAGAAAGAAGGTCTAATGAAAATGACATCCTTAATGTAAGATAACTTTATAAGAAATCTGGGTCATATAAAATTCTTTGAAGAGAACATCCAAATGCCATTCACTTACCAAATACTATCTTGGCATATAACCTATGAAGGCAAAACTAAACAAACAAACAAAAAAAGCTCACACCAAACAAAACCATCAACTTATTTTGTATTCTATAATGTAAAAGACTGTAAAGATGTGACACTGTACATTATATGACAATGCACATTAACCAGCAAGTCTTTTATAGGTGGTTTCAGCAGCAACGATAAATAATGCAGAATTCAGTTCCAGCACTTTATTTCAAAAGAAATTTCCTGCCTCCCTCCAAGATGCAGGGTGAGGAGGTAGCCTGGGGTTGCTATTGGAGAAGTATTCAGTTTGCTACTTTGTGTCACCCCTTGCCATTCTTTTATCCCCAGTTAATTATTATCTGCATATAATATAAATCTGCTAGACCATAAATTAACAGCTTTCAGGACAGATGCCTTGAAAGTTCTTAGGGAGGTTAAACAAATATTGTAGCCTAAAACCTCCTCTATAACAAACATGCACACAATGGAAGTGATGTCGTAAGTGAGTGATGGGGCAGGAAGGACCTAGGGCTCTGTCTCAACTATAAAAGCACCTTGCCCCAACCAAATTTAAATTATAACTTAGGGGGTTCATGGACTTTCATCCATTCTGGAAACAAAAAGAAAACAAAGAGAAAAACCAAATCAAATACCAGAATCTGTTTTCTCACTGGGCAAATAGCAACAGGATCCACAGTTTTACCACAATTGTTTCCCTGTCTCCATGTGGTATCTACATAATTCTTTTCCCAAAGGAGGAAATAAAATAACAGGCCAATCTGAGTAATTAAACACCCCTCCCAACATTACCAAACCTCTGTGAATAAGAGCTTTCAAACTTTGTGATCGCATTTGAAATTGGTTCACTTATTATTGCGAGAAAACCACAATAAGTCTCAATTTCATCACATCCTCAAGCCAATCTTTTAAATTTTAAATGTAGAAGAAGAAACAAAACGAAACAAAAATATTATTCTGCAAAGAGCTCTCAACTCTTCGTCAGCCAGTGGCATAATTCAGAAACTGATTCAACTAATTTATTATTTGAGAAAAGGGGATTGAAAAAATTGGGGGGTACAATCTTCTGATTCACAACTCCCAGCCCCATTCCTTTCTACTTATTCTCTCTCTCTCCCTCTCTCTCTCTCTCTCTTTTTTTTTTTTTTAAGAGACGGTCTTGCTCTGTCACCAGGCTGGAGTGCAGTGGTGCGATCTCAGCTCACTGCAACTTCTGTCTCCCAGGTTCAAGCGATTTTCCTGCCTCAGCCTCCCAAGTATGTGGTACTACAGGCACGCCCCACCATGCCCAGCTCATTTTTGTATTTTTAGTAGAGATGGGGTTTCACCATGTTGGCCAGGATGATCTTGATCTCTTGACCTCATGATCCGCCCGCCTTGGCCTCCCAAAGTGCTGGGATCACAGGCGTGAGCCACCGCACCCAGCCCTCTATGTATTCTCTTTAAAGAGAGAGAAAATTATTAGAGGCCAACATTATTTAATTAAATCTTTATCTTAGCACAGGGAAGGGAAAAAATAGAATCTGCCCAATATAGGTGATGAAGCATACACAATGAATAGAAACAATCACATTTTAGTAAAAGGCAAAAATTTGAGACTTATAAGCTATATGGTAGCTTATTTTTGAGTGGGGAAGAAATGAGAAAAGAATATAACATCTCTTACTGGCATGACACATTTTCATAAAAAATCTCATTGCCCTTTCCTACTAGAATGATCCACCACTGTAAGGCAAAAATAATATACAAGCAATTTTTTAAATGAGATGGAGTCTCACTCTGTCACCCACGCTGGAGTGCAGTGATACGATCTTGGCTCACTGCAACCTCTGCCTCCTAGGTTCAAGCGATTCTCGCTTGGGAATCGCTGGGATTCCAGGCACGTGCCACCGCATCTGGCTAATTTTTGTATTTTTAGTAGACATGGGGTTTCACCATGTTGGCCAGGCTGGTCTCAAACTTCTGACCTCAGGTGATCCACCCACCTCGGCCTCCCAAAGTGCTGGGATTACAGGTGTGAGCCACCGCACTCGGCCTACAAGCAAGTTTTAAAAAACTGACACCTATTACTGATAAAATTCTGTTTAAAATCCTATTTACTATTTTAAAGATAAGTATTAGTTTTTTTAAAAAAATACAGTGATTCTCTTATTGATAAAATTTAAGGCATTTTCATTGCCTTTTGCAGATTTACTCATAACTACCTAACAAGGAAAGAAGGTATAATTATTTCAGATTGAATTATTTATTCTAAAATTAAATTCTTCACTAATTTATTCTAAGATGAATTTAATAGTCCATCAGGAAATTGGTTTTTATAAAAGTTATTTTATGGGCATAAAATACAGGAAAAAGTAATAATAAATGCCAAACTGTCTCTTTACTTTATGAAGCCAAATATTTCCTCAGACTTGGTTTTTAAAGCTGGAATTTATTCCTTCAGGGCCACTGTTATTTTTCAAAACTCCATATAAATATTGAATCTAAAAATTAGTAATTTTAATTTTCCTTTTTCTCTTCAAATTTCTTCTCTTCTCTTGAACTGTTGACTTTCAAAAATTCACAGAATGAGCATGTTTCTTACACAGGGGCTTGTCCTTCTTGGAGAAAAAAGTCTGACCTTCTAAACTTTCACAACACACCTGAAAAAGAAGCAGTATTTAAGAGGATATTATTTAAGAGGATAGTATGCATTATTTCAAGTATGCTGGAGAAGGAGAAAGTAATTTTTTTCTCCCAATGGATAACATGACAAAACACTTTAGTTGGTTAAGTTAGACTCCCTAATATTTCACGATTACTATGACATTAGATATAATCTTTCAAAAGCAATGAAAAATAGCTTTTTCCTAGAATGTATTCTAATTTATAGAAAGCACTGATCATCACTTTTCTTTATCCAGAGGGAAGATTTATCCCTAACTGAAAAATCAATATAGAAAGAGGGCTCGTTAAATATATTTTATCTCCCCAAATTATAAACAACGTCTTAATTTTGCTTCGTGTTATAGAGACTCATTTGCTTTACCAAACCCTCCCAAGCCCAACATTAGCTTGCCCCCAGTTAACACAGGCACAGAATACCTGAGACCTTTTTTTTTAAGGGCTGCCTTGTGTTCAAGCTGAAATATCTTTTGTTTGTTTCTTATAGCAAAAAACCAGGCCAATATCTGGCTGCTGAGGATTATACAGTCAGTCCACTATCTACATTTACAGCTCCTTGTTCTTCCTATTGCCTTTGTTAATTAGAATGAACAGCTTTATTAGAAATGATAAGGTAAATCTGCTAAAAGTTTTGCTTTTTATAGACTTTATGAAGTCTAAGAGATGGATGAGGTAAACAAGAAAAAGTTCAATGGTAATGTGTGGGGAAATCATTAGGCGTCGATTAACATTACGTTTGTCCCCTTTGTACAAAGGGTATTGAAAACTGTAGATATGTTAAATATAATTTTTAAAAAATCAAACACCTGAACAGAGCACATTTACTGGATATGTACTTCCTACATTTAAAAACTATATATTTTGATGTTTAAATCCATCCTAATCATTAAACATAAAACCAAACATATTAAAATATCAAATGAATAGGCAAATACTTTATTACATGTTTATTAGACCATAGTCTCAAAAAGAAAAGAATATCCAGGGGTAATTGCTAAGAAAAGAAATGACTCAACATATAGTTTATTCCCAGTGTTAATCCAATAACCGATTTTTATAATTATTTATTTATATTTTAAGAAGTACTTAACATTTCCAAAAATTACAACAAACACTCTAGTAACAGAGGTTTTTTTTTTGTTTTTTTTTTTTAAGTAAAGGAATCTTACTGTTTTAAGAAATACATAGCTTCTCCTTATAGACAAAAATTTATTAAAATTATATTTTCTCTAAGGGCTAAGGATCTCACTGTGTGCCAAATAATTTCAAAAATGCCAAAAAATTTAATAAACAACTTTTGAAATTTACAAAAAAGTAAAAATAATTTTTCTTTAGGTTTGAAGGACTGAAAGACATAAGAGCTGATGTTTCCATTAAATACTAAAGCTAGAATTGGCCATACTTTACTCCTCTAATTACGAAATAAGACATTACTTACTGAGCATACAAAGCAAGTGTCATGCCAGGTGTAGCCCAGAGCTTCCAGGAACATGTCACCAGCTTCTATGGGAAATTCACATCCATGGCATATAGTACCAAAGAGGGCATAATAATCTGTATAGAGGCAGGGCAGAGAGACATAAGTTAAACACGATGAAGTTCTAGAATGATCATTCCTAGACGGCAGCAACAAAATCAGGATTAGATGAGATGCTGAAGATAAAGATATTAGGAATTTGAACAATTTCAGGAGATGGTATAACATTTGGCTTGAAAGATATGTTTAGCACGTTTCAGGATTCCCTTGGTAAAAATATTATTTATACAACCTAACATTCTTGATTATAATTTTCCATGTAATACTTCTCACTTGTCACCAACTACTTAACTGCCTAAATACATATAAAGAACCATTCTGGCCGGGCGTGGTTGCTCACGCCTGTAATCCCAGCACTTTGGGAGGCTGAGGTGGGCAGACCACGAGGTCAAGAGATCGAGACCTTCCTGGCTAACATGGTGAAACCCCATCTCTACAAAAAATACGAAAATTAGCTGGGCGTGGTGGCGCATGCCTGTAGTCCCAGCTACTTGGAAGGCTGATGCATGAGAATCACTTAAACCCAGGAGGCGGAGGTTGCAGTGAGCCAAGACCGTGCCACTGCACTCCATCCTCGTGACAAGAGCGAGACTCTGTCTCAAAGGAAAAAAAAAAAAAGAACTGTTTTGTGTCCAGTTATCAGTAGACAAGACTGTTCTGAAGAAATACAAAGGACTTCTAATAACTAGCAACAATAAGACTAATGAACAGAGATCAAAAACAAAATCTGATATTGGCAAACTTCATAGCGTATCTGACTTGGTCAAGGAAGAAAAAAGAAATGTTACAGGAAACTATCATGAACAAGTGCTATGACTGAGTTTCTAGCTAGACTGTATCACAACAATATTAGCCACAATTTATTTTGCTGTATTTTCCTTTCAATTTTATGACTTCATGTTGAAAACCCTTAGCCAGAAAAGACCATTTACTTGACATAGATTACAGTTACAAGAACACTAACAGGATTTCCTTCTAACGAAAGCAGTTTTGAAAAGATGTTTCTCTACTACTAAATTAGAATTTTCTTTTATTTTCTTTTCTTTTCTTTTTTTCATTAGAGAGACAGGGTCTTGCTCTGTCACCCAGGCTTGAGTGTAGTGGTATGATCATAGTTCACTGCAGCCTCCACCTCCTGGGCTCAAGCCATCCTCCTGCCTCTGTCTTCCGAGTAGCTGAGACTACATGTACCAGCCACCAAGTCCAGCTAATTAAAAAAAAATTTTTTTTGTAGACACAGGGTCTTGGTAGGCTGCCCCTGGTGGTTTTGAACTCATGGCCTCAAGTGATCCTCCTGCCTCACTTCCCAAAGAGCTGGGATTAAGGGCATCGAGTCACTGTGCCTGGCTCTAATTTTCTTTTCTTTTTTGTCTTTTTGAGACACAGTCTCACTCTCTCACCCAGGCTAGAGTGTAGTGGCACGATCTCGGCTCACTGGAACCTCCACCTCTTGGGTTCAAGTGATTCTCCTGCCTCAGTCGGTCTTACAGGTGCCCACCACCACACCTGGCTAATTTTTTTGAATTTTTAGTAGAGACAGGGTGTCACCATGTTGCCCAGGCTGGTTGCCCTAATTTTCTTTTATGCAGCTCCTCTCACTACTGTGTTGACTCATGGTTCAGCCTTTGGCCTCTGACATTGCCAATCCAACCTCAGCTGGAGAGGAAGGCAGGCTATAATTTGCAACTTGACTAACCTTACTTAGCAATTGTCAATCTTTAGTATTCCTTAGCACCATTTGCTCAGCATAGATTCATGCAGTCTACTGTGTACCAGGCATTGTTCAAGGCACTGCAAGGGTACAGTGGTGAAGAAGACAGTCGAGGTTGCTTTCCTCATGGGGCTCATATTCTCATTGGAAAGAGGATGTCATAATTTATTGAATTTAAAAAATAAATGATAATAAATCATTTCAGAGTATGATAAGTACTATGAAGGAAAGAAAATAGTAATTTAATATAAAATAACTGGGGGTCACTACACTATTAAGGAAAATTAGAAAAGGCCTCTCTGAAGAGGTCAATAGTTGCAATGAAACGTGAATAAAGAGGAATCGCCACAGAAAAGCTGACGTAGAACATTCAAGTTAGAAGAAACAGTAAACACAAAAGCTCCAAAGAAGGAAGGGTCTTGGCATGTTCAAAAAAAAAGGCCCTGGGGCTGGCTATGGGTAGAATCTGGTGACAGAAGGTAAGGTGGGAGGAGATGAGGATGGCAAAACAGGCCCTCTTAGTGTAATTGGCCGGGCACGGTGGCTCACACCTGTAATCCTAGCACTTCAGGAGGCCGAGGCAGGTGGATCACTTGAGGTCAGGAGTTCTACACTACCCTGGCCAACATGGTGAAACCCTGTCTCTACTAAAAATACAAAAATATTAGCTGGGTGTGGTGGCAGGTGCCTGTAATCCCAGCTACTCGGAAGATGATGCAGAAGAATCACCTGAACCCGGGAGGCGAAGGTTGTAGTGAGTGGAGATCTAGCCACTGCACTCCAGCCTGGGTGACAGAGTGAGACTCCATCTCAAAAAGAAAAAAAAAAGTGTAATTTTTTTCTAGTGGAAGCCACTAAAGGGTTTAAGTTTGATCTAATTCACATTTCAAAAAATATTACTATAGCTGCTCTGTGCCTGCTGTTTGGAGGTTGGAAGAAAGGGGAGGGGCTATTCCATTTAGGTGCCAATTACAATGCCCAAAGGGTGAAAGTTAGGTTTAGTGACAGCTGAGATGGAGAGAAATAAATGAATATGATATACACTGGAGGTAGAGCTTCCAGGATTTACTATTTAGATTGGATAAGGAAAGAACAAGGGAAAAAGCAGAATCCAATACGGCCTGCAGGGTTTTGGATAGTGGACGGTGGGGTTATTTATTGAGATGGAGGAGACTGGGTTAAGAAATGGTTTGGGGGTTAAAAGAAGAAAAAGAACAAAAATAGACCAAGTTCATTAGATGTGACATTTAAATAAATATTCAATAATGTTTTTCCTTTTCTATAATTATTTGGCTTTTAAAATATGACTTCAAATACATTAAATATGGTATTAAGGCTAGACTGTTTTGTGTTTTGGCTAGACAGGGGCTACCTGCCAGTTAGTCAAAATGTCTTCCAAAGCTGCTAAAACAAACAAATCAAACTAAAAATCAAACAAAAAAACCCAACTCCTTCTTCAGAAAAATTAAGTGGAATTACAAAATATGGAGTATTCTGGTTGAATCGAGGAAGGCAGCTTGTGGCCAACCTGTCCCAAAACAGCCCATGGGGTACTTCACTGGAATTTCTGGGGTTCCTGGGAGACAGTCTGGAATATATCCAGGTTGGTTCAAACTAAGAACTGAAAGGAAGATGAAAATAAGAGAATACTGAGTGGGCAAAGAAGGGCTGAATGCTTATGGTACAGCTTCAACTTAGAAGCTGACTGCTCCTTTAACTCCATTATTCTGGAATAACCCCTTCTTTCAGCACAGAGCTTTGAATTGTGAGGTAGAATAACAATGAAAGTAGTGAGAATGCAGTGGTAGTGAATAGAGCATAATAAAGGAAACATGTTCTACATTTTGAAATGTATATGTGGTAGTAATATCTAAGTAAGGGCAATATTAATAAATAAATGTTATTATAGTTCACTTACAGACTTTGGGAAGGAAAAGGAAACGTTCTGAATTTTTGTGATAAGACAAATGTAGTAGATAGGTCCTTACAGCCTAGTTTATTAAAAATCATTTTCCAAGGGAAAAATCCAAGTGAGGATTACCTTCTCATTCAGTAAAAGTAAAAAAGGATCTCAAGTTTATTTTCAAGGCAGTTGCCTTAAAGGGCAAATCAATATCATATTCTAAAGTGGAACATTTCTGATGTTTACAAAATTCACTACTGGACTATAAGAAGTAGCCTTAAGGTACATGATTTGTAGAATTTACATCCACAAATTATTGGGAATTCAAGCAAAATATTTTTCCTACTAAGTAATGCTTACATTCTCAATTCTAATAATAAAGTTAGGAATATCTGTTTTGACAAAGTCACATTAAAAAGTCTATATAGGGCCGGGCACAGTGGCTAATGCCTGTAATCCCGGCACTTTGGTAGGCTGAGGCTGGTGGATCACCTGAGGTCAGGAGTTTGAGACCAGCCTGGCCCACATGATGGAACCCTATCTCTATTAAAAATACAAAATTAGCTGGGCATGGTGGCACATGGCTTTATTCCCAGCTACTCAGGAGGCCGAGGCAGGAGAATTGCTTGAACCTGGGAGGTGGAAGCTGCAGTGAGCCGAGATTACACCATTGCACTTCAGCCTGGGCAACAAGGGTAAGACTCTGTCTCAAAAGAAAAAAAAAAACTACATAGTTTTTTCTATATGTTTAGAGTAACACTAAATGCTCCCAAAACAATTAAGAAAATAACTTTGCCTAATATTTTCATGAGCTTTATAGTAATATAAGGGTTAATGCTTTACCTTTATACAAAATTCAAGAAACAAATGGCTCCTGATCTTACCAGTCTCACAGTAGGGTTCACCATCCTCCAAGTGAAAAACATTGTTCCGAATGGGCTTTCCACAGGCTACACACACAAAACAGGAAACATGCCAAGTTTGTTTCAAAGCATTGATGACTTCCTGTTACAGAAAGATAATTGGATGTAAAAAAAGATGACAATAAATACATTAAATGTTTACTGTAATATCTGTACCAGTAAATCCCTGTAAAGCTAATCCAAAGTAGGCACACGTACTTCATTTTTGTCTTGAGCTTTCCCTCAAAGTAACAGGAGATACTTAAGAACAGACTCACAAATCATCTAAACAGATGCATGTTTAGATGTGTGTTCTTTACAAATGCCAATCAGTAAATTTAAACAACGATCACTATGCTATTTATACATTATATGTACAGTGAATAAAGTAAGCATTTCATAAATGCTTCCTACAAAACTTTCTGCTGCTTCTCAAAGGGTGTCAGGAAACATTAACTTACAAAGGTTTTATGGTATTATCTGCAAAAGTTCTGGGGGAAGGAGGAAGCATTTAAAAATTAAAACAAACCTATACTTTGGTGCCTTCTAGAAGCAATAATATTATATACAATATAACAATAAAACATAATGGGGCCGGGTGCAGTGGCTCACACCTGTAATCCCAGCACTTTGGGAGGCCGAGGCGGGCGGATCACGAGGTCAGGAGATAGAGACCACCCTGGCTAACATGATGAAACCTCGTCTCTGCTAAAAATACAAAAAATTAGCTGGGCGTGGTGGCTGGCACCTGTAGTCCCAGCTACTCGGGAGGCTGAGGCAGGAGAATAGCGTGAACCCGTGAGGTGGAGCTTGCAGTAAGCCGAGATCCAGCCACTGCACTCCAGCCTGGGCAACAGGGCAAGACGCAGTCTCAAAAAAATAAAATAAATAAATAAAATAAAATGTATATAATTATATAAAATTATATATATATTATGCGTACATAATGTATATAAATGTATACAATGTAACACAATATAATAAAAATATAATGTAATCCAATCAGTTTAACATGTGTTTAGGCTTTTGGAAATCAGCTAATAAGATGGCACTAAGCACAGACTCGAATGTCTAAGACATTCTAGACAGCAATGGCCCAATGGTTAAATATACCAAGTTAAAAAGATTTGGGCCAGAAATTAATTAGTAAAAGATGTTTTGGGGTGTTGGTTTTACCAGAAATCATTTCTTTGTATTGAGAGACAGATGGAGCCATTAAAATAATTTCTGATGAATAGAGAATACTCTTTCATAATATTTATCACAAAAAAGAATATTATACATAAAGCACGGTTACAATTTTGTAAACAAGTTACTGATAAAGAGCAAACAGGAAAAAAACACATCATAAGGTTAACAGTAATTATCTGTGACTGATAAATATTTAGGTCATTTAAATTTATTATTTAAATTTTTTGTGTTTTCTAATTGTTCTTGCATGAACTACTTCCTTTTATAAAAAATATCAAAATAAAATGAAATAATATAGAATTATTAGCCAAAGAAATTGTCATAGTTCACTACTGAAGGACAATGGGAAGAAACAGACATTTAGATCCAAAAAATTCACCATGAACATCTGTAGAAGATGTACATTGAATCAAACTATCTCCCAAGTCTTCCAGAATATTCTTCCCTTTCCATCCTTGAGGCAAGTTTTTAACAGGTAATCAAATAACTAAAAAACAATCTAGACAAGCTATCGCAGTTCTGGCCCATCCCCAAAGCAATGAGTATGAGATTTCCATTTCCTAGGACTTTATTTGGGTCTAAGACTCTAACTTCACTTTGTTTTATTATTCTAGCATTCACAGAATACCTGGATACACCAAAATCATATTAATGAATATTCTATTAATTATTTGTTATCATTTGGGAAGGTACAGTCTGAACCATTTCCACTTCTTTGTTCCCAACATATTACACAAATTAATAATCTAGAAATATTTCAGGTGGCATATATATAATTTTAAGTGTCTTCAACGTTTTAGACATATTTAAGGATATCCTAAGAGATATCTTAAGACTACTCAATAATTCATACTACCTATTCTCCCAATTAACAATAATTAGAGTTTCATTATCATATATTCACATTGAGAGTATATTAGAGTTCAGCAGGGCCATTTCCAACTTTTGTGTGAAGCCAGGTACTTTGGCTTCTTCTGAAATCAGATTCCAGCTCCTAGTCACCCATAAAGTATGCCTGGCCCTTACTTTTTGATTAGAAACCAGGTATTTCAGAGCCAGAAATTCATGTATTCACCATTATTTATTATGTACTGTATCTGATTCCTAAATTACTCCTTTTTTTGCAAAAAAAGGAAAAAAAATTTTCTATCACATGTGTACTCTCATAAAACTGAGATTATATTTTTAAACATTATATGTATTCAAGAAAAATGTATCATTTATAAACCTCATGTTTTATATATTTCATGAAATCAGTGTCCTGTGCCTGAACTCTGACAAGTGGGGGAAATACTGCTCTTATAAAAGCTATGGAATTTAATTTAAAACAGTGAAGGTGTCAATTCTGAGAACTCAGATCCGTGTGTGGTCCTATGCGACCTCTTCATTCCTGAGCAAACAGGCTCCTGTTGAGGAAGCACACCCACAGTAAATTATTTTTTCCCCACAGTGGCTAGACTTCCACCAGACAAGCCAGCACTCAGTGAGACAAAACCAAAGACAACCTAACCCCATGAGTCTGATATATTTCCACAGAGGTCTATTTAGTTTTGCTTTACAATAATAAACAGTGATGAAAGCAGAGAAGGCATAAAGCAAGAAGAAAATAAAAAGTTAAGATGATAGAAGAGTTTCATATCAAAAAATCGTTCTACTTTAAAACTCATTGAGAATAAAAACGTTTCCATTACTTACTCCAAGGATCTTCCTTTGGCATCGACCACATTCAGGAGCAAAGAATTTCTCATAGCACAGCTCACAATACAGGGCTCCTTTCTCCTCTACAAATCCAATGTAGGCCATTGTATTTTTGCAGTGAGCGCAGTTGAATTCTTCTGGGTGCCAAGATTTCCCCAGAGCCACTAAGAATGGTCCTCTGACAGAAGAAAAAGAGGCCAACTAAGTTTGAGAATAAAAGTTTCTAGGGTTAGCCTGGATAGGACCTCTTTTATGCAATGTCCAACCAATTAAATACTTGCTCAATTTTCCTTCCTAAGGACTGAACTCATGGGTGTTGGGTGTTGTAAATTCACAGTGGGACTCTGCACTGATGTGAAGAGAAAAGGGGAGAGGCGTACTTAAGGGATTCCTTCAAGAAAGGGCACTCCCCACCCTTTTTTCTGTCTAAGGGAATCTGGTGATATATTTTATTGAGCTGAAATGAGGCAATCTGTCTGCACCACAGGTAGGATTGAGAATGAGGATGCTAACTGTGACTGTGACAGAACATGAGGCAACCAGAAAAAAATATATGGTTTAGGCAGAGATGAGACTTTGACATTTCTATAAAGAAACAAACAAAAATCTCAATTTGGTAAGTCAAAAGTGCTAAAAATAGTAGTAACTATTACCTGAGGCAATTTTTCTACCCCACAATCAATTTCTTTTCCCCACACATTCTTTCATATACTTATTTCTCAACTTTACTAAACACATTAAATCCTCACCCTCCAAAATGACTACAGAAAGTGTAAACTAGATATTATCGATTGTCTGAAACTACTTGGAAAAATTTCATTTCATTCAAATATGACTGATTTATTTCAAAAATTTAATTTTATTGCGGTAAGAACCCTTACAATGAGATCCACTCTCTTAACAGATTTTTAAGAGTACAATGTAGTATTGTTAATTATGGTCACAATGTTGTACAGCAGATCCCTAGAACTTATTCATCTTGCATAATTGAAATTTTATACCCACTGTGCACCAACTTCCCTCTTCCCCCTCCCCACAATGACTGATTTTTAACACACATTTGTATCAAGGTAACAAATGTTTGTAAAGAGATTTTTTTCCCCCCATTAAATACTTTATGGTCATGAACCGATAAGATGGGCTTGGTTTGCTTGGCAGGAGAATCCATTATGAAGCCTTATCTAGTCATGAAGCCTGCAGAGACTAACCATTCTAGCCTCTGCAACATACTTTTCAGTAGCTATATCACACTAATTTATATTCATAGAGCAGCTTTACCTCCAAGGCACTTTTACACTTATCTAATTTGTCCATGCAACATTCCTGTGAGATAGACCAGGACAGTTATTATGAATTCAGTTTAACAGATGGAGAAGCCAAGGTACAGAATGTTCACAAGATATGACAAATATCATAAAATCACTGACCGAGCCAAGGCTAGAAGCTGAATTTCCTGATTTCTAGTATGCCACTCTAGTCAACTGATATTCTGCCTTTGACCTCATTAACATCACTTATCATCCCTAAGCGACCGCATGGTAATTGTTAGTAAGCATCAGATACCAGACTTCTAGGCAGATTATTAGGAGAAGTCATAGCAATGAGTATCACAAAGTCAGAGCAGTTTTAAAATTCTGACAATAACATAAACCTTGCTATTCAATAATTATCTCCTACTGCAAATTCTTTGTCAACAGATTGATGTTTACTCAGAATCAGCACCTAATTCTGCAAGAGTCACAAAAGGAGAAAGGCTCTTGATGAGTGATTAAAAATTTTAAGGGGGTGTAAGAGGGTATTTTCTAGCCCTACTTTTTGTTAACTTGTTTCTTATTAATAACATGATGCCATTTTGTATAAACTAGTATATATCATTCTCTTAAGTTTGAGATAGGCAGTTAATTATTATTATTTTTAAAACTTTAGGGTACCATAATTTTGTTATGACTAATAAGGAATGCCTTTGTTTACTAATTCCTGCCAGAAAATAAGGGCTAAAGATCACCGATTCTGTAATCGAATATATTACTTTTGGTAAGTGGTCCGTCATTTTTAACTGACTTATAAAATAACAATCCTACTCAACGAGTTCCTTCATCTGATTTTCTCAGGGTATGTTTGGCAAGTAGTTTATCAACAAAGATAAACCAGGAATCACACTGCTCAAAGCCAGACAAAGTATGATGAGTGTCCTGTGTTTTTCCACCAGGTGGGTAATTGGTTATATATGTATGAAAAATCTTCCAGGCTCAATTTACTGTGACCATAACACAGAGCATGGTAGAGCCTTGGGGTTTCATGCTACTCTCTAGGTGCACATTAAAACAGATTCAAAACCATTTACTAGGGTGAGTTTTTTTACTAGGGCACATCTTCAGCTCATCTATAAGGCTGAAGGACTCTTGAGGCTAGTATTCTTATTTGGCTTCTCAGTTTTCAAAGAAGTCAATCCAACTTCAAACTGCATTCTGTTAAAGCATAAGTGTTGGTATGTACCTGGAACAAAATGAAAAGCTCTCCTCCTGGAACATGTCTATCAATGCTATCAAATATTTGACAAAGTTCATCTGAGAAGAAAAAAAGACATTTAAGAATAACTGACCAAGAAAAATACATTCCATTTGCCAGATTTTCTAAAATATGTGCTGAATTCAAGTCAGATCATCAGAAAACTGGGTTCTGTGAATCACAGCATACTGGGCCTGCTGCACCCCACAGGAGTATTCCTTTTATGAACAGTGCTTGTTGTGATACATGAGCCTGTACTGACAGTTGTTACAGGACACAGCTCTATGAAATTCACCCTTGCTCTTCCTGCAGGTTGTTGCTGGAGTGTTGTTAGATCACCCAGCATCATTTTCACATGGACTCATTCAGAAAAATTCCTCTCTGATTTTTGTAGCAAGAACTATTATGCTTTTCCTCAGCAATAGTCTTATTTTTATCTTATTGTAAATTGCAAAACTACCTTTCATTTTTGGTAGACTACTAGAAGGCCTAAAGTCAAATTTACAGTCCAACCAGAGGTAAGTGGGCAAGTCATTATTTTAGTATTGTCCAGTCTGGACATTAGCTTCATTTTTAATGAGCCTATCCATGAATTTAATTCTTTTTCCCCTTTTGTAATTTATAAGATTATCTTATATTTCACATACCTGTAAAAGTCTTTCTACAAACTTGCTGGGATATAGTTCACTATAAATACATAAATTAAAACTATAGTCAATTAAAAGGATGACTTTAAAGTATTTCATTAGTTCCCTTCAAATAGCAAAAGGAATTTTAGACAGTAAAGAAATTCCCATTGCACCTTTAAAAAACAAGTTGAAAATGACGCTTGCTCCTGTCAGATCTGCTCTCTTAAACAAGCATGCTCAGGGCAACTACTGGCCTAACTTGATACTTCTTGGCTGTCCTGAAAGAGCATCTTTCCCCATCAATGCCCTTGAAATTAAGCATAGATTAAACAATAAAATGAAGCTTCTACACACAGCAGTGTTCTCTTCTCTGTGTCAGCAAAGACTCATTTAACAAATTCATTAACACAGGATTAACACTAAATAAGTTCTTCTTGTTCCAGGTAGGATTGGGTTTCCATTTGTGAACAGGAATGACAGACCTGGATAACTGCAAAGTAGAATTAAGTATTCAGCTATCTCTTCTAATACTCGATGTCCTGTGAGCCCTTACTAAGTACATGTTGACTGACAAATGGAGGGCGAGGAGGGATTTAAAGCATTTGGCTGGCTGACAGAGAAGAGCTATGGCATGAAACTTTTCACCCTGTTTATCTTCTGTGAGACCTATCCAAAAAGTGGGGGCAGCTGGGGAGAAGAAAGGAAAGGTAGGCAAGGATGCCAAGGAAGAGTTCAGAGAAAAAGTTAAGTTTACAAATACAAAGGTGAAAGGAACTCAGATTTCAACAGGCACAACCTAACTGGGATTTAGCTTCAAAATCCGATGCTTATATTTTGCTTCCCTTTGTTATTTAATTCTCACAATAACCCCAGTGATAGAAAATAACTTTTTCATACACATGCAGATGAAGGAAACATCAGAGAAATCAGCCATCTTTCCTAAGATCATATGGATGACGAACTAACTGTAAAACTGGAATTTTTCAAAGCCCAACCACAACAGATTTTATTCGACTGAAAATTACTGTATCAGTAGAAGTCAAAAACAAAAGTTTCCCAAAGCTATAAAAAAACTGACATGCTCAAGAATAAAAACAGAATCTGACATTCTACTTAGTTAAATATACTAATACAAATGTACAAACCACTTTTATGTTTTTGTTTTGTTTTGTTTTTGCCAACATTAGGAAGGGCCTGGCATGAGCAAAAGAACAACACAGCCACAGGAACAGAGTGAAATAGAAACAAGATAATTGGGAGAAACTGCACATATATACATTCACAAACATTTACACACAAAGACACAAGCAGGAAGAGAGTAAAAGAGAATTAAACACACAGTGACTATCATCTTAGAATATTCATAACTGCAGACATTAACAGTCCTTCCTAAAATTTGGAAACACTGTATTTGTCACTCTTAATTCTTCATTTCCAGTGGATTATACCCAAACTTTCCAATTTGGAACATTAAAAAAATAATTCTTCATTGAATGTCAACTTTAACTTTTGGTCCTTTAACATACTACATTTAAAGCGTTGTGAGGCCACCTATAGTTTTATATCTGAAAGGCATAAATGACTTGCTTTTCAAAAATAAATGCACAGGTAACATCAGTTTAAACATAATAATGAATACAGAGAACAAGTTCTAAAGGAGGTAACCTTAATTGAAAATTTTTTAAAACTCTACTGGAGACAACTACAGTCAATTCTTTTTATTGAGATTATTATAAAAATCTGCAAAGCAGGATAAATGTAATTCAATAATAAGACAAGTGAGATATAATTTCAATTTGGCAACACTAATATACACTCTACAAATATGTAAAAGTTCATCTATCAATTGAACAAAAATTTACTAAATGCAGTATGTGCTAGGCACTGTTCTAGAAACAGGAAATCTGGCAGGGAACAAAGCCAAAAAAAGCCCTGATTGCATGGAACTTACATGCTAACATAGACAGGGAGATGACGTAAGATAAAAAAAAATATATGGCATATTAGATATTAAAGGCTGACAAGAAAAATAAAGCAGGGAGGGCAGAGAGGAAGATAGTATATGCGGTAAGTAGGGATGAAACCGGAGAATTTAAATAGGTGACCAGCAACACTCTGATATTTGAGTAAAGACCCTCTCCATGAGTGTGGGTAGAACCTGTGACCATAATTGGGTACCACTTCTGTGATTAGATAACTTTAAATGGCAAAAAGGATTTTGCAGATACAATTACATCCCCTAGGTTAGGCATGGTGGCTCACGCCTGTAATCCCAGCACTTTGGGAGGCTGAGACGGGTGGATCACTTGAGGCCAGGAGTTCGAGACCAGCCTGGCCAACATGGTAAAACCTCATCTTTACCAAAAATACAAAAATTAGCCAGGCATGGTGGCGCGTGCCTGCAGTCTCAGCTATTAGGCAGGCTGAGGCAGGGGAATCGCTTGAACCCAGGAGGCGGAGGTTGCAGTGAACGAAGATTGCGCCACTGCACTCCAGTATGGGCGACAGAGTGAGAATCTGTCTCAAAAAAACAAAAACAAAAAAACAAAACCAAAACCAAAAAAAAAATTACATCCCCTAATCAGTGGATATTGAGTTAATCGAAAGACAGATCATCCTGGATGGGCCTGACCTAATCAGGTAAGCCCTTAAAAGAAGTTAAAAAGCAACAGGAGAGGCTCTACTGCTGGCCCTGAGGAAGAAAGCAATTATGTTGTGAACTGTCTAAGGTGGGGACGGCCTATAAGGACGTCAGTCCCAGAGCTGCAAGGAACTGAATTTGCCCAACAACCTGAGTGAGCTTGGAAGAAGATCTGGATCTCTAGATAGTAACTTCTAGAGAAGTTAACTTCTAGATAGCTCAGCTGACACCATGATTTCAGCCTGGTGAGATTCTGAGCAGGGTACTCAGATAACCCATAGGCTCATGACACAGAAACTGTGAGATACTGGCTGGGCATGGAGGCTCATGCCTATAATCCCAGCATTTTGGGAGGCCAAGATGAGTGGATCACTTGATTCCAGGAGTTCGAGGCCAGACTGGCCAATATGGTGAAACTCTGTCTCTACTAAAAATACAAAAATTAGCCAGGCATGGTGGTGCAGGCCTGTGGACTCAGCTATTGGGGAGGCTGAGGAAGGAGAATCCCTTGAACTTGGGAGGCGGAGGCTGTAGTGAGCTGAGATCCCGCCACTGCATTCCAGCCTGGGAAACACAGTGAGACTTGGCCTCACAACAAAAAACAAAAACCAAAAACCTGTGAGACACCTTAGTGTTATTTTTAGTGATTTGAGTCTTCTTTTTTTTTTTTTTTTTTCTTGGTAGTTTAGCCAATGTTTGTCAATTTTGTTGATCCTTCCAAGGAACCAAATTGTAGTTTCATTGATTTTTTTAAATTCTCGATTTCATTCATTTCTGCTGTAATCTTTGTTCTTGCCTTCCTTCTATGTTTTGGATTTAGTTTGATATTTTTCTAGAGTCTTAAGGTAGAAAGCAATGTTACTGATTTGAGATCATTCTTCCTTCTAAATGCAGACATTTGCCAGCTATCAATTTCCCTCTAACCACTGCTTTAGCTGCATTCAATAAGTTTTAGTATATTATATTTTCATTTTCATTCAGCTCAAAGTATTTTCTAGTTTCCCTTGTGATTTCTTTTCTGACCCATTGACAGTTTAAGGAGAGTGTTTTTTAATTTCTCCATATTTGTGAATTTCCCATATTTTCTTCTGTTATTGATTTCTAATTTCATTCCATTCTGGTCAGAGAGCATACTTTGTATGACTTCAGTCCTTTTAAATTTATTGAAACTTGTTTTATGTTTTAACATATGGTCTATTCTGGAGAATGTTCCACATACACGTCAGAAAAATATATAATTCTGCTGGATTCTGCTGTTGCTGAGTGGAATGTTCTATAGATACCTGTTAAAGTCTACTTGGTATTTAGTGTTGTTCAAGTTTTCGAATTCTTTTTGCTATTCTGACTAGTCATCAATTACATCCATTAATTAATGTGGAGTGTTGAAGTTTCCAACCATTACTATTGAATTATATATATTACTCCCTTCCATTCTGACAGTTTTTATTTCACTTATTTTGATGCTGTTAGGTAAATATATGTTTATAATTCACATTTTCTTGATGGATTGAACTTTTTATCATAAAATGTACTACTCTGTCTCTAGTAATATTTTTTGTCTTAACATCGATTTTATCTGATATTAGTATAGTCATTCTAACTCTCTTATGATTACTATTTGCATAATTTTTTTCTATACTTTTACTTGTAACATATTTGTATCTTTTATTTTAAACTGTGTCTCTTGCAGACAACTTATAGTTAGATCGTAATTTTATCTACCCTTTCACTCTCTCTTTTAGCTGGAGTGTGTGATTTATTTATGTTTAATGCAACCTACTGATAAAGTAGGATTTATTAGTGGCATTTTGCTATTCATTTTCTCTATGTTGTATGTCTTTTCTGTTCCCTTTCCTACATAAAAAAGTGAAAGAGGAATCAAAGTCATCAGCTAATAGTGAGGATGGGAAAGGAGATTTTAGAAGTTTGAGGAAAAAGAAGATGTGAAATGGGTTTTTTGGGGAAAGTGGGAAAGTAAGCATATTAGAGAAACAGCAGTCTTTCGTTACTATTAAGAATATACCCAGGGAAAAGAAGGAACATACCTGAGATTAGTAGTGATGAATTTAAAAGGAGACTGGTAAGTGTGATTGTGGGATTCCTTCCAGTCATACCCATCTGTTCGGGTGTGAGCATGGGGTACACTAGAAATATATATCATGGTGCCAGTATGGTAACTTGTGTAGAAGTTTTCAATGGACGTTTGTTGTACAAAATATTGACTTGATTATGAATAGACTTCTGAACCTTACTGCTTTCCATTCTTTTCAAATAAAATAAATTGGTTTGTTGAAGTTGGATAATCCTCACCTCTCCTTTTTGCACCGATGTAATCCTAGATGTATCTCTATTCGACTTACCATATTAATTTGTTAGTTGATTTGCTTGTCTGTATTTTTGATTAGACTATAAACTGAATTAGTTTGACAGGACTGCCTTAGCAAAGTACCACAGACTGGGTGACTTCAACAACAAGAATTTATTTTCTCACAGTTCTGGAAGCTAGAAGTTCAAGATCAAGATGTCAAGAGGGCCTCTCCCCTTAGTGTATAGATGGCCACCTTCTCCATGTGTCTTCACATGGTCTTCCCTCAATATGTGTCAGTGTCTCAATTTCCTCTTATAATGACACCAGTTAAATTTAATTAAAGCCCACCCTACTGACCTCATTTTACCTCTTTAAAGACCAAATGCCCTCTTCAAATATAGTCCCATTCTGAGGTACTGGAATTTGGAATTTCAGCAAATGAATTTTGGGAAGACAATTCAGTTCATAACAGTAACCTTCTTAAGGAAAAAGAGCATGTCTTTGATTTCTGTGCCAGTGATACCTAAGGAGAGCGGCACACAAAATACTCAACGAATGTTGCTTATACTCCTGTATTAGATGAGAAACTAGAAAAGTGAGCCTTAGGTCACCTATATGAGTTTAAGAATACTTATATGCGGTACAAAATAATTTTAGAGGGGAGATGAGAATATTTAACTGTTTAACTTGTTTATTATCTATTCTCTTCTTTCTCATTCAAACACTATGAATAAAAGTACATTGCCTTACTCTTCAGTTATGGCAGGTTTACTGAGGGTGTTTCTCTGATTTAATACAGTAATATATATCACTGTGTGTATATTTACTAATCACAAACACACAAACACACACACCCCTGTGCAATAAATTAGAAAGACTGAAGTCAGAGAGAGAAGAAAATAAACATCACATCAAATCCAATTATCTGGGGATTATGACTCTTAATTTTGGGGTATAGTTCTCTTTTGGTCTTTTTCTAAAGCACACTGGCTATATGTATTGTTTACTATTATATTTCTAAAATCAGTGGCATAAAACAGTGTCTGGTTCATTATAGGACCCTCAATAGATATTTAATGAATTAATGAATGTATTTCAGAATCAAACAGATGGGTTCCAGCCCTGGCTCTACTATTTAACCAGCTTTGTGACTTTGGGTAAATTAATATAAGTCTCTGTATTCCCATCTGTAAAACAGGCATAAGAATATATCTACTAACAGGAAAAATAAGTCAGTATATGAAAAAGATACTTGCACACGCATGTTTACAGCAGCACAATTCACAACTGCAAAAATATGGAACCAGCCCAAATGCCCATCAATCAATGAATAAAGAAACTGTGGTATATAAATACAATAGAATACTACTCAGCCATAAAAAAGAATAAATTAATGGCATTCACAGCACCCTGGATGGAACTGGAAACTACTATTCTAAGTGATGTAACTCAGGAATAGAAAAGCAAACATCGTATGTTCTCACTCGTAAGCAGGAGCTAAGCTATGAGGATGTAAAGGCATAAAAATGATACAATGGATTTTGAAGACTCAGGGGGAAAGGATGGGAAGGAGTGAGGGATAAAAGACTACAAACTAGGTTCAGAGTATACTGCTCAGGTGATGGGTGCACCAAAATCTCACAAATCGCCTCTAAAGAACTTATGTAACCAAATACCACCTGTTCCCCAAAAACCTATGGACATAAAAAATTTTTTAAAAAGAATAATGTCAATTCTCTGGAGGTATTTTGGGGATCCAGTAGAATGATACTAACAAAGTTCTTGGAATGGGCCAGTTGAGGTGGCTCACGCCTGTAATTCCAGCACTTTGGGAGGCCGAGGTGGGCGGATCATGAGGTCAGGAGATCGAGACCATCCTGGCTAACACGGTGAAACCCCATCTCTACTGAAAACACAAAAAATTAGCCAGGCATGGTGGCAGCGCCTGTAGTCCCAGCTACTTGGGAGGCTGACGCAGCAGAATCACTTGAACCCGGGAGGTGTAGGTTGCAGTGAGCCAAGATCGCACCACTGTACTCCAGCCTGGGTGTCAGAGGGAGATTCCGTCTCAAACAAAACAAAACAAAACAAAAGTTCGTGGTATGATACCAACCATGTTCAATATATAATAGCTATTTTTATTGTTATCAGGCTTAAATACATATCTTGGTGTATAGTTTCTTTACACAAAATTGGAATCATACTTTAGAGTTCCTTATTTCATTTTTGCCATATTAATGTGATACTATAAACATTTCCTATGTAGTGGTAGTGAAAAGCATGAAAAAAATTAAAGTTAGACAAATCTGGGCTCAAATTCAGGTTCTACTATTTACTATATATGTAACTTCAAACAAATACATAACTTCTCTGTGCCTCAATTTTCTCAACCTTGAAGTGGAATAATCAGCAACTGTCTCACAGGGTTGTCATGAAAATTCAGGCAAAATTCTTAGTGCAACATTTGGAATATGCTAAAAACACATTTAACATTAATTATTTTCTGAAAATTACATTATATAGATGCCACACATTTATGTTCTTTCTAATCTTTCATAACAGTAAATAATGAAATCTTGGTCTCTGCCTTGCTTATGAGTCTTGGTCAATGTCTTTAGTTGTTTCCTTAAATACAAGGGCTAATACATTGCCAGGAGGCCTTTTATTTTCAAGTCAAATCTTAATCAGTGGGGATGACAAATAAAACCTATAAATAAGGGGGTGCTCAGAGACTGAAATAAATGGTAAAACAAGCAAAAAATTCTGCATGTTTTTCCTTGGTAAACTGAGATGGTGCTCCTCAGAGCAGGTTTGAAAACCACTGAGCAAAAAACAAATCAATAAGTTACATTTTTTTCCTCACTGGAACAAACAATGGATTGGATGTATATGGTTTTTCTGGTGATGTTCTGTAGGCAGACAAAACAATAGTAATGTGGCCATTTAAGCATTCCATATTTAAGAATAAATTCAAGTACTATAAGCCCCTTCCTTCTTTCACAAAGATGTCAAGAACCTGAACATAAATAGTTCAGTTAACTCCATGTAATACAAATGGTCAGGTAACACTTAAGAAATAAACTAGATTGTTCAAAACCCCATTCTACCAGGGAAACTGAAATACGGTTTTGGCTACAACTGCCTGATTTTCTATGATTCTCTATTATCCTAGCACTCCAACAGTCAATTTATTCACAAGTATGAGTCAAATAAATGATGCTTCTATCATAATTTGACTGAAAATGTCCCATAGCAAACTTAAAGCTTTAACAGAAGTTCCTAAAATGTAACTTCCTATTCATTTGTAGCTAAAGTAATGTCTCCATCATACAATTTAGGCAAAATATCCATAAACTTTTCACAATTCAAATAAACCAAAAAATTTTCAAACTTTAGATCCAAATAAGATTACGGAATTTTAAACTGAATGTGTTCTCTAAAGAGACAACCAGTTCAGTTCTAACATTCAGATTGCTGAGGTTTTCTAAAACAATCAACTCTGCTGAAAAAAAAAAAAATAATAAAATGCAACATAAATGTGCTTTAGTTTGCCTTTACATAAAAAATGGTTTTTGGCAAATTTGAAATATTGAAAAGCAAATATAAAACAAAACAATATAAATTAGTACAAACAATATAAATTATATGGTAGAAAACTCACAATATAAATTATAAATTTAAACTTCTCCAAGCTTGCCAGGGTATAATAGTCTACACGGAAGGTATCAAGCCTGAAACTGCAGCTCGTTTTTAAAACAGGTGTCCAAGAGAATGTCACTTGATCTAAAGCCTTCTTGCTTTGGTAAGTAATAGTGACACTGAGGCCAATAACTAGAATTATGCTTTGACTAGGCCTCTGAACTGACCACAATTGATTCAAGCTGCTTAAGCATTTGAGCACCAGGCAAATGTGCTATGTTAATTACTGTTACATGATCTTGACATGAACTAATCCCCATTCCTATTAACTTCCTTAGTAAATGAAGCTTTAATGCTTAACTAATAACAAGTACTGGATAATCCAGAACAATATAACATTTAACAGATGAGGGAGCAATAAGTGATGGTTACTCATGTTAACATAACACATATTTATTTTACACGGCAGGCTGATTGTGCATTAAAATTGCATCCTAGCCTGGCGTTAAATTTAAAACCAAGGCAGGTAGGGGTGTTGAATGTAATTTCTACTTTGATCTTCATTTTCTCCATATTAAGTTTTTTAGAAGTGCCAGAAGTGGTGATTACATGATATCACGGAATTTGATAACTAGACAACATGAATCAGCAACTGATGTGGTATGACATTTTGTTAACTCACCCAGTAATTACTGGCTTACAATAGCATACAAATAACAGCAGTGACTCCTGTCTTCACAAAGGGTGTTTTTATCCAGAATATAGTATCCCTAAGCATAAGTCTAGGCAACCAAAGTACTGTAACTTATAGAAGCCATGTTACAAGTCAGAGTTTGTTTCTATTTTATCGATATTAAACCAAAAATATAACAGCTAAATGCAGGTAGTATTAAAACATTGTTTTCTTTATTAGGATAAAGGAGCAACATACTAGATCTTATATTAGTTTAAATATTTCTATAAGACAGGACCCCATACTAATACTTTCAGGAAAATGACTAACCAAATTGACATTATGACCTAAATGATGAATGGGTCTAGAGTCATGTGTGATCTATGCAGTTAAACATTTCCTGAATGCCTTCTGTGTGTTGAATACTGCTCTAGACTTTGGAAACCTTTACTGATTTTCCCTTTCTCCCCAAAACCACTACTACCACTACCACTGCTGCTGGCTAATTCTTACTAAGCAGGTACTCACTCTGAAAAATATCATTTAAAGGAAAAATAACAGCTTACAAAATACTGTATTAAGATTCCATTTTTGTAAAATAATATCTGTCCTTATGTGTGAATGTTTTAAAAGTCTGAGAGAAAATAGTAATAGCGGTTACCTTGGGAGGTGCGATTATGTGTGAACTTTGTTTTTTGTTTTCTGTGTCTCTATGTTTTTTAAATGTCACAATGAACACTGACTACCTTTAAAATAAAAAAAAAACTATTCAATTTTGAATGGCATACTGTGTGCTATGTTCTTGATATATATATTATTTAATTAATAGTAGGCTAAAGAGAGGGGTGTTTATATTTGACTCTTAAATGAAGTATTGAGGTTTCCTGACTCCATTTAAAATACTACCTAGAAACATTATGCTATAATTATGTAATAGAAGAGATGAAAATGTAATTAAGTTTTACCTTATTCAACTTTAGAGAAGTCACTGTTTCAATTATTTCAAAGTAGGATAAATTTAAAAAGAAGAGAGCTTGAGAAATCACTTCAAAGGACGATTTGTTACTGCCAACAAGGCAACTTATGAAGTGCAACAAGGTCCTTTGGGTGGGATGCCTGCAATCAGCATTGGTGCCTACACCGCCTAACATTCTAAAAGCCCCTTATTCAGAAATACTGAGAGATACAATAAGGTGCAGTACAGTGCATTCTTAAGATCTCTGAGACTTTTTCTTCTTGTAATTAAGACACAATAAATAGATTTGGATAAAACATATTTTAAAGAAGCAGGTCATTACCTAATCTAACATTCAAAACATTTATGAATAGGTCTGAAGGTACCTTTCAGTGCTCATGTACTCAAAATTCCAATCTTCTTTTTCTCTAAGGCTCATAGTTATTTAATGTCACTAGTTATTTTTCATCTAAATGAATGTCCTCACTTCTATAATTTGTAGAATAATAAAATTAGGATAAATGACTTTCAGGGTCCCTTTGAGTCTTAAAATGTTATTATTCTCTGAAAGGCCACATTAATCACTTTTTCCTTAGTTCTAATAGGAATTGATAACTGATAACGAATGCAATTAGTACTTTTATTTTCACAGACCTCTGTATTACCTTTCATTAAAATAGATTCTAATGGATATTCATATTTATCTACTCAATAATTAGTACTCTATAGGATTATGGCAAGAAAATTTTCACTAATTACATTACACATATTTCAAAATGCAAAAAACAAAACAAAACAAAAAAAACCCCAAAACCTAATATTGATATTAAGCACTTTCAAGAAAATTTCAAAAAACAACCAACCTGATGACCTGGTTACAGTGGGCGCACATTGGAGTTCGTTTCCCTGCTGGAATGTGCTCAGCTCTTTGCACTAAAGTGTCCTGGGCACTTGGCTGGGGTTGTCCCAAAGCTGAGCTGGCTGGTGCCACTGATCCTGAGGAAGTGGCGCTGTTTGAGATTCTTCCAGTGGAAGGCACTAGGAGTTAAAACAGAGAATCAGAATGAGAATAAGCCACAAATAAACTTTTCCTAACAATCAAATAATAGAAATTATTATTTTAACAATAATCTATTCACTCACATTTACAGTGAGGTTATGAATCAAACACTAGGCTGTGACTATGTAGGTAATAGGAAAGAAAACCAAAGATTCCAACAAAGTAAAAGAATTATGACAGATATATGCACAGAATGCTTTAAGAAAAGCAGAGTTACCTCTGCATTTTTTTTTTTTTTTTTTTTTTTTGAGACAGAGTTTCGCTCTTGTTGCCTAGGCTGGAGTTCAATGGCACGATCTTGGCTCATCGCATCCTCCACCTCCTGGGTTTAAGCGATTCTCGTGCCTCAGCCTCCTGAGTATCTGGGATTACAGGCATGTGCCACCACACCCAGCTAATTTTGTATTTTTAGTAGACACGTGGTTTCTCCATGTTGGTCAGGCTGGTCTTGAACACCTGACCTCAGGTGACCCATACCTCTGCTTCTATGAGGAGATATGGTTAAGGTAAATATTGAAGGTGAGTTATTTCTAATTATCTAGACATCTCTACTAACCATTAATTAGATTTAATTCCAAATATAGTCATAGATATATTAAAAATCTCAATGTGTTGAAGAGAACAAAACCAAAAATTAACTCACTATATTCTCTGTTCCTGGATTCTCTAAGTAGACTGTGCAACCAGTCACCCAGGAATAGAAAGCAGCTACATAAGAAGCATCCTTGCTCCTTCCTCCCTCTCATTTGTAGTAATAGGTCCTGCTGCTTTGATATTCCACACTGTTCTTAACTTTGCCTCCTCTTCCGTATTCCTACAATACTGTCTTAATTTAGATCCTCAATGTCACCAACCTCGACCAGCTACCACAAATGTCTTGTCCTCCTTATATTCATCCTCCCAACTGCCACCTAAGACTGAAATCTGACCCAATAGCATTTAAGGATCTCCCTATTTGACCCCTGAATGTAGTCTCTGCTTACATGTGCTGCATACAAATGCCCCGTCTCTGCTTGCCCCACAACTTCATCTTAACTGCTCTTTGCCTTTCACTTTATGCTCCAGTAACACTAAACTGCCTCACTTTTTCTTGTGAATGGGTCTATGTATGTTCAGGCTGTTTTCACCATCAGTAATGCCATTTTCTACCTTTCCTCCTATTTACCTAGTAACCACTACTTTTTTGTTTAAGTCTCAGCCCAGAAGTTGACTACTACAAAAACTCTCCCTGAACTACATTTCTCCCCAACCCTTTCCATATAATCTGGATTAAATGTTTCTCTTCTGTGTTCTCATAATTTTCTGCTAATGTCTTTATTACTGTTTCTGCTATATTATTTCTGTGCCTTTGCTTCCCCTAACTAGATAGTATACTCCTTGAGGGCAGAAATTATGTCTTATTCAGCACCCTAGCAACTTAACAGTGTCCGGAGAGAATGAATGAATGAATAAATAAACTGGAATCAATACAAAAGTGAATGAATGAGAAAACAGTGAGGATTGAAACCAACACACGGCCTATTAAAATCTAATGGTAGGCCAGGGGCGGTGGCTCAAGCCTGTAATCCCAGCACTTTGGGAGGCCGAGACGGGCGGATCACAAGGTTAGGAGATCGAGACCATCCTGGCTAACCGGGTGAAACTCTGTCTCTACTAAAAAGTACAAAAAACTAGCCGGGCGAGGTGGCAGGCGCCTGTAGTCCCAGCTACTCGGAAGGCTGAGGTAGGAGAATGGTGTAAACCCGAAAGGCGGAGCTTGCAGTGGGCCGAGATCCCGCCACTGCACTCCAGTTTGTTTGGGCAACAAACCGAGACTCCGTCTCTAAAAAAAATAAAAATAAAAAAAAATAAAATAAAATCTAACGGAAGAGAAAAGGTACACATGAAAGTAGCCTAAAAGGAACAGCTTTTAAGAAAAGCATACAAATAATACAAATTAAGAGTGTATTTATACAGATGAATGTATTTACATAAATATACATATATATAAAAACACATTGACAGTATATTAAAGTGTAGTTGGAATTGGGAAAGATTAATTAGGATAATTGATATGATAATTTTCCCTCGCTAGAATAAAGCCTGTTTGCAATAATGTGCAATTACAGATCCAGAAACCCAGCGTTTATAGACACTTCGCACATCTTCTACAGTGTGCTGCCTGGCACTTGATCTATGAAACGACACTTTCAGGCCAGAGAGCTCTACTATTGCCCATGTTTCAAGTAAGTCAACTGGACTAGGAACATGCTTCCATTCTCTTAGACTCACACTTTCTCTTATAGAAATGGGACAGAAAAGTGCTGTAATATTCACTTAGTACACTACTTTCTTTCTTGTTACCTAATTTGCTAGAACAGCCCAACTCTTACCTCTGTGCATCTTTAATTTCTATATCCAGGCCTGATTTCTTCTGGAGCACCAAATACGTATTCTCAAGGGCATTTTCAACTCTAACACCAGTTATTCTCTTTAAATTCAAGACATGTAAAATATATTTCTTCTTCTTGTACATATTACCAGCTTTTGCCAAGAACTCCTTAGATGCTTGCATTCTCCCACTCACGCAGGCACAGAACTCGGCCTCCTGTGTCCCCAAGGGTTAGTCCCTAGACCTTAAGAACTGTTTCACAGAAAATGTTTCTTTCTCAGGTCTGTCCTTCCTTTCTAATTCAAACCCATCCTCTATCTTTTGAATTCTGGTCTTGAATTCCTCAAATCTGGACTACTGCAAGTCTCCTAACCACTCTCTGAGGCCAGCCTCCTCTTCTACCTATTCTGCTGATTATTTTTCCAAAAACACTACTCTGATCATATGCTCCTGCTTCTAAAATAAAGCCTTTGTAACTCATTACAAACTATATGTAGTCCTGAAAGTCGAGTCCCTCAATGAGCCCACTCCAATCTTCTGTAAAACCTTGTCCTTGCTGTTTCCCCACATATCACTGCCATCATCTTTAGACTAAATCAGAGTTATTTAATATCTAACTTGTACAATTATTTAATTCCATTTGAAGGCACTAGTCTTTATTTATTTATTTGTTTATTTATTTATTTTGAGACAGAGTCTCGCCCTGTCGCCCAGTCTGGAGTGCAACGGCATGATCTCTGCTCACTGCAAACTCTGCCTCCAGGGTACAAACGATTCTCCTGCCTCAGCCTCCCAAGTAGATGGGATTACAGGCGCCTGCCACCACGCTGGGCTAATTTTTGTATTTTTAGTAGAAATGGGGTTTCACCATGTTGGCCAGGCTGGTCTTGAACTCCTGACCTCGTGATCTGCCCGTCTCAGTCTCCCAAAGTGCTGGGACCACAGGCATGAGCCTTGTCTTGAAGGCACTATTAATAAGTCCTTACAACAGCCCTATGATTTTGGAATTAGTACCACTTTTTAAATTTATGAGGAATCTGAGGCAAAGAGAAGTTTAAACATCTGCCCAAAGTCACATAGCAAGTAAAAGTCTTGAACTTGGGCTGTCTGGCTCCAGAGTCTGCTCTTAAACTATGCTATAGCTTATTCACTATCCCTTGAACATGCCAGACCAGACATTGCCTCTGTGACCCTCAGCCAAGGAACTGTCCCTTCTTCTACTGCTACTCATAGTTTTCCCATTCTGTGAGGCCCACAGAAGTTTCATTTTCTTCTCCCAAGTCATCTCTGACCACCCCAGCTAGAAGTAACACCCCTCACGTGTATAATTTATTAGCTATTTATCAATATCCTGTCAATATCTTTTCTTCCCTAAGTTAATTATTAATTATTTAAAAATGAGCACAAACTTTATATACTTCTTTCTATCCAAGCCAAAAATTGCCTTACAAATAAATGATGAAATTAAATGAAAAAAGGAATATTCCCAATCTCTCTCTCACTCTTTTTTTTTTTTTTGTCTTTTTAAAGAAGACTATAGAGATGGATACTTTAAAAATGTGGATTAGGTTCAGGATTTCAAATAATGGGAAAGTAACCAATTGGAAAACCTGAAAATCAGACCCCAAAGAAAGCCAAACTCTTTCATCTACCACATGCCTTTATTTTATCACATTATCTATGCATAAGCTCTAAAGTACTGAGTCACTGAGATACTATCAGCAATAAAAGAGTGTGGTAATTCTCCATCAGTCATTGTAAAATGGGACATAATCCATCTGGCCCATGCCTCAAGGAGAAGGTATATGGGGAACTAACTTATTTAGCATGAGAAGCCATTCTTAAACGTGAAACATGTGACTGTATCTCAAACACACATAAAAAGGCTCTAAACTCTACCACTATTCCTTTCTTGGGAAGAAAAGCCTTGCTTTCTATTACTGCCCCATTTTAACCACTTTGGATATGAAACAAATTCTCACACCTCCATTTGTTTCTGCGTTGCTAGCACATTGGCCCGCACACAAAGCTACACAAGCTCTATTAATTACCAAGTCCTGAACATTTCCAAGGCACAGTTATTTCCCGTATGAATAAAGTGATGTTTCATTTCTTCAGACTGAATTTCTCACCGCTCTAGCACAGGAATGGGCAACCTTTGAGCAGTCAAGTGCCAGCCTCCTAGTCTCTACTCACTTGGCTTATGGGGAAGAGGGAAGTGTAAGAGGGTGAGGTCTTGGGAGAGGAAGCACCATAAATGAGCCCGGCTTCCATTATAATTTTGTAGAGAACTATACTACCATACAAAGAAAACCAGTCTTCCATGGGTACTACATTGGCCTCTAAAATGCTCCAAATGCATTGAACCCATTGCAAAAACCATCTACTTCTATGTAGGAAAAAAAAAAAAAAATACACCTCTTTAGAGATAGCTTAAGGATGACAATCTACTTGCTTGTAATACAGTTTTTTTTTTTCTTTTAAGTTCTAATGATAACATTAAACAGGAGCATTGAATCAGCCCTATTTCACAATCTAGGAATGTAAGTCACAAAAACTGTGACTTATTCGAACTGAATAATGAGCAAGTCAGGAAACTGTCACAATGAGAACATTAGGAGGAAATTAGTTCTTGACTCAAGATTTCCTTTTTAACCTTAAACTTGAGCAACTTTCATTAAATATTGGCTTCTTTTATGGCTAATCTCTACTCCCTGGGAGTTCGTTTGAAAATTACTTTTTTTTTCTTTTGTACAAAATACATTTCACCACCAGAAAACTAGAAATTCAAATCCATTAGCTTCTCTCCAAACCAATAGTGTTGGTAAGAATCTCTTTTATTAACTTTAGAATTGCTATTTATGAGTCTTCTAGAGGTTCAGAATGATAACATTCATATTTAATCTTTTCTTTGGATTTTCAACACTATGATAGTCAAACCTAAGATTACAATAATTACCATTAAATAAATAAACATAAATTTACTGGAAAACCTAGCAACATATTAGAAAACTTTCTCAGCATACAGTATATAAATTTGTTAAGTTAATCCAGTAAAATATACCTAATCCACAATATACAGAGTTGCTAGAGTTTCCAGTAAGAAAATATTAATTAAAATCAATCAAGTTCCTGGTAGCACATGTGTGAATTTTTTGAAAACAGATGTTTTCTCACTGGATTAAGAATAAAGTGGGGGTTATTTGATATTTTTGGTCTCTGTTCCCGTTCATAACGGCTGTTAATTCTAAACCGACACACTTAAAAGACAGTAGTGAGGATTATAATGCATAGATTAAGCACCTGGCCAGACTGTACCTGAATAGGCATGAAATTAATCAGTTGATTCTTTGGTTCAAATAAAATTATCCAACTACCAGTAAAATATTCTTACTACCGACACACACTATGTGAAAAAAATACTACATTCTGTCAAACTATACTTGAAAACTTAACATAAGTCAGCTGGGAATGGGGGAAGATATCCCAAAGAACAAACTTAAACAGTAACAGATGTTGCTAGTGTCTTCTAAGGCAGCTTACTCTTATTAGAAGTAGTGCTTCTGTATTGCTAAACATAATCAGTAGGAGAGAAAGTTTGGTGTTGGGAGATGAACTGCTCATGATGATACAAAAAACACATCACATAATGACGTCTCACCACCTCCATAGTACATCTTGGTCCAAGCCACCGTCTTCATTTCGTGGCTGGATTAGAGCAGTGACTGCCTATAGATCTCCTTGCTTCTACCCTTGCCACCAACACAAAAGTCAGTAAAAATGAAGTCAGTATATAATTGGAGGGTTTTGAACAGATACTCCTCTGCTCAAAACTCTCCAACAGTGACCGTTTAACCCAGCACTAAAACCAAAGGTCTTAGAAAATCTGACCTCTGCTATCCCTCTGACCTGATGTCCTGCCACTCTGTCCCTGGCCCATTATATCCTAGACACGCTGGCCTCCTGATTATTCCTCTGTACTGGCCAGCGTGCTTCTGATTCAGGGCCTCTGTACTTTCTGTTTCCTCTGCCTGGAAATCTTTTCCCCAGTTGTTCACATGGCTTGCTCCCTTACTTCCTTCTGGTCTCTACTCAAAGGCCATATTATCAATGTACCTTTCCTGGACCATCCTATACAAAACAGCACCCCATTCCCCACAAAGCAGCAGTTCCTATATTCCTCAGCAGTTTCTCTTTATCTACAGCACTCATGTTATATTCTTTTTATTGTTTATTCTGTCTTCTCATACCTTGAGGTCAGGGACACCATCTATTTTGTTCATTGCTCTATCCCTAGCACCCAGCAGTCCCTGGCATATTGCTCAATAAGTCTTTATTCAGAGAAAAAATGACTCCTGCACCAGAATTATTGTCTTTCTACTAAAGGGAACCAGAAGTCTTAGGGAAATTGCTGATTCTAGGATTGGGGCAAAAAATGAATAGGGAGTGTCTGGAATGTCTTGTCAAATTAGAAAGCAAGGAAAATGTTAAAGACTCATAGAGTTGCATCAAAATAACTTGAATAAGTAGATGGGACAGTTTGAGCATTAAGAAAAATAAAAATAATAACTACAATGGATTGAAATACTTCAAATATAGCTAACTCTATGAGTTTACAATGATTCTAGAATTTTTTTTTAAATCCACATTGCTTATGTGTAGAGGATGCTAAGGAACCAATTCATTATTTGAAAAACTAGTACAACCTAATACATGGAAAAATCAAGCTTTGTTAATCATTGTTTCATAATTGATCACGTTTCCCTAATATCCCACTCGCTCCCCTGCCATCTCTGAACTATTATGAAACAAATTCAAGATATGCTATTTAATCTATATTGTAATATAATCTCTAAAAGAGTACTCTTTTTAAAAACATAATCATAATGCCATTATCACACTTAAAAATATTCCCTAATATCACAAAACACCCAATTTCCAATTTTTTTCTGATTATCTGATCTTCAGTTTTCTATTGCCACTGTAACAAATTACTAATAACTTACTGGCTTAAAAACAACACAAGTTTATTACCTAAACCTAACAGTTATCCTACACATATATAACTGGGTCAAAATCAAGGTGTTGGTAGGACTGTTTTTCCTTCTGAAGGCTCTAGGGAAACTAAGGCTACCTAGTTTTCTGGTTCAAAGCCCCTTCCACCATCTTCAAAGCCAGCAAGCACGGGTTGAATTGTTTTCACATAGTATCACTCTGATCCTCTCTTCCGCCTCCCTGCTCTTCCACTTTTGAAGGCCCTTGTGATTACACTGGGTCAAACCAGGATAATCTCCCGATTTTTAAGGTCAATTGATAAGCAATCTTAACTCCATTTGCAAACTTAATTCGTTTTTGCCTATAACATAACACAGTCACAAGTTCTGTGTTCATGGACATCTGTAGAGGGGGCATTATTCTGCCTACCACACATCTCCCAATACAGTAATTTTTTTGTTTCTACTTTAATTTTTTATTTTTATTTTTTTTTAGAGACAAGGTCTCACTCTGTTGCCCAGGCTGGAGTGCAGATACATACATTTGAATATTTTTCTATAGTAAAAAGTTTTGAAGAGTGAATAACTGAATTGTTTCATCTTTACAACATTTCAAGGTACTGTCAACTATTTAACAGATCAAGAATATAAACCTCTGAAAGGATAATTAACTTGCCCAAAACATGTAGAATCATGAAATAAGGCAAACGTTTTCTGAACAACTACTATGTACCAAACTATGCACTGGCTCTACCAATATGAACAAGACAAACATGGTTTCTGCCCTTACTGAATTTAAAGAGGGTTATAAGCCAGTAAACAGTCAATTGTGTTATAGTGGGATAACTGCTAGAAAAGTGGAAAAATGCTGACTTTACCTATAGATATTTTTCACTCACAAGTTTATGCTAAGAGCCTGTAATGAGGCAGATGCTACGCTATGCGTGTACTCACAGTGGAGGACAGCACATGTATGTTCAAGTTGGAGGCACCTGTGGTCCATCCAGTACAGATCATTTATTGAATATGAGACTCAGGAGAAGTACCTAAGCTAGAAGAATTGATTCAAGAGTCACCAACATATTGACGACATTTGAGTCTGTGGGGGTGAACGAGACTATTTTAGGGAAAGTACAGCATAAAAACAGAAGAGCTCCTTAGGCAGAAAGCAAGTAACACAAACACCTTAGGGACTGATAGAGAAGCAGGAGAAAAACCAGGAGAGTATGTCATGGAAGCCAGTGGAGGGGAGCAGAGAATACGGGATCCAAAACCATGTCTATTTGACTCCAAACACTATGTCCTTACGCATTAATTCATCAATAATTATTATGTACCTACTGTGTGCTAAGCTCTTTGCCAGTTAATGTCTTGATCCATTAAAATATGAAGTCAGGGCTCCTTAAATGTGATCTAAATCTGGTAGTACTCACTTCTGGACCAGTTTGGAGGAGGGGATAGTGATAGGTGAGGTGATTTATTTTTGCTATTTTAATTTTCTTACCGAGCCTGCTAGGACAAATGTAGGAAAAATGTATGAAGGCGTTATTTTTTTACTTTCCTTGAAGTCTCTAACAGCTTAGATTATCACTTTTAAGCCCTTCATGTATTCTGTAAAATATGAGTTTCTTAGAGAAATACTACTTATTTCCGTAAACCTGACTGCCCAAAGTTTTTAGCCATTATAATTAATGGCTGCAAAGTTCCTGAAATAAAACATATGGATAAAAGGCTGCATTCTTCACGTTTTGAGAAACATTTAGGAGAATTTATATAAATTGCTTTAGAAGAGAAATGTGGCCAGGTGTGGTGGCTCACATCTGCAATCCCTGCACTTTGGGAAACTGAGGCAGGAGGCTCACTTGAGGCTTGGAGTTTGAGACCAGCAACACAGTGAGACCCCCATCTCTACCAAAAAAAAAAAAAACTTTGGCATGGTGGCATGCACCTATAGTCCTAGCTACTCAGGGGTGTGAAACAGGAGGATAACTTGAGTCCAGGAGCTCAAGGTTGCAGTTGGCTGCGATCACATCACTGCACCCCAGCCTGGGCAACAGAATGAGAAACATAATTATAGATCTAATACTTTTGCTAAGGACAAATAGGCTTAAAGTACTAAATCTATTTTATTGTACAAACTTCATATCGGTGTGAATACTTCAACTACTACATTTGGATTAAGGTAAAGCAGCAAAGAAAATTACGGGGACAAATCTAGGAATAACCATAAAATACATTTTGATTCCTTATTTTAAAAATCCTATAATACTTCATTCTCATTAAATCAGAAGAAAGGCTGATATTGAAAATATCAGTGGATACTAGGTCAGGCGCAGTAGCTCACACCTATTATCCCAGCATTTTGGTAGGCTGAGGTGGGCGGATCACTTGGGGTCAGGAGTTTGAGACCAGCCTGGACAACATGGCAAAACTCTTGTGTCTATGAAAAAATACAAAAATTAGCCGGATGTGGTGGTGTGCATCTGTAATCCTAGCTACCAGAAGGCTGAGGCAGGAGAATCGCTTGAACCCAGGAGGCAGAGGTTGCAGTGAGCCCAGATCGCGCCACTGGACTCTAGCCTGGGTGACAGAGGGAGATTCCGTCTCAAAAAAAAAAAAAAAAAAAAATTCAATGGATACTAATACTCCCCCTGATAAAAGACAAATGTTGACAGCCCCAACAAGGCAGAGATCATATGTGAGATTTTCTGGTGTGAAAAACAACTGACTCAACTGCAAGAGGTGTTCTTGTTAAAAACACTGAGGCTAATGTTGTGCTTGTATAAATAACTGGGCTACATCAAAGTGGCACTCTTGGGGAGATAAAAGTATTATAATTCAACATCTCAGGAAATATGTTCTCAATGGTATGGTAGCAATTTTACACATACTAAATTGGGTAGCAGTCATGGCAACATGCTTGCATACTATTGTGTGCAGCAAGTGCTTTCTTCTCTGCCCCTTCCCCAGCCATCTCAAACAGATGGTGGCCAAGAGAAGCACAGAATATGTGCATTTTGTCTGTCAAGCTCCTTATGTTGAAAGCCTAAACAACAGTCTACTCTTCATAATCCAGGCATGAAATCATATCCAACAGAAATGGAGAAAGTTAAGCCAAGATCTGGGATCAGAGGAAAGCACATTCTGGAGACATTTGTGCAATTTTTAAAATATGAAATCAAGGACTTTTTTTTTTTTACTCAGTGATTAAAAGCAAATTGGACAGATTAAACTATTACCATTTCTCTAGGCAGTGGAGAATGCTGGTATGTACACTAGAAAGCACTGGAACAGGTGCAACCGGGGCTAAGTATCAAATATGTCCACATCTTCAGGAGGCTTCAGGACGCTAGCTTCTTCCATTAGCCAACCAGCCTTTCAACTTTAAGAACCCAGATTAAGCTGGATCTATAATATCTTAATTAAAGTGAGTGTGGGGACTTGGATTATGTTCAGTTCTTTTTTTAATTTCTTATATCACACATAATCAAAATTCAGTACACATCGACTTGCCTTTTTGTCCTAGCTGATCTTATATAGAAAACTTCCATTTGGTCAGAGACACAAGTAAAAGAAACCCAGTATGTACCTTGAAGATAAAGATATGAGATCTTAACATATCTGGTTCTACCAGAGTTCAATTAAGTCAACAAATTATTTATCACAATATACATAGAATTTTCTTTCTTTCTTTTTTTTTTTGAAACTAAGTCTCACTCGGTGCAGTGGCACGACCTCGGCTCACTGTGACCTCCGCCTCCCGGGTTCAAGCGATCCTCCTGCCTCAGCCTCCCAAGTAGCTGGGACTACAGGCATGCGCCACCACACCCAGTTTATTTTTGTATTTTTGAGTAGAGACAGGGTTTCACCATGTTAGCCAGAATGGTCTCAATCTCCTGACCTAATGATCCGCCGGCCTCAGCCTGTCAAAGTGCTGGGATTACAGGCATGGGCCACTGTGCCTGGCCCAGAATTTTCTAAATCATCTTAATATCACTGTTCCATTTTCCACTTAGAGTGGGAAGACAAGCCTATGCTTTTATTGTAGGAGGCCAATGTGTTTCATTTTCTTAAAAAAAAAAAAAGAAAAGAAAAGAAAAGAAATAAAGAATAAAATTAAAATATTTTTAAAAAAACAAAAACAAAACTGAGACATAATTCATGACCTCAGGAATACTAAAGATCAATGGGAAACTCATACAGACTTTGTAAGCTTAGAATATATTTAAAATATTAAATTTGTAAAATTTTGCTCATATTTGGATGATAAAACCATAAGGACATACATTAAAATCATTTTATACTCATACTATGTCTAGAGTTCTGACATGTCTTACTTCCAAAGTCACATGAAAGCTAAATGGGTTTGGCTTTTACCATTTTCCCACCAATTTTCAACCATTTATATAAATGAGAAAGCAGCCTAATTTCAGAAATGAAGGAGAAAGGTACCTATGGCTTAAGTTGACCATATAAATAGAGTTCTAATCATGTAGGGGAAAAAAATGAAGCAGGAAAAAAAAAAAAGAGAGAAATTTTAAGATTTCTCCATGTCAATATCCACAACATCTCTAATGATGAATACAAGTTATTGCAGAATTTAAAAACTGGGATACACCTTACATTTCTATTACTATCACTAATTCCCTAAGATATCTCTCAATTAAAGTCATTAGCTCTCCAAAATAAATGATACTTTATCATTTTTCAAAGTTATGTTTTAATTTAGTATCTTTTAAAAGCAGAGTTGGTAGGTCAGCTATTTTATGGTGGAAGAAGAAGTACATCTAGCATAAAATCTAAATTTCAAGATACACAGGCTCCTAGTTCTGGGCTTTCTAGCTGTGATGTCAGATATGTCAGCATTCTGGGTCTTAAGTTACCTTATCTGTAAAACAGTAATAATAACTACCTCAAAAGGTGAGAAGATTAAATGAAGTAGTAAAACTGTTTACTTACACTTCCTTGAATCGGTAAGAAATGCTTTATAAGTGTCAATTATTATTACACTCTGACATAAGATCTTACATAGTTAAAAAATGAAACATCCACTCATTCAACAACTACTTAGTACATACAATGTTTTAGATGTAAGAAGTCTTCTGGTGTGGAAGATACATTTAAGGATAAGATACCTGCCCAGAAAGAGTTTATCTTCTTAAAGGCACTACAGACAAGCAAATAGGCAATCATAGTATCTCAGGACTAGTGCTACCAAGGGTGTTGATGGCTGTCAATAAAGTCTGCAACTACTATGCGGAATTATCAAGTATCACTATTCTTATTCATGCGTTTGAAAACCAGTGTTAACAAAACTTTTTCTGTAAAGAGCCAGAGAGTAAATATTTTAGGCTTCGTGGGCCTTACAGACTCTTGCAACTATTCACCTCTGCCCCTGTGGCATGAAATCAGCCATAAACAATATGTAAACAACTGTACCGTAGCTGTTTTCCAACAAAACTTCATTCACAAAAATCAGTGGTGGGCCAGATGTGACCAAGGAACACTGTTTGCCAAACCTTGGTTTAGACCATATGCATCAGTTAATAATAACAATTCTCTATGAAAAGCATATATGAACAAATATAGATCTCTGCCTTATAAAAGGTTTAATATTTTAGTCTCAGAATGAGAAGAAAACAGGGAGAAAGAATAGCTTTCACAGATGAGGCCTTGCATCAGCACTGGAAAGCTTCCAACACGGAAATAAATTTCAATGAAGGAACAATTAGAAGAAAACAGGCAATTAATGGTTGTTACTTTTATTTTTTCCTGAGAATCAGAAACAAAAAATCTACTTGTTATGTAAGGAGATGGGCATATTTACATGTTTCACACCCCAGTTTTGACAATGGACAGCTCCAGTCAGGGCTTTATAGCAAGTGGGATGTTTAGTTTAATGATGTCAAAATGCAGGGGAGCAGATGGCAATAAAACATTATTAGAAGAGATGAAATATACGCAACTGGTAGCAGTTTACTTATTCATATAAAAATTTTAAAATGGAACCAATAAATCTATCCATCTTAGCTAAGCAAATCTAGTTATCTCGATTTATTACTGCAGTGCAAAGCCTACAATGAAATTTGGGATGGTTGTAGAAACAGTAATTTCCTTTCTCACCCCTATCTCCCTTAGACTTCAAATAAAAGATAGAATTTATATCCACTTATAACTGAGATGTACATCATTCAGTCTTTGATCTAATCAAATCTCACAAATATATTTGAGTCTTTCTCAAAAAAAAAAAAAAAAAAACCACCAAAACAACATATCAGATCTCTCCAAAGCTCAGTCCATAATGAAGTAAATAAGCTTTTCTTTATTGCTAAATGTAGCACATACCAGAAGCAGGGTATGATCAAAAACAAAAAAAAAAGCATATTAACTAGAATGTTAGCCAAATGACCTAAATTTCAAAAACGGAGTTTAGATGCAAAGAAAATGTTACTTGAAACAGATCTTAGCAGTTGCCAGTCACTTGAAGCTCCCTATTATCCAAGGCAAGAATCCTTTCTATCCCATCCCTAACAGATATAGTCCTCCTTAAATATGTTCACTGATACTGTCTTGTGACTCAGGAAAATACAGTATTCAGGTCAAACAGCTGGGTTCAACTCACTACAGAACTCTAAACAATTCTTTTGACTTTTCTCAGAGGCTGTTACCTCATTAGATAAATAATGCCTATTTACATTTTAAATTTTAATGACATTACCTTATTGTGCATTCTTATAAAAATATCTGTTACAACTGAAAGTATTATAAAAACAATGATTACTACTAATCAATGATAGTCATCATTCTACTGTTAAATGTCAAATGTTTGTTCCTTTTAGGCCGCCCACTGTATTCATGAGTTCCCAATCCTCAAACAGGGATGGTGAGAACCCCTCAGATGGGGTACAACAGAAGCAAAAATTAACTAACTATTCATTTTGAAAAGCAAGTTTGCGTTTTTCCCCCTTTTCATTAGATCAAAAGAAATTTACACTGTCCCCAAAAGACCTTCAAAAGGTCATAACTTTTATATTTATAGCTTACTTGTATCATGCTTCTTCAAAACACAAAACAACTTGTATTCTAAAAAAGAATCATAAACTTTTGTTTTTACATTCTTGTGAATTAAGAGTCTTTGTCTTTACTACATATCCAAACTGTTTCATAGAGAAAAGCAAATCACTAAGATAAAGCTTATATACTATCACCTAATTCACATAAAGGGAATGGTGCCTTAACAAGACTATAGGGAAATTGGTATCTGTTCAATACAGACTATCAGAGGTTAAGAATGTCTAATATTGGCCAGGCATGGTGGCTCACATCTGTAATCCCATCACTTTGGGAGGCCGAGGCGGGCGGATCACGAGGTCAGGAGATCGAGACCATCCTGGCTAACACAGTGAAACCCCGTCTCTACTAAAAATACAAAAAAGTTAGCCGGGCGTGGGGGCCGGCGCCTGTAGTCCCAGCTACTTGGGAGGCTGAGGCAGGAGAATGGCATGAACCCGGAAGGCGGAACTTGCAGTGAGCCAAGATTGAGTCACTGCACTCCAGCCTGGGCGACAGAGTGAGACTCTGTCTCAAAAAAAAAAAAAAAAAAAAAGTCTAATATTAAATAAAACACTACTGCCTTGAGTATGTCGCCATAATATCATATCAACTAATATCAATATACGCTTTTATTTTCCTCAGTAGAATGCCTGCCTCCATGGACACCTTTAATAATAAGAAGAAATCCACTAATTTCTTGTCAACACCAGGGACATAAGAGTAAACAGGCCTCAACTGGGAGTTGTGTGTACACACAATTAAAGAAAGCATGAAGGTAGCATTCTAATATGCTATAAACTGAATACTCCACTGGTGTTTTAACAGAGGATACATAGGTACTCTACAGGGAGTCAAGCTCCCAGGGAGGGCAATGGTTAAAACCAGCAGCCCAGTTAGGTTAAAGTATAAATACCCTGCAGTCACCCTGCCAAGGGAATTGTCTCCGAAACACTGCCACTGCCCAGCGCAATATTCATTATCATATCTCCAGATTGGATTACCTGAATAACTTCTTAAATGGTCTCCAGGACTCTAATCTTAATCTCTACAATGAAGTCATGATGATCTTTTAAACACATTAATGCTATAATAATCTTTTAATAATGCAAGTCTGATTTTGCCACTTCCGGCTTATAAATCTTTTAATAGTTTCCTTTCAGCATCAAGTCCACACTCTTACATTCAAAACCCCCATTAATCCATTCAATCTTCTCTCTGGGCCACTAGACAGCCTTGAACATACCGAACTACTTGCCTTTCCTACCCGAAGCCAAAGTCTCTCAGTTTTTGCCTATGTTGCTCCCTCTACAAACTGGCCTCTTCCTAAAAATGTTCAAGCATTGTTGACTACATGCGATTTTGTTTTAGGCACAAACATTAAAATATTATTCCTGCATAAAATAGGACTTCACTATACACAAACACATACTTTACCTCAAGATTGTATCCTCAGAACTTTAAGTCTTTTTCTTCCCTTTCCACTGATCCGCACCTCCATGCCTCTGACCTGGGACTCATAGTCTGATCAGACTCTTCTTTGCACCTTTTTGATAATTTCTATATTATATACTGGTGCTTTGCATCTGAGTTAATTCGTCTACAATGACAAAATAGGCGATCCCACATTCCTAATATTTCCTCTGCATTCCACTGCTTGGTTCCTTATATGCAGTAAATTATCACATTTTGTTTAGATGGGGGTCTAGCTCTGTCACCCAGGTTGGAGTGCAGTGGCACAATCCTGGCTCACTGCATCCTCTGCCTCCCAGGCTCAAGAGATCTTCCTATCACAGTCTCCCGAGTGGCTGGGACCATGGGCGTGCACCAACATGCCCAGCCAACTGTTTTCTTTCTTTTTAATTTGTGGAAATGGGAGTCCCACTATGCTGTCCAGGCTGGTCTCTAACTCCTGACCTCAAGCAATCCTCCTGCCTTAACCTCCCACAGTATTGGGATTACAGGTGTGAGCCACAGTGCCCAGCCCTCATACGTTTGAGAAAAAAAAAAAAGTTCCTATCATAGGGCTTTACAACTATTATTATTTTTTAATTTCTGAAAATAAATAATGTATTACTAGTTATAGTACTGCTCATGTTCACAATCTTAATTCTGAAGAGAGTTAAATGCTTCAAGGAGAGTGGAGCTCCCTTCTGCTTAGCAACATGCTTATTTTCTAATAGCAGCCTTTGGCAGACAGTGCTCCCACCTTTTCAATGACTGTTGTGGGAATTTCAAGTTTGGTAAGAGGACAGAACAATATCTTGGCAGATGAATTCTGCATCCTTCAGATCGTATGACGTCCTAAATAAGACAACCGACCTCTCTACCCACTCACTTTCTCGGGGACATTTACTGAGGGCCCATAAACTGTGCCAGGCATTGTTTAGGTGCCATAAAACAGAGATCAGTATGAGTTGGTCCCTGTCCTCAAAGGAATCTAAAAACAGTCATAAAAGACACCTATGTAAACAATTAAAATGAACAACATGAATGCTATAATAAAGACTATTGAAATTTTGTAGGAGCATTGAAAAAGAACAGGTAACAAGAGAGCTCAAGAAAGCTTCACAAAGGGGGAACAATTGGTCTTAAAGGGTAAAGAGAAGTTTGTCAGGAGTAGAAGGGATGGAAAAGCATTTCAACCAAAAGGAGCAGCTTGTACAAGGCAGAAAAGTGTGTGCCAAGGAATGATATGAACTCATGAACTTCAGTGTGAGTGGACTATAGGGAACAGTATTATAAAATGAAGCTGGAGGAGAAGGTTGGCCTGAGATTGCAAGGGCACCAAAAGTTCTGTTAAGAAGCTAAGCATTTTGACCGTGGGCAGCAGACAGCCCCAAACATTTTCAAGCAGGGACGTCATATGAGAACTGGTTTTTGGACGGTAACAATGTAAGTTATTAATGCCATTAAGAAAAGGAATAAAGCCATAGAAAGTTAACCTCTGAGTATCCTCTAAGTATCTGCAGCCTAGTTATATCATTTGATTTCACAAGAATGCTATAGGAGAAGTTTTTAAGGTCTTTATTTTAATAGTTAAAGAAATGGAGGCCGGGCGTGGTGGCTCATGCCTGTAATCCCGGTACTTTGGGAGGCCAGGGTGGGTGGATCATGAGGTCAGGAGATTGAGCCTGGCCAACATGGTGAAACCCTGTCTCTACTAAAAATACAAAAATTAGCTGGGTGTGGTGGCAGGCGCCTATAGCCCCAGCTACTCAGGAGGCTGAGGCAGGAGAATCGCTTGAACCCAGGGGGCAGAGGTTGCAGTGAGCTGAGATCCTGCCACTGTACTCCAGCCTGGGCGACAGAGTGAGGGAGGGAGGGAAGAAAGGAGAGAAGGGTGAAAAGGAGGGATGAAGAGAGGGAAGAGGCTCACAAAAATGCTAACCTTCTGAAATTCATACCCGCAAAGGGTAGGCATTTCTATTTTGGGGGGCCACCACCAGTCAGAAAACTGACTCAATTAACAATGGGTCCAGATCTTTCAAAGCATTGCTTATATTCTAATGAATTAATCATTCTCATTTTGTATATGATTAAACTAAAATTAGAAAACTGATGTGTTCCAACATAGAAAGGCTCTTCATGACTTTATGACTGAATTTTTGAAAAACATTTCATTACATTTGTAAGATAGTAATATTTTATACATATATTTGTATCTAATGAACCAAATTTACCTAAGCTAGTATCCATAACTTAAACAGGAACGCATGAACACATGATGAATCTGCTATCACCTTCTAAATCAAGACTTTTTCATTTGCATCAGGAAGCTTTTGAAACTATTTATCTAGGACTAAGAGTACATTCTGAGATGATTTTGTTGTTATTGCCTTCAAACTATGGTATTCCATTGTGTAGGGCAGCAGAATTTGAGTGGCTGGGAATTTTGTATTTATTTTTAAATTGTCCAAAATAGTACAAAATAAGCTAACTTTGCCACAACATAATAACTGATTAAATGCCTGCTTATAGCACCTGGAGCAAGATAAATAAGAGCTCAGTAAATATTTTCAAAATTGAGCTAAGAGTTATGATGTAATTCAACTGTGACTCCACAACAGGAAAACAATCTTTTTATAATTTTGCTTTATAATGTTATATAATGTATAATGTTTTATACTGTTGTAGTTTTGCTCATATAAAATTCATTTGTATTTTCTAGAAAAAGCATAATGTTTTAAATACTAACCATGTGACTCATTATTATATTTGCTAATATTGGCCTACTTTGATTATTCTCACAAATTTAATTAGGCTTGGAGAAAGCACTCCATCGCCCTCTTGTGGTAATTTTGCTGTACTATATATTCGGCAAGAGTTCAAAAGAAATGAATTTTTTCTTTCCACTTAAGAGGCAGAGCAGTATTTTAACCATAAACTTCTGAACTTCCAAAAGCCGTATATAAACTTTCTGTCCTCCACTGTCCATATACTTTGTGCCTTCTCTTCAGTTGCTACCTCAGAAATTTAATCTTTTCGTTGCTTTTTACAAAACATTCTCCTGTTAGCTTCCAATTACCATACCAATAGCATTTTTCTGAAAATTACTTTCTGTATTCAAATGCACAAAATAATTACAGAAAATCTTCATCATCATACATAGGCTTTAAATAAATAGAAATAACTCAAAAATGTATGGGGCTGAGCTTGGCATTTTTTTCCCCAAGAGAATAGGTTATGCTAAGTCAGTTAATAGTCCAGAAATTTCAGAGACTAATAATATTAGACTAAATATTTTAAGTTTTTAGAAGTAATAAGTCTTTCCTCTAAAATAGTCTAACTCATATGCCATGGCCTGTCCTCCTTCCGACACAACAGAAATATTTCTTGCTTCTTTTTTTTTTTTTTTTGAGACGGAGTCTTACTCGCCACCCAGGCTAGAGTGCAGTGGCGTGAACTTGGCTCACTGCAACCTTTGCCTCATGGGTTCAAGTGATTCTCCTGCCTCAGCCTCCCAAGTAGCTGGGACTACAGGTGCCCACTACCACACCCAGCTAATTTTTCTTGTATTTTTAGTAGAGATGGGGTTTCACCATGTTAGCCAGAATGGTCTCGATCTCCTGACCTCGTGATCCATCCGCCTCAGCCTCCCAAAGAGCTGGGATTACAGGCGTGAGCCTCTGTGCCCGGCCACTTCTAGCTTCTTAGTAAAATTAGTAACATGTAACACATGCCACTATAATATAGACTGTATAAATAAAGTTTTCTAAAAATAATTTATAAAAAGGAATTTATTTAGTGTCTAATATATTTAAACCCCGTGAAAATTACAAAAACAAAGATGGATTCCTAATTAAATTAACTAAAAATTCACTCTTACAAATCTCAAAAATATTCTTAAAAGAATAATGAGTGATTTTTTTCTTTTTTTTTTTGGAGACAAGGTATCTCACTCCTATTGCCCAGCCTGAACTGTAGTGGTGCAATCACAGCTGACTGTAGCCTCGACTTCCTGAGCTCAGATGATGCTCCCATCTCAGCTTCTCAAGTAGCTGGGACTACAGGCTCGCGTGCCACCATGTCCGGCTAAAATTTTATATTTTTAGTAGAGATGGGGTTTTGCCATGTTGCTCAGGCTGATCTCAAACTCCTGGGCTCAAGTGATCCTCAGGAGCCACCGCACTCAGCTATGATAAATTCTTAAAGCTGTCACATTGTGAAAAGTGGCCCTTGGGTACTCAGTCAGCACTCATCCCAAAACTGATGAAGACTAGAAATTAGAGGGCTAGGTGAAGAGGTATATTCTGCACAGAGGGGTAAGAACTTTCAAAAGCATAGTAATATGCCATGTCTTAGAAACTGAAGATGGTTTAGTGCATCCAAGCACAGATTATAAATTGGGTGAAGCAGGAGATGAGGTTGAGAAGTCAGGAGGGGCCAAAGTATAAAAGGTCCTAAATGATTATGTTAAGGAAGGGTGAGACAGTCAAGCATCCACAGCAGGGGAGTAAAGCAGCAAATCAGAGTTTGAGAAAGATCACTTGCTGCTGGCCAAGCATGATAGCTCACACCTGTAATCCCAATGCTTTGGGAAGACAAGGTGGGAGAATCACTTAAGCTCAGGAGTTCGAGGCCACCCTGGGCAATATAGTGATACTCCGTCTCTATTGGGAAAAAAAAAAAAAATTCCCAGCTACTAGGGAAGTTGAGGTGGGATGATCACTTGAGCCTTGGAGTTTGAGGCTACAGTGAGCTATCATTGTGCTACCGCACTTCAGCCTGGGAGACTAGGCGACAGTGAGATCCTGTCTCTTTTTTTTTTTTTTTTTGAGACGGAGTCTCACTCTGTCGCTCAGGCTGGAGTGCAGTGGCGTGATCTCAGCTCAGTGCAAGCTCCACTTCCCGGATTCATGCCATTCTCCTGCCTCAGCCTCCCAAGTAGCTGGGACTACAGGTGCCCACCACCACGCCCGGCTAGTTTTTTGTATTTTTAGTAGAGATAGGGTTTCACTGTGTTAGCCAGGATGGTCTCGATCTCCTGACTTCGTGATCCGCCAGCCTCGGCCTCCCAAAGTGCTGGGATTACAGGGATGAGCCACCACGTCTGGCTGATCCTGTCTCTTAAAAAAAAAAGAAAGATCACTTGCTGCAGTATGGAGGTATGGAGGACAGACTGAAGGAGTGGAAAGGAGACAGGGAAATTAGAAGTCATTTGCAATGAAGGCATGAATCAAAGCAATGGCTCTGATGATACAGAGAAGAAATTTGAGAAATAATAGAAAGTAAAACCATTAGATGTTAGGTACTGTGAGAATGTGGGGCGTGGGGTCTAAAAGTCTACATTCTAGCTTTGGTGACTGAGTGGATGTGCAATTCCCAGAGATAGGAAATGGTATATTCAGACATACTGGATTTGAGGTGCCACCAGAAGATGGCAAACAGGTCACTTAGTTGGAGAAAAAGATCTGTAAATTATCGATGACTAAGCAATGGAAGGAACCTGGATGACAGATCACCCAGGGAGACCATAAAGAGTGAGAAGAGATGAAGGCTAAGTCTGAGATTAGCAACAGTTAAGTACAGTCCAATTTTCCCATTAAAAGGGGTACTTTTGTTACATAATCATAAACTTTGTTCATGTTGGGAGAAATAGGAAATGATTTAGTCCTTCTTTTTTTTTTTTTTTGAGACGGAATCTCGCTAGGTCGCCCAGGCTGGAGTGCGGTGGCATGATCTTGGCTCACTGCAAGCTCTGCCTCCCAGGTTCACACCATTCTCCTGCCTCAGCCTCCCAAGTAGCTGGGACTGCAGGTGACCACCACCACGCCTGGCCAGTTTTTTTGTATTTTTAAGTAGAGACAGGGTTTCACCATGTTAGCCAGGATGGTCTTGATCTCCTGACCTCGTGATCTGCCCACCTTGGCCTCCCAAAGTCCTGGGATTACAGGTGTGAGCCACCGCACCTGGCTAGTCTTTCTTCATTTTGTAGACCAGAAAACTGAGGGTATCAAAGAGGTTATGTGACTTTATTTAAAGCTGTTAATCTGTAGAAGTCAATGACAACTCAGGTTTCCAGACTGAGGTCAAGCTTTTCCATCCTGCTGCTCAAATGCTCTTTCTAGTGCTGTGTCCTTCTTACCCTATGCTACATAAATTGTGAGAACAAGAATTGGAAGATGCTTTCTTCAGTAATTGTTTGATGGCAATAATGTTTCTGTGGTTGTTATTTGTACGCATCATCAAAACTAAAATGTTGTATTTCCAAGCATAACCTTACAACAATATACTTTGTTATTAAATAAGACCCAAATTTACAATTCAACACATGCTTCCTGAGTATTCTGGGAAACAAGGAAATGCCCAATCCTACAATTATGAATAGCAAATGCAACTGTATCAAATACACACAAAGAATGTTTATGAGATGTCTCAGAGAGAAAAAGAGCTATAGTTAATCTTGACAGTCCTTTCTAAATCTTAGATTATTGAGAATGGGTTTTACCAGTGAATTCTACCATATATCCCAGAACACATTTTCATAATGACACTCATTATGAAAAGCAAGAAGTAAGATATTTTTTTGGGCTACCTGCTTGGTTTGGCCGTTGCCAGCTTGGTGACTTGACGACACTGGTGGATCCTACAGGCTTGAAGGCAGCTGCAGTTGTGAGGCTGGCTACTCCTGGTCTGCCGGAGGCTGGGCTGTCCAGGCTCTCAGGCATGCTCCGTGTGGAAGCTACTGAGGAAGTCAACTGCGGAGAAGGCTCCTGAGAGTTACTGTAAAGGAAATAAAGAAACATCTTTGGTGAAGTGGTAGCAACATAACTTAGCAACAATCCTTTCTTTTCAAAATCCATGAATCAATCAAAATCCATTGGTTAATCAATGTTTTAGAAAAGAAAATCTTTAAAGTCATGACTGAGGGACCGCCTCTCTTTAAAACAGAAAAAAAGAAAAGGGAGTCAGATTGCATTTGTTTTATACTTTGAAAATTCTAAAAGGTCTACCACGAGAAATTAGGCTATTGAAAATTTACACAGTTAATCTTTTAAATGATAAAAGTTTCCCTGATACCTCACCCCTTCCCAGTTACGCTTTTTCTTCTTCTTCTTTTTTTTAGACACAGGGGTCTCACTATGTTCCTCAGGCTGGTCTTGAACTCCTGGCCTCAAGCAATCATCCCACTTCAGCCTCCCAAAGCACTGGGATTACAGGTGTGAGCCACCATGCCCAGTCCAGTTACTCCTTCTACTCACATACTCACTCATTCATAAATATTTAAGCACCTACTATATGCCAAATGTTGGTTGTGCTATGCACTGGCCACAAAACAAGAAACAACATCCCTTGCCTAACAGAACATCCAGTGTTATGCATTCATAATAAAGGGAAAAAAGACGGTGGCTCAAGCCTGTAATCCCAGCACTTTGGGAGGCCGAGACGGGCGGATCACGAGGTCAGGAGATCGAGACCATCCTGGCTAACACGGTGAAACCCTGCCTCTACTAAAAAATACAAAAAACTAGCCGGGCGACGTGGCGGGCGCCTGTAGTCCCAGTGGCTTGGGAGGCTGAGGCAGGAGAATGGCGTAAACCCAGGAGGCGGAGCTTGCAGTGAGCTGAGATCCGGCCACTGCACTCCAGCCTGGGCGACAGAGCAAGACTGCGTCTCAAAAAAAAAAAAAAAAAAAAAGGGAAAAAAGAGACAAGACTGCCATTACCTTCTTTCAACCAGAGTTACCTGTTTAAACAGAAGGGCTTATCTATGCTAGTTCTAGTTTGGTTTTGAAGATCATATAGCCTTTATTACCAAGTCATTTGTTATTTATAATTATATATAACATCATTTCCAAAAAATAATAATTCTAGGTAGCCCAAATGATAAAATATATGCTTTGGTATGATATAATACAATAGCAGTGGTTATTTCTATCAAGTAAAGTATAATAATAATACTTAAAAGTAATACTTTCAGGCTGGGCGTGGTGGCTCACACCTGTAATCCCAGCACTTTGTGAAGCCGGGTCTGGCAGATCACCTGTCTCTACTAAAACTACAAAAATTAGCTGGGCATGGTGGCGGATGCCTGTAGTCCCAGCTACCTGGGAGGTTGAGGCAGGAGAATGGCTTGAACCTGGGAGGCGGATGCTACAGTGAGCTGAGATCGTGTCATTGACAGAGCGAAACTCCATCTCCAAAAAAAAACCAAAAAAAAACAAAACACAAAAAACAAACAAACAAAAAAAAACCTTTCTACTACTTAACTTTTCAATGCTGGTTGCTTAAAAAATTCCATGCACAGAAATTCAAATTATTTCAATACCTGAAATCAATAGCTGGAGGAACAGACTGATAAAGACAGAGTAATATATTAACAAATTCAGTAAAATACCCTTAATTAAGTAGAAATTATTTTAATAAAAATAAATTTCAAATTAAATATTGTCCATATTATCAAGTGAACAGTAGTTTGTAATTTCCCCAGTAACTCTTAAATCTTATGTAAAACCTAACATAGTAAGCCCCAGACTGCCCATCCATAGAAGACTTAGTTGCAAAGTTGGCCCTTGACTGGCATCTAGAAACTTAGCTGGTAAGCTGTGGCCAACAGTGACATAAAAATTTCTCTAAATGCTGGCCGGGAGCGGTGGCTCACACATGTAATCCTCGCACTTTGGGAGGCCAAGGCTGGAGGATCATGAGGTCAGGAGATCGAGACCATCCTGGCTAACACGGTGAAACCCCGTTTCTACTAAAAATACAAAAAAATTAGCTGGGCGTGGTGGTGGACGCCTGTAGTCCCAGCCACTAGGAGGCTGAGGCAGGAGAATTGCTTGAACCACGGAGGCGGAACTTGCAGGGAGCCGAGGTCATGCCACTGCACTCCAGCCTGGGCAACAGAGCGAGACTCCATTTAAAAAAAAAAAAAAGTTTCTCTAAATGCTAAGAGTTGCTCTCTGTGCCTTAACTGTTTGGATAAACAATATGGTTAACGTTGAACATCTGCTTTCCTTCTGAGAGTCTAGAATCCTGGTAGAAACTCACCACGAGGTGCCTATGTAACAAGCCCTTAAGAAACCTTGGGTATGTGGTCTCTACTGAGCTTCTATGGCAGCAACGCTTGGCATGTCTTGCCACATTTGCTGCTGGAGGAATTGTGCACTCTCTATGTGACCCTATGGGAGAGGCCTCTTGGAAACTTGAGCCTCATTTCCTCCAGATTTGGTCCCATGCACCTTTTTCCTTTGCTGATCTTGCTTTGTATTCTTTTGCTATAATAAATTTTAGTCATGAGTGCAACTATACACTGAGCCCTGTAAGTCCTTCTAGTGAAACAATAAACCTGGGAGCAGTCTTGGGGCACCTCTGACACTAAACAGTTTTGAAAAACTATACGAATGATTTTCTTGAAATATTGCTCCCTATTCTTGTTCTCTTAAATCAAGCGTCATAGAGCTATCAGCTTTTATTATTTTTGATCAGTTTAATTTAAAAAACTAAAACCTGCTTGATAATAAAACATGCTATACAATAAAAAACTTTAAGCACTTTAATAATCTTTATCATAAACAAAAAGTCAAAGACTGCCTCCCTCATGGGAATATTGAACACGATTAGCAGTAAAGGCAACACAACAAAAAGCATTAATGGAATCAGGGTTCGAACATTATAGTATAGTGGTTATGAGCATCTTTTACAAATTATTTTACTTCTCTAAGCCTCAGTTACCTATACTTTAAGTGGGAGTAACATTTTGCTCATAAGATTTCTATGAGACTTAAATATGATAATTATGCATAAAGTCCAAGGCACAGAATATAACCTTAACATATGAAAAGGATAATTACCATATTGAAAAATAAAAGTAAGCCTTATTTTCAACATTTTTACTCATTACAAATAAATGATTTTTGAAATACTTATATATAGGTCATTCTCATTCTAGGATTAAATTACTCTTGCAGATTTGATTTTTAAAACTAATTAATAATGCATATAATCATGGTTCTAAGAAAAAAAATTATGACCAAGCAATGCTAGGAATTATAGATGAAACAAAAATATATAGTCTGGAAAGAACAAAACCCAATCCATCACCATTTAATGTGTAGTCATCTGAAAGAATTAAAATTTAATTCCAGGAGAGCTGCCAGACAAACTGACTAAAAGAGAGGAATTCAGTGTCAAGCTTAATATAGTTTGGGTGAAGGAACTGGTAACAGTAGCCCAGGTTATGAAAAAACCTAGAGAAGCATGACAGCCATCCTCAAATGTCTGACATGCAGATTCACTCTATGTGACTACATTGTTTGCCTAATTTCAAGGAGTGAAATCTACAGTGGGAGGGATTTTCTTCAATAAAAGGTGCTTCCTAATATAAAAAATCCTCCAAAGGAAAAAAATCTGTGCCTAATGAGGCTTTCTGTGAGAGCCCTGTCACCAGAAGCTACTTAAGCAGAGGATGGAATGCTGCAGAACGAATTTAGCCATTTAGCCTGTGGGAGGCTCAGTTATGTTTCAGCATGACACACAAAGCCTTCTAAGATAAAACTACAATCTACCAGTCTAGATTGTATCACTATGCTATACAAACTATATTCTGGCCACCCCTACTGTCTGTCCACAATTCTACATTTTTTTTCCAGATTCTACATATGAGGTACCTCTTTCTACTCTGTCTCTACACCCATCCACATCTTACCCATAATAATAATAGAAGTAAATATAATATGCATCATGCACTGTGTTCAAATTAACATACATTATTTTGTTTAAATATTCAAACCTCCAGCAGTAGAGACACTCCTTTTAATTCTGGACATTTGTTATCTGCATGGCATATAATTTTATACCGGTTTGTAATAGCTGTTTTAAAATTACTATTAATAGTCACTTCTTTATGCATCTTGTCTCCTCCTCTACATTATAAAGTACCTGAGGTTGGGGACTTTACTGTGACTGTAGGTAAATTATTTAAACTTGGTAAATTTCCTCACCTGTAAAATGGTATAAAAATACTACCTTTATCCCAAGGTTACTGTTAAGAATTAAATAAGAGATGAGATAATACATGCAAATTACTTAGCGCAGTGCCCAGCACAGAGTATATACCAAGAAATAAGAGATTCTTACTTCTACATCCTGTAATATCTGGTTTGGTGATAATAAAATTAGCTATAAGTACATTTACAAAATAAGCATCCTTCATCTGCACTCAGAAATGTGCTTCTTGGATGTACTGTGGATCATTTGGGGGCAGGGTATTGATTCCAGACAAAATCTTGCTTCCTCAGTTCAGTTTTAAAAACACACAATACTTCTTAAAGTTCCCACAGGATAAGTATCATATAAGCTAAATAAATTTCAGTTTTTGATATCTTTTGTACAGGGGTTTGTATACATTCTCTTTCAGAGGCCTAAGATGTTTAAATCTTAAACAGTACTTTAGTTACAAAGGGCTTGGAGTAGACTATAAAGAATTCATAGAAATCTAAGTTATTACTAAGGCAGTTTTTCCATTTACACTTAAATCCAGAATTGATCTGAAGTTCAATTTCCTCTGAGGATAGAATTTAATTGAACCATTTAATGTTGTAATGGAAGGCTATTAGGGTTTATCTAGACAATCACATATCTGAATATATGATGCCCAATCCTCTAAAAATCAAACATTTTTCCCTAATTTTAACAATTAGCTACTATTTAAAGAGCACACACAAACATTTGGTATTGGCTGGCACAGCAGTTCATGCCTGTAATCCTAGCACTTTAGGAGGCCAAGGAAGAAGGACTGCTTGAGCCCAGGAGTTCGAGACCAGCCTGGGCAACACAGCAAGACCTCGTCTCTATAAAAAAACAAACATTGTACTAAAGATGAAAGGATTGGCTGGGCGCGTTGGCTCCTGCCTGTAATCCCAGCACTTTGGGAGACTGAGGTGGGCAGATCACGAGGTCAAGAGATGGAGAGCATCCTGGACAATATGGTGAAACCCCGTCTCTACTAAAAACACAAAAATTAGCTGGGCATGGTAGCGCATGCCTGAAGTCCCAGCTATTTGGGAGGCTGAGGCAGGAGAATCACTTGAACCCGGGAGACGGAGCTTGCAGTGAGCTGAGATCGCGCCACTGCTCTCCAGCCTGATGAAAGAGCAAGACTCCATCTCAAAAAAAAAAAAAAAAAAAAAGAAAGAAAGGATTAAAAGTCATTGGCCATATTATTTTATATGTGGGAATAAAATATTACCAATAATCACTAGCAACACATTTCTAAAATTAATGATTAATGTATTAATATAGTACGGCATTGTTACTTAGATTGCTATTTTATTTCTGAACTCATGATTCAAATATTTTTTCTGAATCTAAATTGTTTAAGGTGTACCTAAATCCTAAATAAAATTTAAATGTTTTCTAAATAATTCTAATGAGGAAATTGGTGTAAGTCCATAAATACCCTGGGCTGATACCACAGATACTGATATTAAAATATGGTTATTTTAACTAATCTGCCAAATAAACAGGGACTGAAATGAAATAATAAATTGATATGACTTCTATCTTAAGAATACCAAGATTTGTGTTTCACTTTTTCAAAAACTGAAAATAGAGACAAATACACTAATAGAGCAAAAGTTTATTTTCAAGATGGAGCTAATGAGGAAAAAGAAAAGGAAGAAAAGCTAACTCTCAGTGTCAGCAACCTGATTTATCTTGAGTTGACATTCCTTTCCCACATTTGTTTAACTATTACAACAAATAAAGCTCAGATACAGATTAAGAACACTTGGGAATTTTAAATCTATTTTCAAAAGAAAAACTCTGCTTGAAGAATACTTTTGAGAGTAACTTATTCTAATTACATGTTTACATTTTAAAGAAGACAACTGTACATCACAGGTTTAGTTATCGATGTTTAAGTTAAACAGTTTTTGGCTAAAGTCTTACCAAAAAATGGTATACTAATATACAGATTCTGAGATGGCAGGAAAGGAATATTTCTGGAAAGGCCTTAGTTACAAGCAATTGTTTATTTTATAGAATTCCTCTGTCAGGACTCCTTTAAAGGACCTGGACATGTAGAGAGAGTAACCGAGTGTCTTTCCTTCCAGAATTCCATATTTAGAAGAACATTTTTAATATTTTCCTAAGCAAAATTCTTTAACTTAGAGTTTGTAAACCAAAATTTAAAATATGATATATTAACACATATTATAATGGAAATATATTTTAATGGAAAAATATATTTTAATGGAAAAAATAAATTTGGTATTATACTATATTTATACTTTTAAAGATTACTATCACACAAAAGTAAAAATCAAGATAAAATGTCTCTGACACATTTTATGATTACTCTCATACCAGATAAAATGTATCTGGTCTTTTGGGTACCCCTCTCACTAAGTTAGCAAGGGTCTCCTCAGGAAACCCCAGAATGCCAACTAGACTATCTTTTTAGAAACCATTTCCTTCTCTCAATATCAAACTATATTTTGTCTGTGTCCTACTGTTAATAAGCAATGGTGATGACTACTAATACTGGCTCTAGAGGTGGGGCCACAGATAGTACAGTCAGTCCATAAATGCATGCACACGTTTGCATGTATATGCACACAGGCACTTTTCTGGAGAGAGGATCTATAGCTCTTACCAAGTTCTAAAAATGTAGTATAAGTGTACTCAAGTACTCAAAGTGTACTCTAAGCAAGGTCAGTAACCTGCCTCTGTATAATCTCAGCCCTGACAATGAAAGACTTCTGCTCATTGAACACTTACAATTCTGCAAATAAATAATTTCAGGTACTGTCTTAGAGAAAAATGTACTATCATCTTTCTCCCTTGTTTAAACACCTCCCTTAAAAGTTACCCAGAATAAACATATATATATATATAGTTGTTGTTGTTTTGAGACAGAGTCTTGCCCTGTCGCCCAGGCTGGAGTGCAATGGCGTGATTTCGGTTCACTGCAACCTCTGCCTCCTGGGTTCAAGTGATTCTCCTGCCTCAGTCTCCGAGTAGCTGGGATTACAGGCGCCCACCGCCACACCCGGCTAATTTTTTGTATCTTTAGTAGAGACAGGGTTTCACCATGTTGGCCAGGCTGGTCTCGAACTCCTGACCTCGTGATCTGTCCGCCTCAGCCTCCCAAAGTGCTGGGATTACAGGTATGAGCCACTGCACCTGGCCCAGGTAAATATATTGAAAAATCTCTATAACAGTGGTTAGAATACAAACATCTAATCAATAGACAGCCTAGTTATATCAGGTTTTCACTAAGTATGTTGTACACTTTGCCACTGATTTTATGTTCTGTCGAAAATCATTGTATACATTTGTTTCACTGAGTTTATATCTTTAGTAAATACTTGTGATATTTTTATTTTTATATTATGCCTAAAAATTTCTGGCTTAATCCTTAAGCTTAATAGAAAAATCTATTTTGGTGTTTAGCATTTCCCAAATAGTGGAAATTAAGCTGCTTTTCCAAGCAAAACTTTCATATTTAAGAACTAGAATACACAGTCAATCAAAATTGAGCATTATTATTTTTTGTTTTTCCAAAAGGTACGTCTTACTAAACATTTGAGGTGAGGATTCTAATACAGCTATATCCATGCAATAAAAAACAGAAATTCTACTGCAATTTAAATACTTGTACAATTACATGGAATTGCACACCAAACATCAAGTATGCTAAGGAAAGATGTCACAAAAGGTTAAAAGGTGAGTTAATAATCATAGGACATACTGTGCTTGTGCATTAGCATGGCATTGACATTACAGTTAATTCAAAATTGGGCGCAAATCCCTAGAGCTCTAGCATGTTGTCACCTGGCCTGTTAATACAGTGGTGACGTGTTAGAGAAAGCAGTATCCTTAACAGCAAACCACCACTTGCCATATCTGCTCCCACAGTACCTTGTTTTCTTAACATGGATAGAGCCAGTTGATTTCCTTGAGGACTGCAGATAGGAAAAAGCTAAAGGCTTGGAGACAGGACTGATGCAAAGTGCATCCAAGAGCGAGTGATATCTTTCAGGAGCGTAGAGCCTGGTAAGCATTTAGAAAGAGTTTTAAGTCAAAAATCGCACTACCAGTAGAAGACAGTAGTTTTTAAGGTCTGTGATTTGAAACATTTCCTTTATGAGAAAGAGGGTGGGGAGAGAGGGGAAGACGGAGGGGAAGCACAAAGCAGCAAAGGAGGATAAAAGAAGCGCCAAGAGTTTATTCTATCACTTTACTCATTAATATAACATTGATTAGATTTTCACCAAAATGGTCAAAGCCATCATCTAGAAAGCATTTGAAGCTCTAAAGACTATAGAAATTATCTAAAACCCCCAAACCACGAAAATAAAACCAATTTATTCTTTTTGGGAAAGGATGCGATTTTATTTTTTTAGGGGACAGTAGTCTTCAGATCACCCTTTAAAGGTCGTGGGAGAAGATAAAATCAATAGAAACTTAAAATACTCATTAATACTTTATTGTTTCAAATATAAAACCTGAAAATTGTAAAAATCCAAGTGCCAATAAGCACACAACATGTAATAATCCACGCAACTGAGAAATACCATACATAAATGGCAGCAATGGAGAGATTAAAAGGTGATTTTTAAGAAAAAAACAGTAACAAATACTGTGAGATTTATCCGCAACCTAGATAAAATATCCACTACACAATTAAGAGCTCACAATAGAGCTATGATTGCTTCAAACAGATATGTTTTCTTTGAGGTGAACTGTAAGACAGTGAAGAGCGCTGAGATTGTATCAGACAGAGGCTGCATATGTAGTTCTACCTGGTTTTTGCAGCAATAACAGCAGACACAGTAGCAGCTGCACTGCTCAGAACTGCAGCACTGTATCTAGCAGGAGAAGAGAAGGTAGAAAAGTTTCGAAAACCTTCGAAAGAATCTTCCACATTTCCTGTGGAGCTGCTTAAACTGACAGGTAGGGAAAGAAAAACAGGAGAGGAACAAAAAGGAAAGTGAGAAAGGGTAGCATAATAAATACAAGAGAGCAACCATTCCATATTAATATGTAGGCATTATAAAAGTGTGAAGTGTCAGAAGTGTAATAGGAGTTCAGGTCATTTAGTTACTGCTGCTATGATTCCTCTCAGAAGATAAAAGCTGATGTATAATCCTCCATAAAGCTGATTTTGACATACAAATACTTTTGAATGTATTTAAGTTCACTGACTGTATTCCTATTTAAAATTACCTTGTATCACACATTTGAAGACTGACTCGCCAACAACTTAGCAGAAAATAAATCTAAACATGAAGTCTGATTTTCTATAAGCATAAAAAGAAGAAAAATTGTTTTTCCCCAAAAAGCCTCTATATAACGAGCTTTACACGTTAGAGACGATATACACTGACAACATGACATTTTAATAAGGCTTATGTTTTCAGGAGAAGCAGGTACAACTGACTGCTTATTGAGAAGCAGCAATATGTATTAACATGAAAAGAGGTAATTGTTTAAAATATTGAGAGTAAAGCTATTTAAGCAGGGAAAGGACCTTTGCAAAAATAAACAGATGTTCCAGTGAATATGATCAAAACATCACCTTTTTTGCTGAGTTCCATATTTCTATTTTCAGTTAGTTCTGTAAGCATTTTTAAATGCAGGCATAGCATTTTATCTTCAGAACTAATAAGTATTTATTACTTAAAATAATAATTCTCCCTTGGCCTTTCAGAAAAGATCAAATGCCTGGACAGGAATGAACATCCTATCATTATGACTGTAATGATTTTCAAATTGGTTATTAAGTAAAATAAAGAGTGTCTAAAATGCATAGTGTGAAACTTGTAGTCTCTCTTCTTCATTTATGGGTGCAAGTTATCAATGAGCATCATCACTACAGTATGACCACTTTTTTCAATGGCCACCTCCAACACAAAGTCATTTTGTGGCAAACTCAACCTCTGGTTAAACTGAGCTTAGATGTCTGAAACTATGAGGGTTGACATAAGTCTCTTTTTCCTGTCAGAAGAATTTGATAAGTCATTCTTCCAAGTTCCATAGGCTATAACTTTACAAAAACCATTAGAAAAAAAATTAATAGTTGCAAGCTATGTTTTCAAAATGATACAGAATTAAGTAATTTTTTTGATCTATCTAAGTCTATTCATTAAATTAAACTGTATGGCTAAGTTTTGACAACTGTTGTGAATGGTTAGAAAAGAAAACGTCAGGGGCTGGAAAGAGAAAAGAAAGGTGCTATCAATGGCAGAGCAGGGTAGGTAGCATGAATGTCAAAGAGAAGAATACAGTTATCATGTGATTCCACTTCTGAGTTTCTGAATTACTCTGCATCTTTGAGACAATGGTTACTATTTGGAGACGTAGTGGTGAATAATAAGAATTAGAAACTTAGTCTATTAAAAAATCACTTAAAAAAATAAATCAGCTAATTTATTCTGCTCCAGGAAGGAAATAGTAATGAACTTCTTTCATCATAGTGTATCACAAATAATAGAAAAGGATTTAGTATCAGCAGAATCTAGTGATATCTCATAAGCAGTTACTTATCTGAGTATCTTAAGAAAATGGCTGGGCACCTGGTAACATATTGTGTATGATCTTTACCTGTCTTTGAGGCAAATGATCTAATTCAGAAAAGGAGACTTATGACAAACCCAGCAAGTTAACTTTCCCAATCACAAAGTGAATAAATAAAAGAGATTTCTTGATTCTATATTAGAAGTTATAAACTAAACAAAAATAAAAATATAAAAGCAGTGAGAAGTGCTGTTTTGAGGCTGAGTGCTAAACTTTCTTGTCTATATGTTAATGATGTCAGTTCTATAATCAACAATCATCTTTTCTTTTTCAAACAGTTTAGTATATTTAAATTCACTACTAGTTTTGAACTTTAGAAACAGGAAGGAAAAGTCTACCTAGAATAAGTAGTTGCTACTTTAGAAAGTGTGGCCACTTGGCTACCAATGGTTAACACCTGAGGAGTTGCAGGTGGGTGAGGTCCACTCTTAGGCAGGTCTTCCAGAGAACTGTCAAACCTAAGTTTTCAGAAGTAAAATATATAAGGCAAAGGAAATAGTAATGAAAAGTACAAAAGATATTTATCATCTATACCATCTTTTAAATGTCTATTAGTTCAATTTTGGGAACACTATTGGTTTTTTTTTTTTTTTTTTACTTCACATCTACAAATGGTTAAAACAAAAACCAACACTTCTGCCACCACAAAATATGGGCTGTTTCCCCCCAAATTCTTTAACATGACTACTTCTATGTAATAAAATATTATGCTTACAGGCGAAAAGAAGGTGGAAATTCCCACTCACTGACTATGTATTTTGAATGCTTTAAAAAAACTTAGGCTCCAAGAAGTTAATTAAGTTGCCCAATACCATACATCTAGTAAGGGTCAGGTGGAATTTGGACTAGGTCTGTCTGTACTATTTCCACTATATAATGCTTTCCAGCACATTGTGAGGCAGCTGCCTAAAAGTGTCCTATAAGAAAGCAACCAAAAAGTTCACGTCAGAATGCTGTGTTTGTAGATCTGAAGTTATATGGATGTTGTTTATCTTGATGTAAACAAACTATTTTATCTGCTCGTACAACAGATGGTGGCATGCAATCGTAGGGCTTTGTTTTGAGTATTCTTTACTTTGATTTTCTGTTATCTGTACTATTTTTTATTTAGAATGCCAGAATTAAATTTTAGAAGAACTATTGCCAGGTAAAGAAAAAATGAAAAACTCAATGTTAAGTTCAATAAAAAGAAAGCACCAAGTATAAAACTTTGCGAAGAAAAATAAAACAGGAAAAATACAAAATTAGCCATTAAAAAAAAAAAAGTCTGTGGATAAAAAAATAGAATGGTCAGTCATTTTACACTGATTTTCAAATGAATTAAAAAATAGAAAAGGAGAGGTCCTATTCCTGTTTTTTATTCCACATTAGTCATACCTTTACCAGAGTGTTGAAAAAATGTAGACAGTTGAAGAAAAATGCCATGATAGAACTAAAACATTATTTAAGAGATAGAGCAGAAAGGTTAAGAGAATAAGAAACATAAGAACTATAACATGGGTCAGCAAACCATGGCATGCTGGCCAAATTCAGGCCCTGCCTCTCTCTGTATGGCCTGAGAATAGTTTTCATATTTTTAAATGGTTAACGGTTAAGAAAATCAAAATAATATGATGACACACAAAAATTATATAAAATTCAAATTTCAGCATCCATAAGTAAGGTTTTATTGGAACTTTACTGGAACATAGCCAGGTTCATTCTTCATATGTCTATGGCTACTTTCATATGATATGAGAACTGACCAATTGTGACAGATCATATGGCCTGAAAAATCCAGTACATTTCCTATCTGGACCTATACAGAAAAAAATTTGCGACCCCTGTCCTAGAAAATAACTTCTCCACACAGCTACCAGAGTGAACTCTGAAAAATACAAATGTGATCATGTCTGTTGCTTAGACCTTCTAGTCCTGCCCTAAGTGATCCTGGGCTACCTGTTCTTCAGCATTATGTCATGAAGCTTGTCCACTCTCTTTGGCTTGCTCCAGTCCACTGGGCCTTCCATTTCTTTTTGAAAAAGGCCCTGCTTCTTTCCCCCTCCTGGCCTCTGCACAGTCTCCCACTCCTCACTGTCTACAGCCCTCGCTCTACCACACCTTCACTGGGATAACTCCTAAGCATCCTTCTGGCCTCAGTTTAAATGTCACCTTCTCCCAGAAGCCTCCCTGATTCCCCAAGCCACCTTAGCTGCCCCTGTCATGTGCTGTCATAGCAGTCTGTACTTTTTACTCATAGAATTTGTTGTTATTATTATACAATGTGTGTCTTTACTTAAATCCAGACAATCTCAGTAGACCAGAAGTTCCCTGACATCAATAGTTACTAATATACATGAAGTGTAACAAAATGCTTACCATAAGGTTAACAAATATTTGTGAATAAAAGGTTGAAATTTATTTTTTCCAAATAATGAATTCACAATATTTGTATATTGAAACATATTTGTACCTTCTAAAGACTGTGTCACAACTCTGACTAAACAGATTTTTGCATAAGTGGACACATGATAACTTCAAAGACATGGATAGTGTTCCAAAAATACCTTTAAAGAAATGTCCTTTATAATATTAAAAAATTACAAATATTTCAGGAAAAAAGAAAATATGGGTATAAATTATTATCAATATCTACATATTACCACAGGACAGATTAAAAAGAAAAAAAGAAAAGGGAGTGAGTTGGAGAAGTTGAGTCTTCCAACATCTCCATGAAATATGCTGACTGGAAAAAGCTGAGTGCTATTTGATAATAAATTTCATATAAATCATGAAACACCTTTGGAGATGATCTCCATGTTTCCAAGCAAATGTACTTGGGAGGTTTCCCATGTATTACACATATTGATTATCTCTTCATTGCTTAGCCAAACTCTTAAAACTTGACTTAAGACAAAAATCTTAAACTACCTTATTTACTATGGAACAAACATCAGTGTCAGTTCTCATTCTGACATTCCCCAATGTTTACTCCTTTTAGGTTGGAAGAAGCTCTGATTAACAGCATATCTGCAGCAGCCAAATTTTTGGCCTTGTCTTGCTTAAGTGAGTTTTCATTTCTCACCACAGAGAGGTATGAAGACTTTCTCTTTCCCAGATAAAGTCTTTCCCTTTTGGCTTGCTTTTCTCAGGATACAAGAACAAAGAGCTATTGATGCATTGTGTCTTTCTGCACAATCTCTGCACTTGTTCAGTATGGACCCTTGTGAACAATCTGTCCAGCAAATCAGGAATGAGTTGTCCATCTACTAATTTACCATCCTTACCATCCTGTAGGACCAGTAAGAAGAATTCTTTTTCTATCCCCTAGTCCTGACAACTGCCCAATAGCAACATTTTTATGCTGTGTACTCTATCTCCTCCCTTAATCTCAGTGGCCTCAATTAATCCATCTCTCCTTCTCTACTGGATGCTTTGAGTCCTCTTTTAAAATGCTGTAGTTTCTCTTAAAAACAACAGACTATCTTTACCTTCTATTTTCCTATTCCCCTTACCAGCCAGACTCTGAAATAACAGTATACTCACTTGACTGTCAGTCTTCAGTCATCTCAACTAGACTCCAATCCCCAACACTCTATGAAACTGCATCTTGCTAAGGTCACTGATGACCTTTTTGTGGCTAAATTCAATGGACAATTTGCATTCCTCATTTTAAAAACTGTGGTAAAAAATACGTAACATGAAACTTACTATCCTAACCATTTTCAAGTGCACAGTCAGTAGTGTGAAGTACGTTCACATTATTGTGGAAGAGATCTCCAGAAGTTTTTCATCTTGCATATTCGAAACTCTATAACCCATTGAACAACTACCCCTACTCTCTCCCCCTAGCCCGTGGTAACCACCACCATTCTACTGTTTCTATGAAGATGACTACTTTATTTTAATTCTTTTTTGGAGACAGAGTCGTACTCTGTCACCCAGGCTGGAGTACAGTGGCGCGATTCCGGCTCACTGCAACCTCCACCTCCCTGGTTCAAACGATTCTCCTGCCTCAGCCTCCCGAGTAGCTGGGATTACAGGCACGTACCACCACGTCTGGTTAATTTTTGTATTTTTAGTAGAGACGGGGTTTCTCCATGTTAGTCAGGCTGGTCTCGAACTCCCAACCTCCAGTGATCTGCCCGCCTTGGCCTTCCAAAGTGCTGGGATTACAGGCGTGAGCCACCGCACCTGGCCCAAAGATGACTATATTAGATACCTCCTATCAGTGGAATCATACAGTATTTGTCGTTTTGCGTGCATTTCTCATTTTACTTAGTGTCTGGCTCAACTGACTACTGCTTCTCTTTTCCTGTCATCTGTGCCTCAACCCTATTCACCTGCCTGCTTTTATTATTCTTTCACTGGCTATTCCATTTCCTGAGAGTTCTCTGTCCTAGGCTTTATTTCTCTGTACTCTTAGTGACATTACTCTCTCCTGTAGCTTCAACACCACCTAATGTCCAGATTTATATCTAGCCCAGCTCTCCCCTATGAGCAGCAGCCCATATTTTGAATTGCCCTTTAGTTATTAATACCTCTAATATCTCTCTCACTATCTCAAATCATCTTTCACCATGTCCCAATGACTCTACTTCCAAATTTATATTTTTAATCCATCAGTGGTGTGACGGGTCCCCTACCAGGTTACTTAAGGGTGTTATATTCAATGCTTGAAACTTGAGGGCCAGGCAGTTAGCTACGGCCATGGTGCCTAGCCAAGAAGCAGGTGTCCCTGAGAACCCAAACATCCTGAGGCATGGCTGGGAACATACCAAGGAAAACAGTCCCATTATATGCACACACGCACATGCGTGGGCGTACACACACACACACACACAGCGTACACACAAACACACACATACACACACACGGCAGAGCCAGAAAATTAGCTTAAAAGCAGCCTAGAGATGGGAGATGCTGTGGATCTCTTGGAGCCATACTGCTGCTGTCCAGTAGTGCCCTGTATGTAAGTCCTCATAAACTCATCTACTCATCAAGCTGGACTTGTCTGAGTCATTCTTTAGTCTCTTGGCAACTTTCAGTTTTCCCAGTTTGTAGGGGTTGGGGGGGGGCATTACAGTCCCAAGTTTTTCTCATTACACCATCCATCTATCCCACTTCTCTGCTACTACCCTTTCTCATCTAGACTATGATAAGCACTAACTTATACTAGTGATTTAAGAACTATCTAACTGCTCTCTTGCTTCCTCTCTTGCCAAATCCTGCCCCATCCAGCCCCTGTGTTTTCTGGCATGGTTTAGTATAGCCCACATGCCTGAAGAAAAAACAACAAAACACATTTTATCAAATCATTATTTTGATTAAAACCTTGCAATGAATTCCTACCGCAATTAGGATAATACCCAAAATGCTTAACATGCTCTACAAATCCCCAAATGACCTGTTATGATCAACCTCTCAAGTACCTACAACCAATTTTCCCTTTATTCACTGAACTCCCCTTTATTCACTGAACTCCAGTCACATTAGACTATCTGTTCAATGTCTTGAACTAAGTTCTTTCATAATTCAGGCACTTGGTCATTAATGATAATTTATAATAATAAAAGCAAATATTTTTTCATCGCTTAATATTTAATCCTTCCCAATAATCTTACAATGCTGGTATTAAAATTATCCTTGGTAATATGCTAAAGTCAGTAGTTTGGTATATGGTGGAGCTACTGTACTAGCACCCATGGTTAGAATAACTTCAGTGGAATGAGGAGAACAGAAACCAGACTGCAGGGGCCTGGCACAGTGGCTCACATCTGTAATCCCAGCACTTTGGGAGGCCAAGGCAGGTGGATCACCTGAGGTCAGGAGTTCGAGACCAGCCTGGTCAACATGGCAAAACCCCATCCCTACTAAAAAAAAATATAAATGAGGTTGATTTTTTGTAAGAGCAAACAAGGACTAACTCAAAGAAATCATTTTTCTAGGAGCTTCCCACTTAAGCAAGGAAAAGGAAACAAAAAAGGGATATTGCTGAAAGAATTGGAACTTACCATTTGTTGCTATATAGTGAATGTTTGTGTCCCCCCACCCCCAAATCATATGTCAAAATCCTAACCCCCTATGTGATAGTATTAGGAGGTGAGGCCTTTGGGAGATGATTAGGTTACACAGGTAGACAGCGCTCATGAATGGGGTCCCTTATAAGAGAGACCTCAGAGAGCTCCCTCTCTCCTACCATGTGAGGACACAGTGAGAAGGCATCATCTATGAACTAAGAAGCAGTCCCTCACCAGACACTGAGTATACAGGTGCCTGGATCTTGACTTCACAGACTCCAGAACTGAGAAATAACCGTTGTTTAAGCCACCCAGTCCATGATATTTTTGTTCTAATAGCTTGAACTAAGACATTTGTATTAGGGGAAGAGTTTGCTCTTTGATGACAATTTCCATTTTCTCACATCTTTCAAACTCTGCCTTAACTTGTACACATTTCTCTGCTGCTGCCACCCCATAACGGATTTTATCATTATTAAGTGTTCAGTACTTAGTATTTTGTAAATTCTTTAGTTATCTAGAGTATTCTTTGATCTCTACATAGAAAATGTTCTATAGGGTCTAAAGCCAGGTAAAGAATGAGCATGTATTATATTTATATAAAATGCAAATATAATATGAAGATTTTAAGGTGTAATGACAACTTAAAAGTCACTTGGGGCAATCCCCTGATAAAAGCCTGACTTCCTCAGTAACTGCAGGGCACTTACCACTAACCTTAGGCCCTCTCACTTTCCATCATCAATTTCTTCACTGGATCATTCTGATCCATGACTTCAGAAATTTATACTAGTTACAAATAGCTTCTTATATGCAACAAAAATCTGTTATTTTGTAGTTTTAACATAATCCTAATATCAGAAAAAGAATTTATAAACAATAAAGGTATTTTTCAGATTTGGGATACAGAGGAGAAAGGCATGTATTATTTAATGAATAGTGTTGAGTCAAGTTAGCTGTTTGAAAATATAAAAGAATATGTCTGAATGTGTACCACTGAACAGCCACCCACAGTGAATCCTTAAAGAGGCCACATTTCTTGAGAAAGCCACCACAGTACCTCACGCTCCAGTGAGAGTGTCCTGTTGGCATTACAGAACAATAGCTAAGTGGGTACACACTAACCAAATATTCTGGATCATATGTCCTGAACGCACCCATTCAATCACTCATTGCGTTCACTCATTCATTCAATAACAAAAAACAATTACTTGAATTCCCACTTTGTGTCAGGCACCTTCACACATCCTATTGTCCACTTTAATTTCCTGCCTTCATGAAGCTTACATTCCAGTATCCATTTTCCTGTAATGGACTCTGAGGATTAATCCCATCATGCTTCCCACTTAACCTTATTTACCTGCCACAACCAGAAGTTCAAATCCCTTGGGTCACCGAGCATCTCCTGGACTCTTATTTCTTTACTGCTTTGTTCATCTCCTAATCTAATCACTTCACCATCTATCACAGCCCTCATAAATCCTTTGCTGTTTTACTATACCTTCTTTGCAGTCTCTTCAAACAGAGGTTGCTTTTTCTTTCATATGCCTTATTTTTATAAACCTGGAGATAGAGCAAGTGTGCTCTTCATTACTGTTTTAACTACTATCAGTCATCTTCGATCCTCCAAAATCCCAAGTCCTTGGAGGCTCACTATACCATTCACTATATGGCCTTCCTACTGTCTTGTCTCTACTTCACCTACTGTTTGTTTTAGCTCCTGACTGCCTTCCTCTTTACCCCATTCCAACAATCTTTCATGATTATTTCAATAATCATGTAAAATCACTGAATAAATAATCTTACTATTAAATTCTTTGACTTCTTCACTTCAATGACATATTCCTCTAAGGCTAGGCCTTACACCTGGAATACATCAGCATGCACTCCAAAATTCATAACCTTTAATTTTTCATCAAGTACAACATGTCTGAAATTTAAATTTTAAGGACCCTTTTTTCTCAGTCTGCTCTCAATTCTATTACTTTTTTTACTGTACCAAATTGACTCTGACCATTCTCATTAACTCTTATCAACTGAACTAGTTCTTCACAAATTCACTGACTTACCAATTTTCCACTCTCCATTCCCCTCCACCTCAATATTTCTACATACCTATCAGCTCTTCCTCTAAAATACAAACCTATCCAATGCTCTCTATCTCCACAGCCACTACAATGCTTGCCTGAACTATGGGGATACTCATAAGAGTCTCCTGCTTTCATTATTTCTCCCTTACAATGAATTTTCCATAGTATTCAGGGTGATCTGTTAAAAATACACATCAGATGTTACTCCTATGACTACAATCCTATATTAGGCCTCTCATTTAATTAGGAAAATAATCTAAACTCCTTAACACAACCTACAAGGCAATCAATAATCTGGCCCCTGACTACTTCATGTACTCTCTTATCATTTTCTCTCTTATTTACTACGTCCCATTCATAATGGCTCTTTTTCAGTTCCTTAAACACACCAATTGACTCCTGTCTCAGGGACTCTGCATTAGTTCTTCCTTCTGCCTGGAGAGGACATCTCCATATCCACATGACTGACTCCTTCAGGGCACTCACATTTCAGCTCAAATTATCTTCTTTTTCTCTAACTAGAGTCTAATGACCTTACTCTTCCCCTCCCCTCATTATATTCATGTTGTACTATATTACTTTATAGAATATATCATAACCTAAAACTATATTTTTCCTTATTTTGCTTTTTCATTGCATGTCTGCTTTACTAGACTAAGTTCATAATAGCACCTTCATTTTCCTAGAAACTAGCACAAATAAGTGCCTGATAAACATTTGTTGGATGTATTTATTATATATAATATATGCTAAACATGAGCAGGGGCCACTGCTAATAAGTGAGGCCTGAGACTAAAGGAGAATGTTTAGGGAAAAAGACCTGCTTGGATTTAGGTCAAAGAACCAGCCCAGATTATCATCTAGTATCAACTATTCATATAACTGCTTTTCACCCAAAGACAGCTTAATTGTCTCAGTTAGTCTTCAGTTGATTTTCTTGGGATTATCTATGTAATTGTCAGAGATTAAAGTCAAGGACTAGCATAATATGCCACCAGGTGGGATTTACTAGTGCAGAACAGAACTATTGCTTATCATTTTAGGAGCTATACGACATGACTCACTCTTACTGGGTTTATTTTCTTTTAAAAATCCTTCTTTAATATTTAGTTTTGCCAACCTTACTGGTTACTGAACATGTATGCTATATCTCCCTGCTTCATGGTACTCACAAATATGGGCAGTAAGTTGTGGACCTCCTCATCCAAGTCACTAATCCTTTAAACAATATTCTTTGGCTAAACTCCTTCAACCTTTTATGCATTTACAAACATGATACTTATCAACCTCATTTCATTATTAAATTCAAAAGAATTTTAAGGGCCTTTCTTTGATGAATTGTTAAAATTAACATCTCTCCCCAATCTATCCAAAATGTGTTAAGTTGGATGTGATGTGTTTCTTGAGAACTTATTCTGGGTCTTGGCAATTCTGCCCTCCTCTTCTCAGTGCTCACTAGCCATGCTTTTCAGAATGCCTGCTTGACTTTCTTCCAGATGATCTCAAGTTCAAATTAATTTATGGTTAAACGTTCACTTTTTTTTTTCTTTTTTGAAAATCAGTACTATACTTTCCTTTTACCACTCTTCTATTTTCTTTCCCCTACAAGATTTGAAACAAACGCAGATAGTACTCAGTGAATCTCATCTGTAAGTTGTCTACATACACTGAACTGTAAGTCATTAAGGAAAAGAGTCTAGCGAGAACCATTTAGAATCACTTTCTATTTGGGGCTTCAAATCCCTCCAGAATGTAAATAAACGTCTGGATTTCGGTTATTTTTATTTGCTATGTCTTTCAACACAGAGCATTTATTAGTTTCACAATCACCCTTGACAACATCACTTCTTTTTTTTACTTATCCCTTGAATAGATGCTATCTGATTATTTTACCTTTCATATATAAAGGATTTTTGGTTTTACTGTTGGTGGGTGTACTTTTTTTAAACATACCTGTGATGCTGCTCCAACATCCCTGATAGGAGCTTTGCTGATTTTAACAAGTATGTGATTCCACTGTTGTAAGCCAAGGTTAAACTTGATTCCATCAAATTTGTTTAAGTGTTGCTTCTCTGTATTAAAGCTTCAAGTTCACTCACTGTCTAACCAATGATATGCAACTACCTGAAGACATTAAAATCTTTCAGAAATTTATTCTCAATTTTTTTCTTCTTATAAAGTACTAGCATTTCAGGATAAAGAATGAAGTATGTGAAGAGGCAAAATAAGTGTGTACCACTAACTTGAAAATTATGCAACAGGTGTCACCTTAGTTTTAACACATTCTTCTGTTCAAAGATACAAATTCAGAATCTTTGGGAGTGGTCAATTAGGTGCATCTGTGAGATGAACACTTATTACCGAGTTGGACACAGAAGTAGCATTCAAACAATACCCTTTAATAGATACAAAAATAGAGAAACACAAAAGAGAATACATGGACACATGAGACTAATTTTAAGATAAATGCAATTTGTAGATAGTTCTTTAATTTGACCAAAAGGAAAATGAAGATGTCTAAATATCCTTACCTGTCATATGCTTTATACTATATTATGTAATATATTGATTCAATTTTCTTTTATAAAATCATATCACTCTAATAAACAAACCTTCACATAATATAAAAGTAGAAAAACTCGGACTTCTTAAACCTTCAATATGACTGAAATACATAAAATAGAGTAACAGCAAAAGATAGAAATTAAGCCTTCCATTATTTTGAAGACTGCCTTTTATCAATGCTTGTAATTAATTTTTACAGTTGTGATTTCTTTTGAAGTAAAAAAAAAAAACTAAAGTGCAGGAGTCTTCTTCAATACTGAGTTTTAGTAAATATATGTTTCTTTAATTTTCTTGTTTAATTCAATAAAATAATTTTATGTGTAATTTACTTCTCTAAAGGTGAAATGGAAAACAACTTATCCAAACAGCATTACAAGAGAAGAATTACTGGTCTGACAAAATTCTGCCTCTAAGGAACTTGGTGAATATTCTGGGATTATGAAAGCCAACTGTGCATATTATGAACACTTTTATAAATAACAGATCTTTGTAAGTGCTAATAGTACAAGTTTAATTTGGTAAACAACAACAACAACAGACACTTCCAGCATTAACAGAGAATTAAACAATTTGTATGTGAAAATACATAGGAACTATGTTTCTTGCCTCAATAATTTTTAAATACTAGTTTCACAAGGAACTGAAGTGTAGTAATTACTTATGTTCAATAGATGGCGACCTTTACATTGTAGTCAGCAAAACAGTATTTGCATAAAACAGTATACTCAACCAGCGAAAATCAAAGATCAATTAGAAATATTCCATTATTTTGCAAGAGACAAAAACTACTTCATCATATACCCATCTTTTTGACCCATGGTCTTTTTTACAGGTTGGCAAACATATTTTGTGGAAATGTATCTTGGTGTTCTATATTTTGGGGTAAATCCAATTGCTAATTCTTACCTCATGAAAATATGTGCAAGTATCAGGCAAGGGAATAATTCCTGCTTTCTTCGCATAGCTCATTAAGAATAGCAGCTTTAGGTAATATACTCAACTAATGTTGTCTTACTTAATAAGGATATGTCACAAGAGACCAGTATGTTTGTGAAACACAGCAATAATGAAGACATGGGATAGGTCAGTAAACTGTTTCTTCATTAATCTATTTTGTGTGGGTCAATGAATATTAATAAACAAAGTTTTCTTTAAAAACTTACAAAACAGTATGTTCAGAAATATGTAATTTATGTTTCCTAAATTTTCAATGAATGTACAAAGGCAATAGGTTTCTCCTTAAAAGGTAACTTTAACTCTATTCTTCCAGTTCTAAAATTTCATTCTGATAGTCTTCAGCCAGAAATCACGTGGACATTATTTGAGGTTAGAAGATAGTCTATAAGAAGATGGTTTCCCCGCCTCAACATAACTGTTTCAGTTTATGTATTGTAACTGGTAACCTGAGTTTGAATTGTTTTTCTACTAAAGGGAGAAGCAGTCACTCCTCTCCTAATGAACATCTTAATTCTTTGACAACTGGGAAGCCGTATCATACCTTATAATTCTTAACCATTGATATGGTTTGGCTCTGTGTCCCCACGCAAATCACATGTCAAATTATAACCCCCACGTGTTGAGGGAGGGACCTGGCAGGAGGTGACTGGATCATTGGGGTGGTTTTCCCATGCTATTCTCATGACAGTGAGTTTGTTCTCACGAGATCCAGTTGTTTAAAAGTGTGTGGCACCTCCCCCTTCTCTCTCTCTCCTGCTCACCATTGTGAAGATGTACAGCTTCCCCTTCACCTTCCACCACGATTGTAAGTTTCCTGAGGCCTCCCACCCATGATTCCTGCTAAGCCTGTGGAACTATGAATCAATTAAACTCTTTTCCTCATAAATTACCCAGTCTCAGGTAGTTCTTTATAGCAGTATGAGAACAGACTAATACAACCATAATAAATATGTGAAAAATCAGAACCCATCATTCTTTAAGCAAGGAAGATAAAGGAAAGACTGATAAAAATATGTTTTGATCATTATTTTAGATATCCTTTTGCTAAACTAAAATGCCGCTTTATTTATATATAGCATTAAAAATTTGAAACTACATAGGTTGATATTAATATTATAATACAGTAGAAAATGAGAATATGGTGAGATCAAGAAAAACATTTTTTAACTTAAATTGCACTTTGACAATATGATTTTTCAGCATAAACGTGTGTGTGTGTGTGTGTGCGCGCGCACGTGTGTAACATAATTATCTCTAAATAAAATTTTCTATGGTCTCCTATAATTCTCTATTCTGGTAGGCCATATATTAATAACTTTCTATTATTAATATGTTACTGATAAGATGGTTGTTGTCTCTTTTAAATCAATGTTGTAGATTAGATTCTTAAATTTAAACATTTCCTTATTAATGATAAAATTTTCTCAATTAGTATTTCTATTCAGAGCACGAACTAAGCATTTCATGTACCTATTTTTAAAATTGTTATTCTCTCCTCACAGGAATCACCACGCTCTTCATGTTGAAACACACCAAAAACACAAAGGAAGACATTAAAAAACAAATGTTCATTTAATGAAAAAAAGTCTTTCACAACTAATTAACAAACAGAAAACATCAAGATAAAAATGTCAACTTTTGGCAATTAGATTACTCCAACAAAGTACAACTCCCCTTTCAAGTGACTTAGGTATGGTTTCACTTTACTTTCAATATAGGTATCAATGTTTTGATATTTTAATGTCTTGATATTTTTATTGAACTTATATTCCATTAGAGATAGTGTGTGCCATGCTGTAAACAATTTCCCTAAAATTCAACAATTAGAGAACTGGAGAAATATGCAATTATATGTAATTAGTAACTTTTAGTACCAAACATGGTGGGGCATACTAAAATTCTTATATTCAAAGAGCATATACTCTAGTTGAGGAAAGAGAACATGGAGACAGATACCGGTCATCCAAAGGAAAAAAGGAAGCACCAAAAGAGAGGTGACAACAATGCTTCCAATTGGGCTCAAGTCAATTATTCTACTTAAGAATAACTTTTTCTTAGGCCGCCGCGGTGGCTCAAGCCTGTAATCCCAGCACTTTGGGAGGCCGAGATGGGCGGATCACAAGGTCAGGAGATCGAGACCATCCTGGCTAACATGGTGAAACTCCGTCTCTACTAAAAAATACAAAAAACTAACCGGGCGAGGTGGCAGGCACCTGTAGTCCCAGCTACTTGGGAGGCTGAGGCGAGAGAATGGCGTGAACCCGGGAGGCAGCGGAGCTTGCAGTGAGCTGAGATTCGGCCACTGCACTCCAGCCCAGGTGACACAGCGAGACTCCATCTCAAAAAAAAAAAAAAAAGAATAACTTTTTCTTAAATGATAATCTGTCAAAATGAGGATTAGTATACAAAGACAGTTGGTGTATGTTATGGACCGAACTGTATCCCACTATTCATACATTGGAGCCCTAACCCGCAATGCGACTATTTGGAGATCGGTCCTTTTAAGAGGTAATTAAGGTCAAATGAGGTCATACGAGTGGGACCATGTCCTCATGAGAAAAAGAGACCCCAGAGCTTTCACTCTTTCTCTGTGCCCCCACAGAGGAAAAGCCACGTGAGGAGACACAGTGAGACAGTGGCCATCTACAACCATGAGGAGAAGCCTCAACAGACACCAACCTTGCTGGCACCTTGACCTAGAACTTAAGAGTCTCCAGAACTATGAGATAGTAAGTTTCTACTGTCCCAACTAACCAGTCTGTGTATCTTGTTGTGGCAGCCTAAGCTGACTGACAATAGTGTATTTCTAATTGAAGAAACAGTTCACCAGAGATGAATTTTATAATCTTAATAACCATCTTCAAGATGAGTCATTTCATTGAATAGCTGCCTTTACTTATGCAGCTGCAGTTGCATCCAGGAAGAAATACCATGACTATTAGAATCCCTTTTCCTTCCAATTTATACTATTACACTAAGATTCTTATTTTTAAAGAGTTCAAACTTTAGTTGGAAACTTAAGACATGTAGACAAATATCCGTAAGACAAATTAGAAAAGTAAGTGTCAAATGAGAGGTAAAAATTATATAGCATGTAAGTTCAGAGGTGAGAAGATTATTTCTACTGTGGGGTGGGGCAGTGGAGAGGGCACTCTATAGGTGAGAATGCAAGATTGTGGGAAGGAATAAGAAAATCTAGGCCAGACGTGATGGCTCACACCTACAATCCCAGGACTTTGGGAGGCTAAGGCAGGCAGATTGCCAAGAGTTCAAGATCAGCCTGGGCAACATGGTGAAATTCTGCCTCTACAAAAAATTAGCCAGGTGTGGTGGTGTGTGCCTGCAGTTCCAGCTACTTGGGAGGCTGAGGTGGTAGGATCACTTGAGCATGGGAGGTTGAGGTGCAGTAAGCCATGACAGCGCCACTGCACTCTAGCCTGGGTGACAAAGCGAGCTCTGTCTCAAAAAAAAAAAAAAAAGAAAAAGAAAAAGAAAAAAACAACCAAAACAACAACAACAACAACAAAAACTAATTTGGAAAAGTGAATATTTACACTCAATCCAGTCATTCTCAGTAGCACACAACTGGCATATTGGGCTGGATGATTCTTCCGTCTGTGGGATTCTTCAGTGCATTACAAGATATTTAGTATCCTTAGCCACCAATAGCATCCTCCTTCCTTTTAACATCTGTACATTACCCTACACATTTCCAAAGGCAACAGAATCTCCCCAGAAGAGAACTAGAAGTAAACTTTTAAGGATGTGAAGAAAACAGCAGATGTGTTCACACAAAATTTATTAAGTGAAATTAAATGGCTAATACATAAGATTCCAAATGCTATATATGGAAGACTAGAACACGTAAAATCATAATATTCTAAGTTCTGCTTTCCTGTTTTAAGTGTTCATTATATTTAATTGGTGAATCCTAATTTCCCATTTTGAAGCTTCTCATTTCATTGCTTCATTCACATATCTCTGATTATATTTGATTTCTAAATACATTTGCTTGCTCATTACTCTTAGGCTGCCTGTGATGAAGTCAACAAATAAACATCCTTAACTTGAGGCAAAAAAATAAAGTAAATGCATGTTCCTTTTGACTTCCACATGACTTTCAATCTTCCCTTAACTGATCTTTTCTTTGAAGACTTCTAAATGCTGTGTTTGTGATCTGGGTTGAAGACTTAAGGAGAAAGATGAGAAGTGGCCAAGACGAAGAAAGTGACGAGAAGATGAATAAAAGAGAACCTGTGCAACTGAGGTCTAAATTGGGGTCTACAAAAATATGATTCTTTTCCAGAAAGCAGAGCTTAGCATGCAGGATGCTTATTAAGAAATGTCTCTAGGGTCAACAACTGTGAAGGGGAAAGGACAGAAAAGGAAGCAGGAGTGGGCAGGAGAGGTGGAGTTGCCAAACAAAACTTAGGACAGCCTCAGCTGACTCCACAGCAGCTCTGGAGCTAGAACGGTCCCTTCAAGTTGGTCTTAATTAGGATGAAATAACCAGGTTTTTTACTTCCCTCTCTTCCCACTTATCGATCAGTTCACTGCATGTGGGCAGACCCACGAAGCCTAGGGTCTTGAAGAGGGACTGTCTGCAGCTGAGATGATTTGTGAAGGGGCTGGCACATGAAGGCTGCTTGCCTGCCACACTCCCATCAGCAGAGGTATCAAGTCCTCCAATGAAGTGGTATCTGAGTGGGCAGCACAGTGTCTACCACAGATTCTAACTCCAGAGAAGTGGAAACTTGGGGGCAGAAAGTAATCAGTGAGTTACAAATCTCAGTCTAAAACTCAGAATTTACCACTTGCTGCTTCTTACTACTTCTAACCAAGAAAAAAATTACTATAATTCCTACTTTGGAAAGAATGTGCAAGGAAATATTTACTTGCTTTGAGGAATTTTCTGGAATGGGATAAACAAAAGGAAAGTGTCCAGACAATTCTAGCCAAGATTTTACAGACCAGCTAAATCCTCAAATTCATCACTATTATGAAGAGCATCATATGTCAAATTTAATACATCAAAGTGTTTTCGTATTTTCTGTATGGTTTTATGTATGCTCTGCAGGATATGATGCTTGTGTTCCCTACATACATGTTATCAGCATATATTTATGCCTCTCTTTTCTAGGTCTTCATTGGGTCTCAACAGGAAACATTAAATTGTTAATAATCAGGGCTGGCACCAACTAGGTGAGTGCACTGCAATTAGCCGCCTGACTAACCTCCCTGCTTCTTCATTTTCTAATTTTATTTGCAAGCAGTTAGATATGATATCATAATTTCCCATTTAAAACCTTATGGATAGGAATGGGAACATAAGTGTTTTGTCTATGTACAGGAGTTCTAGCACACTTCCCTGCCTAGCCTGGACTCCAGTCACACTGACCTTTCTGTTCTGTGTTCTTGCATACTCCTTTCCACACTTGTCTCCCCACCTTCAAGTCATCACACGGCTGACTCCTTTTCTCTCCCAGCTGCTGGCATTAAGGTTGTCTCTTCAGAGGTCCACATAATCTAAAGTAATCCTTCCCTGACTAAGCCATACTTATTTTATATTAAGTTATTATCTTGGTAACACAATTACCTTAGCTCATCTTGTTTATACATTTATCTGTTATTCCTTACTGTATCCCTAGTACATTGATTAGTGCCTGGCATTTACATATACAGCAATTATGCATTTGAAAGAATGAATGCTGGCAATGAATAAATATTTATGATTTATATGATTTTTAAATACACATCAGAAACACAATAATTACAAAATTACATACCTGGAGGGAAAATCAATTCATTCTATATTTTTGAATAATTTTGAAAAAAAGGAGGAACTGCTACTCTGCGTCCTAACACCACAATTTGTATTAAATAAACTCTAAGATGTCTATATATCTGAGCCTTCCTAAAGGGCACAATGATGCATGAAAGAATGCTTTTGTTTCCACCAATACTATAATTTTTGAGGTAACAAAAATACATTAGACCATGTGTGAGACACTCAGTCTTCTGAATAAAACACTGTAAGAAAAAAATGTTGAGGCCGGGCATGGTGGCTCACGTCTGTAATCCCAGCACTCTGTGAGGCCGAGGCAGGCGGATAACTGGAGGTCAGAAGTTTGAGACCAGCCTGGCCAACATGACGAAACCCTGTCTCTACTAAAAAATATATGAAAATTAGCTGGGCATGGAGGTGCATGCCTGTAATCCCAGCTACTCAGGAGGCTGAGGCAGAAGAATCACTCAAACCTGGGAAGTGGAGGCTGCAGTGAGCCAATATCACGCCACTGCACTCCAGCCTGGGTGACAGAGCACAACTCCGTCTCAAATTCAAAAAAAAAAAAGGAAGAAAGAAAGAAAGAAAGAAAAAAATGTTGAAAACATTCTTAAGAGCAACTTCCCAATTTCACTTGAAAAACAGGCCTAACATGAAGAGTCTGTATAAGAGAGACAAACAAAAACAAGTCATAAATTAGGTCACCAGATTTATAATAATATTTTTGCAAGAAGCTTTTATAATTTTTGGCTAGTGTTTAAGCTAGGAATATAAGATGTCCCAGGAGATTCACTGAGCTCAGGAATTCATCTTCTGACAGGGTCAAATGGAATGTCCTTTATGATCCTGGCTGAATATTTATCCTCATACTCAAGTATGGATCATTCCATTTATCTAAGTCTATGCTTTCAATGAAACACTAAATACTTCATTTTTAATTAAGCAAGGTATTAAATTTTTATTTTAACTACATCTGTTTTAAGTTGTAACTCTATACAGGTTCTCTTGTCTGTATTAGGGAAAATTTTTCCCATTTACCTAAAATTCTTTTGAGTTGTTCTTTCTGTCCACTCTGTAGTTATTCTAGAAATTGGATTCTTGGTGGAAAATACCATGTTTACTCAACCACACCATTTATTTTTACGACGTTTTAATTCTATAGTTTCTCAAACATCATCTTTTGGGATCCTGGAAGAATTACTGGGTATAGGAAAGCCTGGTCTAAGAAAGTAGATTTTCTTACAGAGGCCAGAGACACAGTTATAACTGGGATTGACGTCAGCATCATAAAAACACAAGCAGGCAGGACATCTGTCTTAGTATCTGAAGAAGAACTGATACGACAAAAGAAAGATATATCATGAGGTATACTAGAAATGAGCATAGATAAATCCTAGAATTATTTTTAAAATGCATTTGGCAGGCCAAATTTTATCAATCACTATCTAAAATTAATGTTAGCTTCTCCAAGTTATCAGGCAGTTGTACTAGACTATTATGTCATTAAAGTGAAAGAATACCTGGAAAAATAAAAATAGACCCTTGAATGCAGGCAAGGTCCTTCAGCAGTAGTTTCACACAAATAATAATTCTATGTTGCACAACAGTCAACTGATTTTATGTTACTCACATAGGATACTACATATTGTAATAATTCAGGGGGAAAAATCAAACATGATCCTTTACCATGTTTTATTTATTTATTTATTTATTTATTTATTTATTCATTTATTTTGAGATGGAGTTTCGCTCTTGTTGCCCATACTGGAATGCAATGGTGCGATCTCGGCTCACCGCAACCTCCGCTAGTGAACCTCCCAGGTTCAAGCGATTTTCCTGCCTCAGGCTCCCGAGTACCTGGGATTACAGGCATGCGCCACTGCGCCCGGCTAATCTTGTATTTTTAGCAGAGATGGGGTTTCTCTATGTTGGTCAGTCTGGTCTTGAACTCCCGACCTCAGGTGATTTGCCCGCCTCAGCCTCCCAAAATGCTGGGATTACAGGTGTGAGCCCCTGCACCTGGCCTGCCATGTTTTATACTCCTATTTTAGTAACCTCACAAAGTTAAAAGTGTTTTCCAAATGAAATGTTAGAGAACTGTTTATTTTACCCAGTTATACTGTAACAAGTCCTGATGGCACTGTGTCTAGCCTCAAGGAAACAGAACGAGTACAAAGCTAAGTTAAAGGCAACTTTATTACAATACTTTTCCAAACTTCAAAATGCATTTATTACTAAATTTAGCTCTAATATATAATACACTATATTACAAGGCAGAAAGCGTTTCTGGTCATATATTTAGCTTCCATGTATTGCCCAAAACACAGCTTCCTAGGAATAGCAGCAGTGCACAGTAGTTAATATCACTAAGTAAAATATTTCTCTGATGTCTCATAATCATTCATATTATAATTTATGTTCTTCTGATTCAAAAAAGCAAAGCTATCTTTTCTATATCTTATTAGTTAATACCTAGAAATTGTCTATACTCTAAAAACATCCACTAGCTTAGAGATATTTCCTTTGATAGGAAATAGGATTTGAAAATCCAACCAAACCAAAGAATACTGTATTTCTCCATTGCACATGGGGTAAAATTCTCTTCTTTCCTTTTCCAGGAGCCAAATCTGGACCTCCTCCTCTTCATAGAGCCATCCTGAATAGTACCTACTTTAAAAGATACCTAAATCTACACTGCATGCACTCTTCTTTAATAAAGTCTTCTCTGTTTATTCTTGCCTCCTTATATTTACTTATTTAGAATAATTTACAATCAACCTTGAATGTTACATAATAATAAACTTAAAAAGTAATCTTGGGAAATGTTAATAACATAAAGGAAGTATTTTCCAAATTAGACAAGGACATTATTTGCTCATTATCCTCTGCTTCAACCAACCAACCAAATTCAACTTATGAAAATAATTCATTTTCCAAGGTTACTACCCTAATAACAACAAAAACAGATACAAATCCACTGAACAGATCTAGTCCCTTAATTTTCTTTCTTTCTTTCTTTTTTTTTGTTTTACATTTGTGAGCTACCAGCTAGCATAAAACATGTTCATCTCCCTTTTCTCACAACTATAGGAAATTGTTAGAAAAGTATAGAAAAAGTTCTAATTTTTCGTAAGGCAAATTTAATACAGATTTTGCTATGAAGTTGAAAAAAGGTAAATGAAAAGGTATGTGCTGGCTGCTTGGGGGACAAGGCTCATAAATCACTGTACGTTAAGAGCACGTGCTGAAACTTCATGGTGCCAGTCACGTAATTTTGTGTATTTGGGACTAAAGACGTGAAGGGGTATCTTTTCCCTGTGGAAAAAAAAAAAAAAAAAAAAAAAGAGTGATAGAAGAGTCATAAGAAATAGAAGGAAAAAGGTTCTAGACTAATTCCATCATGCAGAAAACATGCCTTATAAAAGCTTAATTTCACATTGCTGCTTTATTAAGTGGCAAAGATTTTAAGGGTAGAGCATTTTTAGAAATACAGAAATTAATCCATAGATCCCTCTTGGAAACATATATTTTTATGCTCAAAATAAAGTGACTGCAAGACAACACACAAGCACATTCACAGACATATGTATTGTTAGCAAAGCACCCCAAAATACACCCTTCTGCCCACTTCTTATTTCAATACTAAGGAAAACACGCCTTAAAACCCAGACAATATCCACTACTTTAAAAATCTGCAAGTTGTACATTTAGGTCACACAAAAGGCACCAAAGTTAAATGCTTAGCTTCTAGCTGCAAAGACGAAATGCCATACCATTACACTTGACAATCTGAAAAACCAAATTGAGACCATTCATGAAAGGAAAACATTCAATTGACAAAAAGATAGAGAACTTACTTTGCCTTCTTTGTATTATCAGCTTCAGATTCTTTCACTGAAATATAATAAGCAATATCCAAATATTAGTTTGTTTTGTTTAACTTCAAAATCACTTAAGCAATTACCTGCACCAATCAAAATCAAATGTTCAACTTCCACTGAGCCACTAAAACAAATTCCACAGTAGCCCATTGTTGGCTATAAACTATAGTTAGTACAACTACTATTACGTCTATACTTTTCAGGGGCTGGTGATTGATTGATTGATTGATTGACTGATTGATTGATTTATGAGACAGAGCCCCTCCGTAGCTACCAAGTAGCTGGGATTACAGGTGTCTGACACGATGCCTGGCTAATTTTTGTATTTTTAGTAGAGGCAGGGTTTCATCATGTCGGCTAGTCTGGTCTCAAACTCATGACCTCATGATCCTCCTGCCTCGGCCTCCCAAAGTGCTGAGATTACAGGAATGAGCCACTGCGCCCGGCCTGGGGTCTTATTTATATTACCCATGTTATGCACAGCATAATTTAAAAGCAAACTGTCTCGGAGTTGTTTTCTGACAACTACCAATCAGTCTCAATGCTACTCTCTGTGGCAAAAAAACACTCATCCATTAGGACACCTAGAAGTTCACTTACAATGTTCAGTCCCAGTGATCTGGGCAAGGATTCGGAAAGAGCGAGACTGAGTTGTTCCAGTCCTTGGACGCCAGTCTTCAGTATCCTCAATCAGTCTCTTCTTGCTGGCATCACTGTGAGTGGGTATATGATAAAACTCTGTATTGCGCTCCACAATGTGTTTTCTTGGTGGGCTAGGGTTAAGGAGAAAAAAAAAAATTTTAATCATAAAATTATATTAAAAGAATAAACTATCTTCTACTAAATTATTTATAATTTATATGATTAATCTTCAATGTTCCTTTTACATAAACAGTTTGCTTTGCAAGTATATTCAGTCTCAATTTTTTCAAAAGATCTATCTAAAATAGACTGGGCGTGGTGGCTCACGCCTATAATCCCAGCACTTTGGGAGGCCAAGGTGGGCGGATCATGAGGTCAGGAGATCGAGACCATCCTGGCTTAACACAGTGAAACCCCATCTCTGCAAAAAGTACAAAAAATTAGTTGGGCATGGTGGCATGTGCCTGTAGTCCCAGCTACTGGGGAGGTTGGGGCAGGAGAATCGCTTGAACCTGGGAGGTGGAGGGTGCAGTGAGCCAAGATAGTGCCCCTGCACTCCACCCTGGGCAACAGAGCGAGACTCTGTCTCACAAAAAAAGCAAAAGAAAACAAACAAAAAAAAAACTTTTAAATTATAAGTAAAAAACTGCACTTACAATGTTAATATAAAATAATGCTATTAGAATGTATTCAACAGAAAGATTACCGTTTAGGTGGGATTTTCCTTTTAATTGACAGAGGAAGGCAGCAGAAGAAAGATTTCCAACATGAAGAAAAAGGAAAGGAAAATGATAAGAAAAAAAGAAAACAACCAGAAAATGAAAGTCCATAGTAGTCAAAATCAAACTTTCTGAAATTATTTGTATTGTTCATTGTATGCCATATGAAACATAGATGTGGACTATATTCACAACGACCATTAATATCAATATGCTGCTAGAATATACTGGCTTTCATGAAATTAAATGATCAAATCTTCACTAGGCCCAGGAACCAAATATGGTTTAGTAGAGGCTAAACTAGCAATTCCAAATACAATTTTGAAAAGAGTCCAAACTATTCCTTTCTACAGTTTTCTCATTCATATGTACAGGTATTCCTTATCCTAAAGACAGCTGTGTGGGATGAGCATAGTGAAGAAGAAGTACGGCATATGAGCAACTACTGAAATAGGTATTAAAAGATCAGAATTTAAAGCTTGGCTCTAAAACTCTTTAGAAAGTCAGTCTCTTGAATATCACATACAAGGTAGTGTTGTTCTGAGGATGTGTAAACTACAGAGTTCGAGAACTTTGAGTTTGCTATGAATATTCATTTTTATTTTAAAAGGGCATAAATACAAAGGAATTTGCAATGTGTATTTTAACACTGTATGTTATACTGAGCATAATGAATAGTCTCCACTTCTCCCCTCCTCAAAATAGGGCAAATGCAAAGTTTTGGAGGCTATGAGTTTAATTTCAAAAGAGAAAAAGGAACATGTTCTGGACTAGCAGACTACTGGCACAAGATCTCAGTACAGAAAGTGTTATAAATGTGGTCAGATGTGAGTGGCAACACCTGCTAGGTTCAACTCACTGTGAGAAAACCATAGTGCTATCCGCAGGCCACATGACTGTTATCATTTTAATAGCTACATAACCAAAACTGTCTCAGCACACTGGAAAAGCTTTTCTCCAGTGAAGAACAGGATAGAATTACAGTTAGTAATACTGGCTTTAAAGTCAGATTCAGTGTGTGCTTTATGCAAGTCATTTCTCTAAGCTCAATTTCCTCATTTGAAAAATAAGACTTGCATCTTAAAGGGTTATTTAAGAACAAATAAGATAGATAACGTATGTAAGGTGCCTTTTGCAGTACATAACATGAGGTAATGATCATCATAATGTATTTTTTAATGATTACTAGAAAATCAACTGTAATACATGTTTAAGACTGAATAATCTGCATATACAAAATAACAAATCAGTAATATTTATGCAAAAAATCATAAAAAATACTATAACTTGTGGTAATATGGTAATATCATATGATTCCACAAATAAAATATCTAAAAGACCTTCCACTAATATTGAACAAAACCTAGTTCTTTTAAAAATGAACAAAATGTTTTAAAATTAGGAAATAAGCATAGATTTCTTCATAAACACACTGCCTTTGGCAGACATAAAACAGATAACTCTTTATCTAATGCAAGTACTTGAAAAATTTTATATTCAGCTATTAAACTTATTATAGTTTTAAATTTCTCCACAAGTATTGAGTGTAGTTTGCTCTTAAATGATGTTAATTTCAAGTGTAAGACTATTTTATCCTCTATAAAAGGTTTGATCTCTAAAAACAAAACAATGGTGTCAAGCTAAGATATCACGAATAATAGAACGACACTACCTAAGTAGCATTTTTAGCTATGACACACTTGTAAAAAGTACACTACCCCTTAAATTCTTTGTGTTGTTTACCACACCTTAAGGTCTTATGTCAAATGATATGAAGTTTCTAAACATTTAGTGCTTTCTGGTTCTGAAACTCCAGAGTGTGATAACTATGATGAAAGAAAATTTTCAATAATTTTATTTTAAAAAATACATTTGGTATAGAATGTAAACTTTACTCTCAGGGGCAAGTAAGTTATTTCAAAATACAAACATTAAAATAATAATAATAATAATAAACTAAAGGAAAGCCCAAACTACAGTTCTAACTCCAGTATACACTGTCCATAATACTCATCTATCTCAATGAAGGTTAACTTACTAAGTTTTTTGTTACAGAAGTGTGGGTGTTCTAAACATACCACTGATGCATACAAAATTCTCCAGCATAAAAAAAAATGCTTCTTATTCCTTAACATTTTTGAAAATTCTTATGAGAAAATCCTAACAAAATTTGCTGGTAGTATTAAATTGAAAGCAAGAAGGAAAGTTACAGAGACAATTACAAACTGAATCATTGGTTAAGTACTTACACAGTGCCAGGGTTACTGAGGGAAGAAGAATATACACAAAAAAGATGTGATAGAGAAGAAAAGACATTGATGTTCCCCGGAAGATGACCAACAGACAAAGAGGGGAAAAAAGAAGAAAAAGAAAAGAAAATGAAATTCATAACACAATGATTTTCAGTGAAGATGTTACACAAACATCGTGCTTCAAAATAATCATGGAAACATAGACAAAAAATGAACAAATGTTAGTAAAAATTCTACTACACTGTTATAATCAAGACAACACTTTTGTCCCCCCATCCCACAAAACACTGAAAACTATTTTATGTATTAATGCTAATTCAAGTATCAAGTGACTGAAAGATTCACTATTTTTTTTAATGCACAAGGTTTTATAAAAATCATTTAAACATGAATCCAAATTCTTATGTTCTTAACAAAGGACAGAAAACAATCAGATGTAAAATACAGAAACAGATCATTTTAGAATCACTTTTAAAATCAGAAAAGAATAAGAGAAAAATCTTTCAGTCTCACATAATAGAAGTATATATTAATAGCGAGTGTAATTTCTCACATGAATTATCTTGAATCATATGTTACAGAATAATAATATGTCATTTGAATTTTTTCTTGTTTCTTAGTCGTGACTATAATGAAAAATGTAGGAAGCACAATGGATCACAAATAATGAGCTATCACTCAATTTTCTTACTCTCTCCTGTCCCTCATTAATACCACTCTCATTCACAAGCAAGTTCCAGTAACTTTAGAAGTGATTTGTGGGAATTCCGTAGTTCTGTATTATCAGTGACACAATTATTGCCCAGAAGGCATGTCTGATAAGACATGATAAAGGAACTAAGTTAGTAACACCTGAAGCAGGAGAACCTCAAAACATAATTCATTCACATAGCCTATTTTTTCAGTGCAGAATCATTAACAACACATTCATATTACAGTAGGGATAGAAAAGGCTAAAGTATAAACTGTATAGTTTGCCAAATAACACACTGTAGCATTCTTCAATTCTGCAATGATGTTTAGTCAGAGTAAGTGACAATTCATTACAAACATAGTAAGAAAAACTGCCTACCAGTTTTAATGCTAAGGCTGGTCAGTGTTGCTATATTTCCACATATCAAAATCAGTTTCATAAACTCAAGAGAGGGCTGAATTACACTGAGTGAGGGTGAGATGCAGGATAAAGTTGATCTCAATAGTTTGCTTGTATTTACTCTTCTGTAGCCACAATGCACAGTATTCTCTCCTCTGCCTTGTTATTTTAAGTAGCAGGGAAATAGGTTTGCAAAATAATCTCATCCTGAACAGAGTTGAGTTTTAGATGTATATTTAAACATTTTAAAGTTTAGGAAAAATGTTTTACATTAATGTGAAATTAAGTGGGGGTAAATGTTCAATGGTGTGGTGGGGGGGCAGCAAGTGGAGGATTGACTGATTTCAACCTAAAGGTGACAATTTGAGTATGCCAAACAAATATTTTTACATATTTTAGAAAAAGTGCCCAAATGGAACAGTCCAAAATACAGAGCAGTGGCAAATGTGCTAACATGATAGCTAGGTGATCTGGTTTCTCATTCTGGCTGTGCTGCCCACTTTCCCCCATGCCCTGGGCAAACTGCAATCTACAGAAGCCTCATTTTCCTCAACAGTGAAATCAATGACAATTTCTCTGTGTTTCAGACTTCCTCTAAGGGTTTCTGTTTAGCATATTTGAAGACACTTTGAAAATTACACAAATGCAGGTTTACTGTTGGAAAAGATTCCCCAACTGCTCAAAAAAAAGGGGGGGGGGGGAGTATCTAACCCAATTGTAGTATATGCACATCAACTGATTCATATAGCTTCAATTCAATTCTATAATCATTAAGAATAAATACTAATTCAAAGTTACAGAAATAAGCCCAGTCACAAGCAGGTGACATAGGGAAACGCACATCAAAATTTGGCTTCAAAAGACCTAGGCTCAAATCTTAGCTCTATTACTTATAAGATGTGTGACTTGAGAAAGGTATGTAATCTCTTGGCATCAGAGTTTAAAGAACCAAATCACGTAATGCATTTAGAAACACCTAGGACAATGCATAGTAATACCTAACGGATTAATGAATCTTAATCTTGAATTTAAAAAACTTCTATCTAACCTAAATGCTTGTTTTTCCAAATCCCATTCTCCCCCTTTACAAGTCAAACATTTTTACACTGGAATCTAGTAACTAGCCTAAGTCTCCATCCAGAAGAATTTAACTTTAAATGGACAAAAAAAAGAACAGGGTTTGGGGATGTTTACACTGGTATGCAATATTCCTATATATATAAAATGTAAAACTGTTCAATTAGTAAGACCATAGCCACACTGGAATGAAGTTGCTCTGATAATTCAGTAGTTGATTCTCTTGGATGTGTCCTAAGAGAGATACTTCGTACGTCCAATTCTACTTTATAGGATGATGCTAAAAAAAAATTTAGTACACGTTCAGAATAACTATAAGTTAACTAATAAAAATTATTTTTGGTTCTTATCTAATGTGATTTTTACCTATTTTTAAAGCTAGTAATCATCAGCCAGTGTAGTGTCAATACCAATGGAACACAAAAGTGAGGTTTGAAAGTTATACCATAGTGATTCCCAACATCTACACCAATAGTGACATTTAATCAGTTGGTATTTATCTCTCTTAACAAATTTCAAAGGTGTGTGGACTTTCTACTATCCACTGACACACAACTGTACATATAGAGGTCTGAACCTGTCAGCAACATTGAATTAAAACTCTCTAGAAAAATCATAAAAGTTCTTAAGAGACCTTACCATTGGCTTTTGACACTGATTTGGACATCAACTCAGTTTTACATGTTGTTCACTAGTTGTATAAATGTTTATGCTTTCTCTTCTGTCTTTGTGTTCTACCAGTCTCGACTAATATAAATTACATTCTCCCAAGCACTGTTTCTTTTAAGCCAATACATAGCAAAACCCACACACATTTTATGACTTACGTTAAACACTACTATTTATTACTATAAAGCAATTCACCACAACATAGCAATACAAACCAAGCTTACTGAAAATACTAAATGTGGCTATTCTAAATTATGGCTCTTTTGCAAAATTTAACTTAATTTTGCAAAAATCAGGCATTCATGCTGTTTACTCATATATAAATCACCATATTTCCTCTCCAGTAATGTGGATACTAACTTTGTCACTTGTGTTTTCTGCAAAGAGAAAAGTATTTTAAAATATTACTACTATATCATTATTTTTTTAATCTTCCAAGGCCAAGTTCTTCAAAATACCACACAGGAGCTGTTAGAAGAAATTTCAGTCCAACAAAATTAAAATTATTATAACAGACTAAAAGACTTACCTCTTAAAAGCAGTGGCACATTATAATGCAAGGATATATGGAAAGGGAAAACGTAAATCACTTAAACTACTTGATGCAAAACAGCAATCCTTCCAGTCTGAAATATAAAGTCCCACTTTGCTCTTAGTAGAGTAGTAAAGAAAACAGCCAGTCATGACCAATAATTTGTACATACAGAAGAAAGGTTTAAAGTTTCTTAACACGCCTTAATCTTTACTCATAGGAAGGAACAGGAATGCTTACATACTATTAATTTAAAATATTCTAAAAATATCAACATTATGTACAGATTTCATGCTATTAGGATGAACATCTAATTATTTCTTTGTGATGATGCTTCATTAATACGCATCTGTTTATGTCTTATGTTTATCAATGCTATACAAATTTGTGTGGAATAGCTGTCAAACTAGCTTAAAAACTAAAAACTGATAGTCCTCCTGGTGCTCTGAGGAAAAAGACAACCTAAGCATTTAACTTTACATCCTTCTGAACTCTTACCATTTTTGGTCATTGGTATGTATTATTTTTTAAATTAAAAAGTAACTAATATTAAGTAACAACTCTCGACTTTAAAAGAGTTTTGTTGTAGGTATTTTGCAACATTATAAAAATCTGGGAAATATAATAGTAACAAGTTTTGACACTGACTCCAGAAAAAGTTTGACAACTTATGCAAAAAATGCATCCATTAACAGCACAAAACACCTACTCTTCAAAATGACACATCACTGACTAGTCAAGCGCGTAATTTATTTTTATTTCTGCAATCTAAATATTGAGAGAGAAAGGGCACTACCAATGTGTCTCAGAGTTTCACAGACAACACATTTTAGTTTCAGAGTAATCAAGTTTTTATTGTCCTAACATCTAGACATTTTAAAATCAAGCTATTTTTAAATATATCCAGTTTGCAAATGCGAAGCAGTAACTTGCCTGAAAATGATGCAAAATATGTAGTAATCTCTTTTCTCCTGAATTTTGCACAGTGCTGGACAGCAGGCATGTGCTTAATAAACATGGTCAATTGATTAAGAAGCCATCATAAAGGCTCTATAATACTGCCTAGTTTCAGTTTAAAAATAATAAGCTTTAAATCATTTCAAGTTTTATCACCAAAGCCGTGCTTATAAAACACAAAACTTAAGCTTGGTATTTTCAGATGTTTTAAATGCAGTACTTTTCCATAACCTCAGTTTGCTTTTACCTCCACAACTTTCCATTAAGAAGAGTTTTTTATGAGAGTTCAAGAAGTGCTAGTAGAAAAGATTTTAGTTAAGACACTTCCTTCAATGGATGTTTTTCTACTGAACTTGGAATTTAATAAACGTAGTAAACTTCTGTTTTAGTCTTCTGTGTGGTTTGCATTTAACAGACAGCATCTTTCTTTGCAGGATATCTACTCTGATTACTCGAAAATCTATTGTCTTAAACATACTTTAAAAAAAAAAATTACAACCAAACACTCCTGAACACTCCGTACTGTTTCTTTTCCTCACATGAAAGAAAAAATAACATTGTTTTGAAGGATACTAGTTTTCCTCTCTCTCTCTCTCTAATATATATATATATTAGAGAGAGAGAGAGAGGACTTTAGAAAGCCACCCACAACCTCGAGACCATATGTACAGCCCAGGAGCTGTTCTTCCAGAGCTCCTGCTCTCCCTCTCTCAGCAGCAGCCTGGAGTTTTGCCACCTTTTCTTTCAAAGCCCCAAAGTTGCCATGGCAGCAGTGCTACAGAAAGCACAGCCTCTTCATTACAGGAATTAACATTTGGAAGGGATTATCTCAGAGAATGGACCTATCCACACAATAATTTTAATTATATTTTCCTGGGAACTGGCATTGGTAAAAAACATCAGGCCTGTAGACTATTTTCCTTTGTTTTCCTTTTAAGGTACATTTTTGTCACAATAAATCTGATCAAAATGATTTGAAATAAATGACTGCCTTAAAGTATCACCCCTGAATTCCAAAAGGAATAGAAAGACCATCATTATTCTCTCTTTCCTTCTTTAGTTTTTTCTTTGCAAGTAGGATTATTTTATAGAAAAGAATTATTTTCTAAAAAGATACTGTACATGACCTCTCATGGCCAACTTAAATCCTTGCTCTTCAACATAAATTCCTATCTGATAACATTATATTTGAACTGGAACTGTTAAAAAAAAAAATAAACAAATAATTAAAGGTTGCCGAAAGAGAGATGTGTGATCTTATTACTATGTGTAGTTCAAATAAGTTAATAACTTCAACCAATTTTTTTTATAAATACATACCCCCAAAAGGGAAAAATGATATGAAACAGATTTTCAAAATGTTCTGCTAACATTATATATTTAGTGTCCAATGGTTTAAATTTACTCATTTTAAAAAATCTTTACAATGAAAGTATTTTATAAATGCTTTCTAAGCATGCCTTGTTGTTTCATTACTGTCTGCTTTTAAAGAATAAATTCTAACTTAAACTTATCTGAAAACAATGTTGCTAGCTCTCTGCTCTAAGCTAATGCTTCATATATAGACATGAGTCAAAAGTGGACTGGTTTTCCTAAGATTACTTCCTAGAAAAAAAAACACTTACAAATTCATGATTTACCCTCTCCTTAGGATGAGCTGCATAAGGTGACAACAACTGTAATCACTGTTTGAACTTTTGGTGGCCTGTTTAAAAGGATGAAAAAATTGAGGAAGAAAGATTCAAGATTTGCCTTGCATTATAACTGCCAGCTGCTCAATGCTGTGTCAGGACTTGCAGAAAATGAGTTATAGAGATGTTATATGGTTCAAAACATGTCAAAATGCACAAGTAGGTTTCGAATAAGTGATAATTGCTTTGCAGAAAGTACCCTATGTATATAAAAGCCATATGTTAATGAGGCAAATAACACTTCATCTCCCTTCCTTCAAAGAAAGCTGGTTTTGGGGGAGGGGAATGTAGATTATTTCCTGGAAATTACCTGAAAGAAGAGTTCTGGTAAGAGCAGAAAGCACCCTTAGCCACCTACCCATTTTGCTGTTTACTGTCACCCTGGGATCCTCTTCTCTGTCCCTCTGCTAGCTCCTGAGAAGTCTCGGAACACACGCTGGTGACTGTGGGCTGCCGTGGGACATTAACTGCAGTTTTACCAGCGCTCAGTGCAGATGGAGACTGGTCAGCACTAAGATTGGCATTAGCATGCAGTCCAGATGCAGCGAACGGGGGAGGAGTGATGGCAGCCACGGGTGAAGGGGAAGCATGTGATGAAGTGGTCGCATGGGCTGGGGTGAAGGCAGACGATGGTGATGGGATGGATGTGACTTTTGGTGAAGACCCAGAACCAAAAGGCCGTGGTGCCTTATTGTAGGCCATGTTGTTTGTGGAAGTGACTTTGGACACAGCAGGAGATGTAATGGGCACAGGTTTAACTACTTCTTTAGGTTCTCCCTATGTAAAACAAAAATAAACATACACAAAACCACACCAAACACATGCAAAATATATTTCACTAAAAAGAACACAGAGCTGATGTTTTAAAAGACAAACACAATCAGGTTAGCAGCTCAAACATCACATTTCCAAATAAAAACAATGGGCTGATAAAGCACAGCATGCATGCTAACTAGTCCCAACATGCGTAACACAGATGCACACAATAAGTATAATTTTTAAAAATAAAAATGAAAGTAGTTTCAAAATATTTCGGAAATACAGCAGGAAAACTATCAGAAAGCGTAAAGCCCATCATCAGTTTCAACCGAGGCATACTCCAAAGAAAAAAATTTTAAATACCCTACGATTAAAAAAACATTGCTAACTGAGGTGTTTTTTTATTTTAAAATATCCAAAGCCCATCTTTCCATCTTTCAAAGTCCATAGTTCCATTTTTCAAACATGTTTAATTTCTCTCCAGAGTGGAATTATTTGTTTCATGCAGGAGAATCAGCATATTTATAAGTCTTTCAGTAAAAAAAAAAAAAAAAAAAAAACCAGGGAAAAAGTTTCACCTAACTCAGTAATGTGCAAGCTCTAATTAATAATCTTAAAGAATTCGAAAAAAAAAAACTTTAAAAAGCAAGCAAATAAACAAAACAAAATCATTTCTTTCCTGTAATCCACCTCCGTTTCTCTCTCTGAATGTTTTAAGATATGATTCAGAGACAGAATAAAATTCTTTTCCTTTTCCAAAATAAATATTTAATAGTTACATGAAGAAAAAAAAATCTTCGATATTTCCTCATTGTCAGCAGCCAAAGAAAAAACAACTAGTAAGAAAGGTCAACTCTTCCTAAAATTACCAGAATTTGTACTTGCAAATCCTTATTCCAAAACACATTTAAAGTTAAAATCAGACTAAGCTTCTACAACATTCAAGAATAAATCCCAGGAGGGGGGATAACTCCAAGGTAGAGCATTAGACTTCAGATCAAGAATAAATCCCTACTCTACCCTACCATATCAAAAGAAAATCAATCAAATTTTTGAAAAATCATAGAATGGTGGTTCTACTGTTCAATTTTAAGAAAAAAGGTAATCTCAATTCATCCTTTTTTTTTTGAGATGGAGTCTTGCTCTGTCACTGAGGCTGGAGTACAGTGGTGAGATCTCAGCTCACCGCAACTTCTACCTCCCGGGTTCAAGCAATTCTCCCACCTCAGCCTCCTGGCTAACTGGGACTACAGGTGCGCGCCACCATGCCCGGCTAATTTTTTCATATTTTTAGTAGAGACGGGGTTTCACTGTGTTAGCCAGGCTGGTCTCAAACTCCTGACCTCGTGATCCTCCCGCCTCGGCCTCCCAAAGTGCTGGGATTACAGGCATGAGCCACCGTGCACAGCCTCAATTCATCTTACAGAAAGAAGAAAACTAAATGAGAAAAATAAGTAGCTTAGTGCCCACACGAATCAATACAGGTTGAGTATCCCTTGTTTAGACAGCTTGGGACCAGAAGCATTCAGATTTCAGATATTCTCAGATTTTTGAATCTTTGTAGAATGCAGGAGCATCCCTAATCCAAGAATCCAAAATCTGAAATGCTCCAATGGTCATGTGAGCATGTCAGTACACAGAAAGTTTGGGATTTTGGAGCATTTTGGATTTTCTAATTAGGGATGCTCAATCTGTATAATGAGTAGTTCAATAAATGGGCACAAATAAAATTAGGGAGAAAGTACCCAAAAGCATAAAACAGATATATATGAATAGTAGTTTGAAATTATTTTGAAGACATATATGCAAGAAAATGGACACTTGCCAATAACCTAAGAATACTCTGAAATGTAATTAAGCGCTTATTAATAAAATATTATTAAAGACTTATTGTGATAATAATTTTCAGTAACTACTTATTTATTCTCTTTAGAAAATATATGGATATTGATAAAGATGGGCACATCAAAAGTGAACAGAAATGTAGGAAATCTGACATAAGTTATTATAATATATGGCTTTGGAAATAATGTTTTATAACATGTATAATTACAAATGGTATGTGCTGATCTCCATTTTCCTCCTCATCCCTGAAGGAAAAGAACTACAAGGAAAATTGCACTGAGACTATAAATTAAATGAATGTCAGTATGGTCTGAGACAGAAATGGGAATTACAGTAGCTCAGCAAGGACAATCAAATGATACCCTGGATGCTAGCTTAGAAACATACCTTTTGAACGGGAACCGGCTCAGGCTTGGGTGTAGCAGATGCTCTGGGGAAAAAAGAAAGAAAAAGAAAAAAAAATAATGAATTTTTATAAACTTGCAGACTTCTTAATGGAATTTTTACTATTATAAGCCTTAATATACTGAATCATTGGAATTTATAGTTTCATAATTCATAGTTTTTACTATTCACAATCTTCTAATTTGTTCATGTAAGTCAAATGCTGCAAGATTCAACATTTCACACACTAGCTATTCAATATCAGTCTCTGGTTCTCTACGAATTCAACTGAGGAATGACAAACATCAATCCTGTTTGTGAGTGCACCCATGTTTAATCGTTAAGGCTATCCCCTATCTAAAAGGGTAAAGTATAATAAACATGACCTTCTGATCTTTGAGTGGCTCCTCAACCATCTAATCTGACTCCTATCTCCAATAGTATCTGTCTTTTCTCCTAACATCCATGAACAACATCCACAGGACATTGGGTTTCTGTGAAGATGCTGAATACATTCTGGTTGAATTGGGTCAATGAATGAATATTTATTCTGTATTCCTATTCTTAAGTGTTTATGCAAGTTAATACATTTATTTTGCTAAAAGTAAACTGTAAGTTCTTCTACTAGGCTATAATTTCAGTAAAGGCAATGACCATGTCCCATCTGTATATGTATCAGCATAGTGTCTGGAATGTAATAGGTCATCAGTAATGAGTATGGAAAAGAGAGAGTGAAGAAAAAGACAAAAATTCATGTATATAACTTGACTATTTCCAAATTCAAATTAATTTTTATTTTAAATATATGCTTTTGTATTATATGTTATTATTGTGCCTTTGGTTAGCAAGGGCTTAACAGTAACAATAATTAATTTGGAGAAATTATCTCTTATAATCTTAACCATACCCAAGTAAAAGCTATTGTTATCCTAATTTTTCAGAGAAGAAACTTCAAAAGAAGTGTAGGTAAATTGCTTAAGATGGAGCTGAGGTCCACAATTGTTAAATATAACAATATACTGGTTGTATTCAAGGACATGAACTAAATGACTGGGAAAGCCTCTAACGTTTTAAAGCCTATTTACTTAGTGTTAAGGTATACATTACGTTTAATATGCCAGTAGCCATTTGATTCCTTTCATACCACACCGGCTGGAGGATGACACATCAAGCACAGAATTCAAGAAATGGAAGCATAGCAGGTAAATACTAAGTGATGCTAATTTTAAGCTATAAACCATAAGCTTGTTTTACTTTAAAGACAACAGATCACAAACAGAATATACTAGCACAGGATATTCGGTCTCTATGAGTATCATCTAATAGTGAACACTGATCAACATTTTTAGCAACTGAATTTTCCAAAAACAGTTCATTTGGTTAGCTATGGCAAGCACTGAGAATTGGCTAACCTAATGAGAGGTAGTAATGGACGTTAATATTCAGTTACTGCAATACAGATCACACTCTGTGAAGTTGCCTAACCTTCCATGTGTACTATTTAATAGAAAATTTCTCTTTTAGCTTGTAGGGTTATTATAATGAGCAAAGGAAACAAGTTCAAGTAAAGAAGAGTGGACTCCTCCTTTCAGTGAAATTTCATAGTAAGATATAATCACAAAGGATCTACTCATTAAAACCACCAAGACATAACAAAGTTTGCCAATAGGGAGGATGGTATCCATTTTCCATCTGCACCCCAAGGTGCAAGGGGTGCTTCTTGTAAAATAAAAGCAATTTGTAAAAATAGGACATGATGTTTAACAGTCATTGGGCTACTAAACTTAGATAAAATGCATATATTCTATGTCTCTAAAAAAACCCCTAAGTTTTTTATGAGTGTCGGGCTAATTTAGAGTGTTAGCAACAACAAAAGCATTAGAATGATTAGTTTTCATTAATTTTGGAGTCTAACCTTTTATTTTGTTGAGAAATCATAAAATGAGTCCCAAAATATTTTACTAACTGAAAGCTCTATAAAAATACTACTTGAAATGTTCAATTCACATATAAAAATCTAAATCTAAAATTTGAATGTTTATCCTGCTTGCCTTCTGATAAAGTCTCAGAAGTGCAATGACATGAATTAAGACAAACAAGCAGGGAAAGAGGGGCAACATGCCTTCAAAATCCCAGGGTTGAGTCCATTGCACATTAAAATCCCAAACACCTTTTTGCAGAGAAAAAAAAAAATGGACTGGCTTATAATTAAATGTCAGATAAAATAATTGACATTAGATGCAATAAAAATTAGTTCTTCTAGTTTAATTATTTAACCACCAAATGAGTCAAAAATCATTTGAAACTTAAAAAAGAAGGTTCCTTAGAGTTACTTTATTACATGCTAATCAGGGGGTTGTCTGACTTCTATTTGAATATTTATAGAAGCTCACAATTTTGGCCACATAAATTTTGAAACTTCTGCTTAAATGGTCTTCATCTTAGTGTGCTATTTGCTTACTGAAGTAAACAGAAGAAATCAAATTATCCACATTACATTTAAAAAACTGGGCAAAATATTTATAACACACGGTATATGTATATAAAATCTAGGCCAGGTGTGGTGGCGCACGTCTGTAATCCCAGCACTTTGGGAGGCTGAGGCAGGTGGATCACCTGTAGTCAAGTGTTCAAGACAAGCCTGGCCAACACCGCAAAACCCTATCTCTACTAAAAATACAAAAATTAGCCAGGCGTGGGGGCAGGTGCTTGTAATCCCAGTTACTCAGGAGGCTGAGGCAGGAAAATCGCTTGAACCTGGGAGGTGGAAGTTGCAGTGAGCCGAGATGGCGCCACTGCACTCCAGCCTGGGTGACAAGAGTGAAGCTCCATTAAAAAAAAAAAAAAATTGTAACATGTATTAGTTACACTTTAAAAGATAAGTAAGCTACAAAAATCTTATATTTAATCACATATTCTTATGAGACTACAACTACTGTGGTTCAGATAATTTAGAATACTTAACAAATGAAATCTATAAAACAGATGAATAACAAAGACACTGGTTTTAAAAAGCAATTGTTACTAACTCTCAAGAAACAAAATATAAAAATATACCACCTTTTCCTTACAACTGTGTACAGATTTTGTTAATGTTAATACATAATGCTTGTGAATACTTCTAAATGTATTCTTCTTCCAGTATTGGGGAAGAACTATATATTAATACAGCTCTTTTGGAAAACGGCATTTGTTGGTTAAAAGCCCTGAAGAAAGATCATGTCCTTTGACACAATAACACAATAATCTATTAGAAGGAAATAATCTGAAATATGAAAAATACAACGTATAAAGGTATTCGTTCGCCACAGTATAATAGTGCAAAATTAGAAACATCTATTAAATATACAACAAAGAGGAAATGTTAATTTTAATATAATATGCTGAAACACTATGCAATAATTAAAATAATTCTTAGAATTCTGCCTTGAATGATAAAATGCTTACTTTATGATATCAAGTAAAAAATATATAAAATGACATATATACATAATTGGTAAATGGGAAAAAATGGATGGAAATACACGAACATTTAGGAGAGGTTCTCTCTGAAAAGCTACTTTTTTCTCTTTCATGTGTGTGTTTTCCATATTTTATATAAAACAATGTATGTGTACTACTTTTATAATACAAAAGAGTATTTCTCAAAGTATATTTCATGGAAAAGTACTTTCCAAAAACGTAAAAGATTCTGTCATCAAACATATCTGGAAAATATGGAGTTAAAGTTACAAAGCACCTTAGCTACAGGTCTTCTCAAAGTCTTTAAATGCCTAAAGAAGAAAATACTGTGGATTGTTGCCCACGCTCATTTGAAGGAGAACTCATTATTTAGGAAACATTTCTCAAGACTAGAGTTAGGAGGAGAAGAAAAACCCTCTGGGAAATGTTATTTTAAAAAAATATTTAAAGAAAGAGTAAATCTTTGTAAAGTCTGAAATGTTATTAAGTCTCCTACAAGTGGCTAAAATTAAGGGAAAGAAATGTTATAATCTTTAAAATTCTCAAACCCTTTTCTTATATGAATTATCTTTCTTATCAAACTAGTACTTTCTTGAACTTTATGTTTAAAAGACCAAGAGCATAATTTAATCAATGCTTAAGGAGGAAAATCCTATTTCCTTCACCGAAGTGAAATATATCTATTTCTAATATTCCTTGGGGAGAAAATCCTAATATGTGAATAAGGAAACTTATTTCTCAAAATTAGAATTGTTGTAATTGTCTTCCTTTCCTTTTGACAAATATTGAGCATCTTTTACTTTAACAATGTCATAGATTACATAACAAAAATTGTTAAAGGATGTTTAAAAAATTGAGGTATAACTATGAAAAAAATTCTTCCTACCTTTTTCTCTTCAAATCCTGGCAAATATACAATGGGATGACAGACCCCCTTTGAACTACAGTGATCATCACAAGTCACTTTTGTGTAGTGTGAGCTTCAAACCAGCAGAGAGAGATCTTGTCAATGGCTTTGTGCTATGGGCTCAACAATTTGCTTATTGTTCACTCTCCTGGTGTGAAGCCACTGTTCAGGAGTAAGCCATGATGGTGAGATACCAGCGCCTTAGCCCAGTATTATCCTCAGTTCATGAAATTCAAAGAACAAAGCCATCAATGTGGCTAGAACAATCTATTTGAAGTTGATTGACTTCTGTAAAAGTAGTATCCAAAATAAAAATCCCTGATACATTATAACCAGTTTCAGAACCTCTACCTGAACAGTTGAAGGGAGTTTTAAGTGATAACTGACTATATTAAAAACTAAAATTGTGATGTACGGTTAGAATAACACATAGGAAAAATTATGCCATAAATAAACTGCAGTCTTATCAAGAATTAGATGCAAATGAATCAAGCTAAACTGCATCTTTTGAATACCCAATGCAGTGTTATACTAAAGTTATGTTTTTAACTAATTAATGTAGTTTCCTAAAACTGCTTTATAAAATAACGTTTTTTAGTTAATAAGGTTCTGAATGTTCACATTAGTGTTTAAGAATGAGGAACTAGACAACAGAACTAGAATGATAAAGATTATGCACATTACTCATTATGTCTTGGTGACTCCCTCAAGCATCTAATATACTTAACTCATAAACAATCATACAGAAAAAATGGAGGGTGTTTGGAGATGAGCTCTTATCTAAGTTTCCCACACCATGGCCATCTTTGGATCCACTGACCTTGGGACCCATAAACACTAGGGTACATCATTAATCACTTTAATTGCAAAGTTGTCAATCTGTAATAACAAAGCAACTCTAGAAGGAAAAAAGTGAGCACTCGAGTGCAGAAGGATGTCTTTCTAAACAGTTTCCTCACACTTTCTTGCATATTCAGCTAGTCTACTGTCCCAAATACTCAAACCTTAAACATTTAAATCACGATGGCAATGTATTAGTAGGTTTTTCTAAACGGTTTGAGATTATGTAAAGATTTTATTTCCTATAAACAAAAGTACAAAATAGTTATATATCAGCTTAACAGTCTGTGGCTTATAAAAGACTGTACTCTCCACATACACACGCACTCACACACACTCTCACTCCTTTGCTCCATCTTTGCATCTTCTCTTACTATAGGAACTAACATGTACATTGTTCTTTTTTCCTACAGAGAGAAAGAAATAACCCAAAGCTGGTCAGGCTTTTTGAAGAGTCAAAGAAAGAAGGAAAAAAGACAAAGCAGCAGAATTGCTTTAGCCCACGTGAGTACCAGTGGCCCTCTGTGCCTGTGCTTGATTTTAAATTGAGTGTGGCTCTGATACATATCCAGAACAGGCAGTTACCATTTCATAATTATAATACTTCTCTAAGTATATCTAATTATAATATATCTAATTATAATAATTCTGTAAGTAGGGTGAGTGCTTTTCTTGTAATAATCCTTTTCAGGTGGCCATGCAAGTTTATTAGGGTTTGAGAAGAAATTTTCATCAACCAGATACAAGTCAAGCCAGAGAACCAATGGATGGAAGAAAGAGAGAAATAAGAGGGTATTAGGGCAGAGTATGAGTGATATCACCCCAATTTGTTATTTTAAAGTTCAAATGATTAATACCTAAATACCTGAAAATCACTAAGAAAGCAAGCATTTTGTCAAGCAGCAAGCAATTCAAGCAAATTTAAACTTAAGTAGCATAAGTGGAAACAAAGACTAACAGCTACCTTAAATTTACTCTATGTGCCAGGCACTCAACCACATACCAATATACTATATTTTTCATTTATGATAATCTCATGACTTAGGCATCATTTTCTCATTTTACAGATGAGAAACTCAAACACAAAGGGGTAAAATTGGACAGGCATGCTGGCTCGTGCCTGTAATCAATCCAGCACTTTGGGAGGCTGAGGTGGGTAGGTCACCTGAGGTCAGGAGTTTGAGACCAGCCTGGCCAACATGGTGAAACCCCATCTCTACTAAACATACAAAAATTAGCTGGATGTGGTGGTGTGGGCCTGTAGTCTCAGCTACTTAGGAGGCTGAGGCAGGAGAATTGCTTGAACCTGGGAGGCAGAGGTTGCAGTGAGCCGAGATCGTGCCACTGCACTCTAACAAGACTCTATCTCAAAAAATAAATAAATGAAAACACAAACAAATGAAGGGGTAAAATGACTTTATCAAGTCATCCATCCAGTTTGGAGTGGGAGACTAGTTAACATCCCAAATGTTCTCCAAAGACTTTGCTCTTCAGCACAGATTGTTTGAATTTCTAAAATCAGTGCCAACCCAAGCAAAATGGCTTTCCAGTATCACCCTCTCTTCTAATCCCTCACCATGGAGGGGGCCATTTGTGGGAAGCGCACTTATTCCATATGGGTACAGGTCATCTCTAAAGTAACCACGATCCAAAATTATATAGAATCATGTCATGGAAGAAAACGAATCAACAAAGATGTCATTTCACTCAATGTGCCAAAAAAGAAGAAGTCCAAAACAAAATTCACTGTGGGCACACCCCAAATTGACTTCGTGAACTGGTGATATTCCATGTAAATTGATTTGGTCAAAGCCTCATCTTCTAAAGTATTCCAACAAAAATATGACAATTTGTTATCTCCATAGGTATATTTATTTTAAAATATTAGTATATGACATATTTTTAAGAATAAGTGTTTTATATATTCTATAATTTATTTCCATACATCTTTCTTAAAGCTGTTTTCAAATTATGTGCAAAATTTCACAATATTTTACTTGATTTCAGAGGGAGAAAATTTATTGTTGTAATTCTACATTTATTTCCATAGTAACAGTTTTATGAGGGAAAAAAAATTTCATTTGCCCATTGTGCCTCATTTCCACATTCAAAAATAACTTCAGAATCTTTTAAAGAAAAAAATCCATTTTTCTAAAGAGTATTTATAAAATTTTTACATCAAAAGAATGAAGAGACTGCATAATTTTAGATGTATTCAAGAATAAAAGAAATTTCAAATTTAAGAGTAATTCATTATTACTATGGAAAAAATTTCATTACAGTGAAAATACCATTTCAATAAAGAGTTTTCTACAAACAATCTATTTTATATGTCCCACTGTTAAGAAATGGCAAATTTTATTATACAGGGCCAGAGAGTAAATATTTTAGTCCTTGTGTGTCAAATGATCTCAACTATTCAGCTCTATCACTGTAGAAAGACACAGACAAAACCTAAATAAGTGACCATGGCTGTGTTCCAACAAAACTGCAGTAAAAACAAGTGGTGGGCAGGATTTGACCTGTAAGCCATCATTTGACAGCCTCTAGTTTAGATCATGTTAAGGTTTTGATTATAACAAACTTTCTAGTAAGTAATTCTACATGACCATGGCTCTTTTGGTCTCTAAACCTCGTAATCATTCTGCACAATGCAAAGCGCTAATTATAATATGTTCAGACACTGATATAAGAAATGAAAGTGAAATGTATTATTCCTTCTGTGGTTGCAGGACACTACCTTTAAATTCTTCTTATCTCCTCTACCTAAAATGTTTACACTGTTTACAACTGTTTAGATGATCCATCTGAACTTCCATATCACCCATTCAAATGAAATTCCTACCACACAGCACTGATACTGAAGTTGGTGAAGGGTCAGATTTAATATTATTGGACTAGAATAACATTTTAAGCACTATTTTTAACTCTGCTAGTCAGCACTTCAGTTCATTTGCTAATAAATGATAAAGATTGCTAAAAACGTCTTTCATCTCTGCTTCTACATACTATAAATGGAGCTACTAGTAATTATTTTTTAAAAAATCCTAAAAGAACAAGTGAAAAGGATGCACCCTGCATTTTTATGCAAGGGAAGAGACTGACAAGTATAATTCCCTTCTTTCCCATTCTTTTCTACCAAAACTCTCTATTTTTTAACAATCATGAACTATAGTACCTTTAGGAATAAAAAAAAAAAAAAAAAGCAGCAGCAAACTGTACTAGAATTGCATTCTCTAAAAACTTACTAAGGTCCAATGGTAGGTAATTACTTCTATCTGATAGATTTTCTCTTCCAACTTCAATCAGGTAGATAAAAAATATATTTTTATCAACATAGTACTTCATTACTAATATAAAAATAATAAAACTTGCAAAGCAAATTATCTGCCTCTGAAAAACTAAAAGTCCACATTTTATTGGCCTTTTTGTAACACTACTAAAATGCCCTTAAAACATATAGTTAAGATTCATATTAGGAGACTAAGCATCAATAACAGAACCATATTCAAAATTGTATTTCACAGGCTTTAAACAATGTATATAAAATTAACTGCTTCAGGAAAAACTTGATAAAGGTCAGATGTTGAATGATGGTCATATACAGGGTAAGAGTAGTATAAGCAAGCACAGTTCATAACCTCAAGTTTGACTACTTATTTTTTTCTTCCTTCCCAGAAAAGCTTAGAGCCCTAAAGAGACACAGAGTTCCTGCCTTTCATATTCAGGCCTTCTCTTATGAAGCTCTTTGTTGATACAGGAATTCTTTGAGGAATAGAACAAATAGCTGAATAAAGGTCGCATTAGGCACCACATAGTTTATTTGTTGACAGGAGGGTCATAATACCTCCCTTGCAGAACCTTTTTGAGGATGGAATGAGGTAATGTATGTAACATATCTAGTGGAGTGCTTGATACAAAGTAAGCAGTGATACATGGCACCTTCCCTATAAGCAGATGACCTGACTCTGGAGTTCTGGAAATTATTCTGTGGCTGATTATATACTGTTAGAATCAAATCACTAACAGGATCAATTTCAAGGAAAACAATAACAACAACAAAAAAAACCTAGAGATAAGCAAGAAAATATCACTTAAAGAGTACCTACCAAATGTCAATAATTTCACTTGATCCATTATATAAGTTATTTCATTTATTCTTCCTGACAAAGTAGTATGTTCTCATTTTAAATATAGGAAACAGAAGCTCAAATACGCTAATTTGACCAAAACTTAGAATATCAAAGTGACAGAAGCCGGATTAGAACCCAAGTCGTCCAGAAGCCTATATGCAGCCCTAACATTCCACCTTCTAGCTGTCTTCTGGAATAACATCAAAGAGAAAGTTATAAAATAACTTTGGTAAAGAACTTCAGAGAGTAATGGCTTCAAACAATGAATAACTACTTTCTATTAACAAACAGCTGTTCATTTTCAATGACATGTTTACAGAATGTCATTTTCAGTTTAATTCAAGTAAACACAGAAGTTACTCATTGTACATAATATATATATATATGTCTTTGTGTCGTCAATATATACAGATGCATAATATATCTACCTATCTATCTATAGACTGAACATTTTACAGACTGTACAACATGCATATAAATAAGAGAGTAAGTTCTTCAGAAAATTCTCAATGAAAGCTCAGTAAGTAGATGCAAAAACAAAGAACTGGTTTCAATCCATTGTTCTTTACTTTTCCGGAAAAGAGGAGTACTTTTTCCCCACAGCAACGGGAAATCTCTAATAATTTCATTTTTCAGCGGGATGGGGTTGGAGGTTCCTTAGTGAGTATCTTCTCTGGTGCTAAATTGGGTGTTCTATTTGATATAGTAACCAGCTTCTGACATTAGTAGTCATGCAGATCACAAGATACCACATCACATAATCTTCTTGTGGGTCTCGAGAAAATAAAGGAAGTGGCATCATGGTCCCCATTACAACTATCAATGGTGACATGCTACCAATAACAGAATAAAATTAGATTTTAGGACTGATGTGTGCCCCGTGATACAGGGCGTTGCATACTGAGCATGCAAGATTTACAGAAATAACTACGATGGTTCCTTTCTAATTTTGTTTTGACTACACATTCATATAACTGCGTATATACCTAATCACTGAATAATACATTTTTTATCGTGTTCAGCTCTTTTTGAATCAGCCTGTACTTTCATAAACATACAAACAAACACTCTTTTGTTATAGTCAGACTCCAGCTCCTGTCAACCTGTTAATCCTGTAAGGATTACTATGGCCTTCTACATTACCAGAAACTATTTAACCAATCAACTTATCATTCCTGACTGATAATTATTTTACTCAGCATCATCACTTCAAGTTCAAGGGCAACACTCGTGCTGTGTCTTTTCCTTAAAATAATTTACTTCATTAATTTATTAATTAGTTCCACAAATATTTATTAAACCCATGATACAGAAGGCTCTATTGTAGGAGGTGGGGCAACAGTAATAAAACAGATGGGCTGGGCGCGGTGGCTCATGCCTGTAATCCCAGCACTTTGGGAGGCCGAGGCAGGTGGATCACGAGGCCAGGAGATCAAGACCACCCTGGCTAGCACGGTGAAACCCCGTCTCTACTAAAAATACAAAAAAATTAGCTGGGCATGGCAGCACGCACCTGTAGTCCTAGCTACCTGGGAGGCTGAGGCAGGAGAATCACTTGAACCTGGGAGGTGGAGGTTGCAGTGAGCCGAGATGGCGTCACTGCACTCCAGCCTGGGCGACAGAGCAAGACTCCATCTCAAAAAAAAGGACAAAATTCCTCCTTTGACGGTGCTTATCATCCATTTGAGAGAGGCAGACTAACAAGCAAAATATTTCACATGGTAGCAAGTGCCATGGGCCATAATAAAGCAAGACACAGGGAAGGACACACTACTTTATACAAAAGGGTCAGAGAAGGCCTCTCTAATGAGGTGAACTCTGAACAGAAACCTGAAGTATGGAATTCCTGGCAGTCCAAATATTGAGTGCAAAGTCCTGAGGCAGGAATGTACTAGTGGGGCTAGAATGGTTCCAGGAAAAGCTGGGGAAAGCAGTGAGAGATAAAGCTGCAGAGATGGCTGGGGGCCAGAAGACATAAAGTACATGAACCCATTACAAGAACTTGGTCTTTTATTCTGAATAAGATAGAAAAGTATTTCTAAGGCCGGATGCGATGGCTCACGCCTGTAATCCCAGCACTTTGGGAGGCTGAGGTGGGCAGATCACGAGGTCAGGAGATCTAGCCCATCCTGGCCAACGTGGTGAAACCCTGTCTCTACTAAAAATACAAAAATTAGCTGGGTGTGGTGGTGCACACCTGTAGTCCCAGCTACCCAGGAGGCTGAGGCAGGAGAATTGCTTGAACCCGGGAGGTGGAGACTGCAGTAAGCTGAGATTGCACCACTGCATCCCAGCCTGGGCGACAAGAGTGAGACTCTGTCTCAAAATAAGAAATAAAAAAAAAAAAAAGAAAGAAAAGAAAAGGAAAAAGAAAGAAAAAAAGAGGAAAGTATTGCTACATGCAGTACTTCATTTTGGAAGAAGGTTAAATCCAAATCTCAGTGTTAAGCAATAAATTAGCCTATACACACACACACACACACACACACACACACACACACACACACACATATATATATGATCTGTAAAAGCCTACTTACTAAAAGAAAGGAAGAGAGAAGGAATAAAAACTGCCCAAATCTTAAATATATTGTGATGAACAAATAGAAAACAACAAAATATCTAATTTGTCTTCCATCTTTTCAAAGTATGAGACATGCTATTTGATGTTCACCTTTATATGCACCCTGTCCTATGCTAATACCAGAGGCACATCTCTTTCTCTATTCCTGTCCAGGCTAAACATGTTAAATGGCAAATATTTTTTGTAAAGTGAGTATTTTTAAGTATTTCAATAAAATTTAAGGGGATAAGTATTCCAGCATTCAACACAGCCTTATTAGGAAAATAAAGTCAGTCTACTATCTTGTGTGTCAAACACATGAAATGAGGATTCTTCATAATCTCAACTTAGCTTTTTCCAGTTATGTAACACTTAAAAAATAATTTTGGGTGAGTTTAGATATTTTTTAAAATCTGGATGTATTCAGAGTCAAGGAATTTAAAAATTAGTGACCAAATGTGGTTATTTTAGCCATAGATAGGCCAAGTCTATCCTTGTTTAATAACTTCAAGATGAGCCTTAAATTTCACCTTCATTAAAAAGTAGAATCTTGTCCAACATCCTTATCACTAAATCTCATATTATTAAATTAAGTCGAGGCATTCAAAGTGATAATATCTACATCTAAAAATAGGAATTTAAAAGCCAGCTAAATTTTCAAATATTTATTTTTACTACTTCTTATATTATTTGTGATTTATCTCACATTTATACCATCACAGAACTGAAACTCATTCAACTGTTTATTAATATTCTTTATTTTTGTTTATAGAAAACTGAATTTTGTTTATAATAGCAGACTTGTTTATATTACTGTTGATAATTTAATGGATTTTGTTGAAAATTTAAGCTAAATTAGAATTCCAAAGCTTTTCAATATTAACAAAGTATTAGTACCTTTTTCTCTAACAAGGGAACCACAGAAAACATAAATTATATTCTTCTTCTTCTAATACCTTTTCTACGTTACAGTTAAAAAAATCTGAAACCACAGTTAAAAAAAATTAGCAACACATTATGTCTAATTTACCAAAAGGTACGCTTCTTAAATTCCCAAGAGAATTAATGCACCCTCTCTCCACCACTCTTTGAGTCTAATAGATTAGGAAATGACCTAAAATGCTGCTAAACATACACAAGTCACAATGTATGTTACTCATCATGGAAGCTCAACACCCAAACTGGACTATACTTATTCAATGGGACAAATCCACTAAGCAAAAAGCTTGAAAACTGTGGCAATGTGAAATTGCTACAAAAGTTCCTAAATGCTTATTCTCAATTTCAGTGCTTATCTCCCTGCAGACCAGGAACAAACAGTTCAGACTGGTAGCAGTCCAGGACCCACAGATTAAACAGCACTGACCTAGAAAACTGTTTTCACACTTTTATCACAGCGGGTATCAGAAATACATTTTGTATCATTTATCTACCTAATACAAGTATGAAGCAATAACATACATATTTTCCTGTGGAACCTGTTAAAGTATATTATTTTTATTTACAAAACAAAACAAACTAGCTGGGGGCAGAGGATGCTGGTCTTGACCCACAAAAAACTGAATATATAAGCCTCAGTTTAATAAACACCAACCTTGACTCAAAGGTGGAGATCTCAGAAAGGTGTGGAGGCCTGAAAGGTCACATAATAAACATGATGACTGGCTAACAGGGGTCACAAACAAATGTCCACTGAATTGCAGTGAAAAAGCCCATTCATAAAATACTATTAGACTATTTTTAAACTATTTTAACTTTAAAAAAATTATGCATGCAATAATATCCTCAAAGTCATAAAATAAGCAGATCTACCAACAACACAACAATTAACACAGAGCTCTGGCTAGGACATGTCTGTAAAGCTCATCGCCACCAAATTTGCTTTTGACATAATCAAAATTACTGAGAAGAATAGAAATGCTGACCATAGATTACGATATGTGTTGTGCCAACAATAACATCCTGTAGCAAGTGCTTATAAAACTGAACTAGACAAGAGAGATTTCCCCTATTTGGCAATGAGTAAAAATGTGAAGACACTGATGCCTATCTCTTAAGATAAATAATCTGAAAAGTATTAGATTCCTTGGTAGGAGAAAAACATACCCTCTAATCCGAGTCTTCCTTACTTTGGCTCTAAGGATCCCCTAAAAGACTGCCAGAGAATGGGATTAGGAGATTCCTGTCATATTAATTTCCTCTTTTATTAGAGTCACGGAAAGATCTGAGACGTTGCAAAGGATAACAACCAGTGCATAGAAAAAAACACATGTTCCATGCTGTGATCTTTAAAAAAATTATGATAAACGAAAAAGCATGTATATAACTCTAGCATCAAAGTTACTGACTCCTCTCAAGATAATGATCCGTTTCTCCCAGAATTATTTTGTAACTCTTTTGGCTGCTTTTCTAAAATGTTCTTGCTGAATACCAATGGTGAGTTTTTAATTCAGAAAACTTTCCCTTAATTAGCATCGTCTAACTGGAATAAGTTGTATCACTGTATCAGGGGTTCTTGAGGAGGGGGAAGGATGAATTGGCCCATAAGATCTCTTGAAGCCCAAGGGAACTTGAATAATAGCACTACCACAGAGCTTTTATCATGCAGTGTTCTTCCTCATTCTGAAAATCTGTCTATGTTTGTCAATTATTTTATTTTTCTCAGGAGCATATTATTTGTAACAAGGTGGAAGGAACTCAGCACAGACTGGCAAATAAACCCGACACTAATACTGACTTCAAAGACAAGCAAATCATAGGTACATTTTAAAAAAATCGTCTAAGTCAGCCGGGCACGGTGGCTCATGCCTGTAAACTCAGCACTTTGGGAGGCCGAGGCGGGCGGATCACGAGGGCAGGAGATCAAGACCATCCTGGCTAACACGATGTAAACCCCGTCTCTACTAAAAATGCAAAAAATTAGCCGGGCGTGGTGGCAGGCGACTGTAGTCCCAGCTACTCAGGAGGCTGAGGCAGGAGAACGGTGTGAACCCGGGAGGCAGAGCTTGCAGTTGAGCACTCCAGCCTGGGCAACAGCAAGACTCAAAACAAAACAAAACAAAACAAACACCTAAGTCTTAGCCAGGTTAATTTGATAGGAAGTATAATACAGCCTCAAAAATGTCCAGTATTCCAGAGCTAAAAGCAGACTGCCCAGATTCTAACCCTAGCTCCTCCATTTACTAGTTGTTCCACCTGGGGCAAGTTACTTAACCTCTCTCAGTTTCCTTGTCTGTAAGATGGGAACAGTAATAACAAGGTACTTATAATAATAATAATAAGGTACTTAGGACACTAAACCCAATACTGTTTTGTGAAAGCCACCTCACCAGACTTATTTCAAAAAATGTCAGTTCTTGGCTGCCATAATAATGGGAGAGTATGGGAATAATGAGAAATGAAACAACTCAGGTCCAAATTATCCATAATGTATAAAATCACCCCTAAGTTCCTAGAGTGAAACTAAAGTCCACCTGTCTTCTAAACAGTTTTCCCAATTAGCAACAACCAGGGCTTGGTGGCAGCTACATTAGTTTCTGTAAAGTTCAATCAAAGAGAAAGCAGTTATATGCTAAATCACCAAGGTGAACTCAATGACTCCTTTTCTGAATTCCCCCCAGGCCCTTCACTGAATCCTAGGTACAAGGACAACACCTAGGCTCACCGTGACCTAGAATTACATGCATTTGTCCCCAAAGGCAATGTTTGGGGGACAACGTGGGCCTTGGATGCTTCTGAGCCATCACAATGATTGGCAATGGAGTCCACGTAGATAAGAAACAGTCACAGTCTGGCCAAAGAAGAAGCTTTGCTCCTACTCCCCATAAAAAAATCCAACATATTAAAATTTTCTCTACAAGTGCTTCCAACTATTAAGTTCTATGAATAAAAAAAGTTATGATGTCACAAATAGCCAGTGCCAAAAACATGTATATTACTGTGTATCCAACATGTTTCTTCCTTTTTCATTTGCATCAATGGTTATAACCCAAAGGCCTAGTCATAATGGCAATAAAATACAATAATTACAGAACAGAGTAGTAGCTGCATTCCTGGACCACACCCAAGGCATACCACAATTAATGCTGAGATCCATATTTGAGGAAAATTGGACTTGCATTATAATCTTTGTTCCTGTTTCAACATGCATAACATCTAAGAGTTTGGCTTTCAACCATGGCCTTGTTTTCAGCCATCTGTCACATAAAATTTCAATTTAGCATCTCGCTGATCTTCTGTTTTCTAGGGAAGCTACCCCAAAGCAAACACTGGCATATGCTGATGCTTCAGTGTTCCAATGAAAACAAGATGTAGCGTGATTCACTGCTCTTCTTGTTGAATCTGTGCCTTATGTGAGTTCTAAAGAGATCAGCAGTTAAATGTGCTAGAATATTGATGAGTATGGGTAGAAGAAGACAGAGTTATAGAAGAAATGTTTGACAGTAGAGCAGCCTTGTAAAAATAGCACTAGATAGAAGGTTGGGTTCAGATAATTACAACTTTCCATCTCAGAGCCACCAAAAACATCTGTTATAACCTAGATACTTGCTGTAGCCTATGTTCAATAAAATTGGATACTAAGAAAACTAGACTAGTTTCTGAAATTTGACAAAATTCTCAGAAAAGGTTTGAGAAATTAAAGGATCATAATAAAATCTTTTTTATTTTTTTCAGGTTTCATGACAGAAAACAGTAAGTTGGTTGATGTGAAACTAATCACAATTTCTTACTAGGCTAATCAAAATCCTTATCCTATATTTTCTTTAGTTTACCAAAAATAATGAGCATAAAAACTTAGTCAACTTAAATTTATCATTCCTATAGCTGAAATGCTTTAGACAAAAAAAATTATCATAACTACTTTCAGAGATGACCCAACACAGGGTTTCATTAAAAACATTTAAGATCAACATCTACTTAACATAACTTAGTTCTGATTAAATTGTTTACTAACCACCCCTCCCCAACACACACACAAAAGAGACCATGACAGTTCCTTTTACAGAACAATGGAATAGGGAACTGATTTATTAATTCACCTAGAATAAAAAATAAAGCAACAAGAAAAACCAGAAAGCCCACATTTTATCCCCCAACAATGTTAGTATTATAATTCTTAGTCATACAAAACATCAAAGCTTAGCTTAGCCTACCTGAAATGTGTTCACATTAGCCTACAGTTGGGTAAAATCATCTAACAAAAAGCCTATTTTATAATAAAGTATTGAATACCTCATGTTATTTAATGAACACTGTACTGAAAGTAAAAAACAAAATGGTTTCACACCATCGTAAAGTCAAAATTCAAGGTTCAGTATATAACAAATAAAAGCAAAGCTTCTCTGGTTAAAATACAAGTATAGGCAGAAAACTCAGAATGTACTCTACTAGGCTGCTGTACCACCACCTTAGGATACCTCAAGATAGACTCTGATATAATTGAACACTCATATATATAGACAGAAAAACGGAAATTCAGCAAGAATAGGTTCACTGTTTTATTGCCCACTCTACCACACTTAAATGCTAGCCTTTTTTTTCTATGCCTAGGTCTGCTCATTTGAGAGATGGCTATAATGATTTCCATGCATCTACTTCACCATTACAAAGAGACAGCATAATATCAAGAAAATAAAGAACAGCATGAATTTTACTTAGAGCCAAGCAAGACTTAGGCCTCAACAATAAACTTGCCCAAGTTAATTAACTTCTTTAAATTAGTTTCCTCATCTATAAAGAGGTTAATACCACCTACCTCACAGGGTTATTCCAAAGATTAAATGAAGAAATCTATGAAAATTATCTTACCCTATACCTATACCTTGTAGTTAATAAAATAACATAGAATTGGTACAGGATATCCATGTATTTACAATATGAATCTTTTCAATGTTACAATCATTATATGGTACTTTCCTGGGGAAATTCATTATTAACAATTTATCTCACTATTCTGGCACTTTAGTAGTGGCTGAAATAAAAGATTTAAATGAAAAAGTTTATAAACTAAAGTTAAACGCACAAGGATTCTTCACACTAATATTCAATTACACCAGACCACAATTCTATAATGAAATAACATTTGACAAATTTACACACATCGCAGAATAAGTTTTTCTCCATTTATATACAGATGCTTCTAGGCTAACGATGGGGTTATGTCCCAATAAACCCATTTTTACTTGGAAATATCATAAGTAAAAAATGGATTTAGGATGGTGCGGTGGCTCATGCCTGTAATCCCAGCACTTTGAGGTCAGGAGTTCAAGACCAGCCTGGCCAACATGGCGAAACCCCATCTCTACTAAAAACACAAAAATTAGCCAGGCATAGTGGTGCGTGCCTGTAATCCCAGCTACTCAAGAGGCTGAGGTGGGAGAATCACTTGAACCTGAGAGACAGAGGTTGCAGTGAGCAGAGATCTCTGCCACTGCACTCCAGCTGGGGCAACAGAGAGGGAGACTCCATCTCAAAAAAAAAAAAAAAAAAAAAAAAAAAGAAAAAGAAAAATGCATTTAACACACCTAACTTACAAAACATCAAAGCTTAGCTTAGCCTACCTGAAATGTGTTCACATTAGCCTACAGTTGGGTAAAATCATCTAACAAAAAGCCTATTTTATAATAAAGTATTGAATACCTCATGTTATTTAATGAACACTGTACTGAAAGTAAAAAACAAAATGGTTTCACACCATCATCGTAAAGTCAAAAATTCGTAAGTCAACCTTTGTAAACTGAGGACCATTTGGTACACATAGATACAGGTATATATAGATACAGAATGTATCTATACACACACATTGCATATACCAAAGGTATTTTATTATATTTTAAAGTAAACTTTAAAAACAATTGATAAAACCTCTTCACAAATTTGATAATGCTATTCCTTCCTTAAAACTGTTCATGCTCTTATATCATATGCATTTGTCAAAATTAGAATTATGTGATTGTATACTGAATAGCTCCTTTATTAGCTAGTGTGGCAATTGCATGGCAGCAGGTACCATTTCTCTCTTGTTCACACCTATCTTCCTGAAGCATGTTTTGAAAGAATGTATAATCTGTGTCTTTATATATACATATGTATGAATGTATATACATATATAAATGAGTATATATGAAGAAAAAAACGGCTAGATGGATATCTACCAAAATATGCTTGTTTTCTCTAAAGGGCAGATGAATTTCTTTTTTTCTGTATCTTCCAAATGTTTTTCAATATATGTGTAACTGTTTCGCAAACAGAAAATAGCTATTAAATATTTTCTTAAAGAGAAATGTTATTAAAAGGTAAAAGAGAACAAGGAAAACAACAGCATTAGCTTGAAAAGCTACTTAAACTCAAATGATTTCATTGTCTCTGGATTGAAGATGGCCTCAAAAGGGATTACTCCATGTACTCAGGAAAAGCACAATGCAAAGAAAACAAATTAACTAGTTTTAAATAATAAAATTAAAATTATATGAAGACAACAAAAGATTATAAAGTCCAACAACAAAAGACAGGATGAATAGCTCATTCTTGGCAAAGACTTTTATGATACAGTCATTTTTCAAAGACAAATTATCTATGGAGATAACACTGGAACAATGTAAATAAACATACTGATAATGTGAAAGAGGAGATTATTTAAAAATGCATTTTCAGAAAATATTTTCACATTTCCCACAAGCTTACCAAATTTATTCATCCTCCAATGACATGGCCATATAATACTCTCTGTAGAAAGCTGAATTTCTTGATAACAAATGGATTTCAAACATGCAGGTGGTAAACATAACACATGGAGAGCTCTGTAATCTGGCAAGGAGGGATGGGCTGCAGGATCATCCACATGACACACTAAGGTAATCCAAACAGTGAGTGGGGCAGTGGTTCACACACTTCTTTAGGGCCCACAATAACCACAAGTGCTCTTTATGGACCCTGTGGATTCTCTATTGAATTCTGATACACTGGATTCTCCCATAATTTGGCTCAGCACTGAATATTTACACTGCCATAAGAATAAAAAAGTTGAATATGGATTTTTAAAATTTATTGTTAAATAATGATGATACTGAGAAGATGGCAAGAGAAGTAGAATTGTAAGGTAAAATCTTCACATATCACAAAAGGAAGTCAGAGGCTAATAACCAAAACTGATCATTTGGCCAGGTGCGGTGGCTCACGCCTGTAATCCCAGCACTTTGGGAGGTCGAAGCAGGCAGATCACTTGAGGTCAGAAGTTCAAGACCAGCCTGACCAAGATGGCTAAACACTGTCTCTATTAAAAATGCGAAAATTAATTGGGCATCGTGGCATACACCTGTAATCCCAGCTACTCAGGAGGCTGTGGCAGGAGAATTGCTTCAACCTGGAAGGCGGAGATCTTACCACTGCACTCCAGCCTGGGCATCAGAGTGAGACTCCGTCTCAAAATAATAATAATAATAATAATAATAATAATAATAATAATAATAATAATAATAA